>NC_068368.1:74158157-74501176 GCF_020536995.1 Dreissena polymorpha
AACTACAAGTGACAGCCCATATGGGGGGCATGCATGTTTTACAAACAGCCCTTGTTTCTGATGATTTTGCATTATATGTTTATGTTGTGAGCAAGATTTGCATATATATATTATTGAAGCATGTGAATTTTGTAAGAGTTCTTAATGAAAACAAATGCAAGAAATTACTTACTTTTGGAGGTGTCAGTTTTCTGGCTGGTACATGTCTGAAACGGACCCATTATCAGTGCATTGTACAGACTGTCGACATGGTCATATGTCAGCCTATGCTTCAAGTAGTGCAAACCTCCTTCTTCCCATTAAGTTCAAGGCTTCTCTGGAGCATTGACACACTTAGCCTATAAAAGTAGTCTGTCTGACATTGATTTTCTAATATATTTGCTCTGTAGGTATGTAAATGGTTTTTAAACAACCCCGATAGTCACCGTAGTGAATGGTGATATTCTTTGAACAAATTCTTTCTGAACATTTGCAATATAAACAACACGCCTGTTAATATCTTCGAATACCAAGTAAAACGACGCATCACTATGACTAAGTTAGCTGAATGGGTCAAAGCCCCCCTGGGTACTACTTCCCTTTACAATGGGTACTTTGAAGTATACTTCACCGTACCCCAATTCTAATATAATACTTTTGAGTACCCCAATATACTTCAACGTACCTGAGTTGGCAGCGCGCCAGAAATTGATGTCGTAAAATTTAATTATATAAAATGTATGCATGCCGTCCTGCGCAGTAAACATAAAGCGTCCTTGGACCAAAATGAATCAATTAAAACAGTAAACAAACTTCACAATGTAAATCTACACTATGCCACCTGTTGCCTAATTCGCGGAGTCATAGTGGACAGTTTAATTTTTTAGTGGAAAATCACCATGATCATGTGATTCATCACTCTGCTGTTTAGCGACGCCATTTGCGGTGATCACAGTAGATATCGTTGACATCGGTAATTGGCCAATTCATGCATATAAACCGAATCGTATCGATAACTGTATACATACCGCTTTTCTAATGTTCACATTTATCCGATGATCAAACATAATTACAACATCACTTCAAAAAATAATCTTAAACTTTTATTACTATAAATGTATTTAAGAATTTCATAAACACAACCATATGCCTACGCCATTTTTCAGAAGTGTAAAGAGTACAGTGCTATATCAGACACAGCTTTCATCGGACAAGCGAATTTAAATTTAGATTGAATGCAATACGATCATATACAAAAAAGTGTTATTGCGTCATACGCAGTCATGTAAAAAACGTGCTTCCCGAGAACGGGTTAAAATGAAAGTGAATATCTGTGATCAGTTACACTGAGTTAGCATGAAAATAAATCGTCTGGATTATTTCATGTATTTTTCTTACACATACTGCTCTGATAGGGAAAACATGTTATAAACACTGACTCGCGAGTTTTTCACACCTTTATTGACATTACACAATAGATCAACACCAATTAGCTGTCGAATGTCGTTTAACCTCTAAGCGATAAAAATCTGATAAACGGATGGATAAAGCAATGAAACTGTGATTGTCGCCATCTTTGTACCGAATTGCTGAATTTCGGATTTCAAGTTTGCAAAGTCATTTTTTGCCAATTCCCATGTTGCAGACTTCTTTGATTTGGCTACTTTTTTATTTGAATGAAAACAAAGTATATATCAGAACCTGATACTTGTACCAAATTTGTTAGAAAAAGTGTGAAGAAAACATTTTGTGGTTTTGTATGTTAGTTATTCATAGGTATTTACAAAATCAAATGCTTTTTAGCTCACCTGAGCACAGCGTGCTCATGGTGAGCTTTTGTGATCGCCTTTTGTCCGTTGTGCGTTGTCCGTTGTGCGATGTCAACATTTGCCTTGTTCACTCTCTAGAGGCCACATTTATTGTCCATTAATCTTCATGAAATTTGGACAGAAGATTGGTTTCAATGATATCTTGGATGAGTTCGAAAATGGTTATGTTTGCTTGAAAAACATGACTGCCAAGGGGCGGGGCATTTTTCCTTATATGGTTATATATGGCTATAGTGAAATCTTGTTAACACTCTAGAGGCCACATTAAATTGTCTGATCTTCATGAAACTTGATCAGAAGATTCATCCCAATAATATCTTGGACGATTTAAAAAATGATGCCGGTTGGTTGAAAAACATGGCCGCCAGGGGGTGGGGTATTATTCCTTATATGGCTATAGTAAAACCTTGTTAACACTCTAGAGGCCACATTTATTTTCTGATCTTCATAACCATCACTTGGTCAGAAGATTTATCCCAATAATATTTTGTTATATCAGGTGAGCGACTTTGGGCCTTTCAGGCCCTCTTGTTTGTATATATTATGTAAGCGTGGTTAATGAACATCAACATGGAATACATCTTGGATAACAATGTGTTTTTTTCAGAAGTATACATGTACATTAATCCAACAGAACATACAAAACTAAGGCACGATATCACATCAATATCATTCACATTATTCATTCATGCTGAAAAAACGAGGCACTAGAATAAAGAAGAGTTCAACAGTCACATCATTGTTAACCCTTTCAGTGCGGGAACCAAATTTTGAAGGACTTTGCAAACAGTTTGGATCCAGATGAGACGCCACAGAATGTGGCGTCTCATCAGGATCCAAACTGTTTGCTATTCTGATAGTATTCTTTGAAATAAATGAAGAAAATGCTAATTTTAGAAATTCAGCAGACGATATTTTAGCAGACGACAAATTTCCCAGCATGCAAAAGGTTAATAGGTTCAGCTTAGTGGCATTCAGGTAAATTACCCGAAATAATGATAAGTTGTCAATCTGGGAATCTTTCCTTTAACATACGGCAATTTTGAACGCAACTGTTAGCTACATATAGTTCACTTGATAATTTTGTTGCTTAACAATGCTTTGCTTACCAGGTTTTTTTTTCCTTCTTTTGGACCCGCCGAAAATCGGCCCTTTCCCCTCGGATTTTTTTTTCCCCTCAGCTGGTAAATTTTCCCCTAGATTTCATTTTCCCCTAAAAAAAAAAAAAAAAAAAAAAAAATTTTTTTTTTTTTTTTACCTTTAAATATATAAGTTAACCTGATCCACTGTAGAAACTAGAAAAATCTTGCATAATTAAATTATCTGTTGCCTTGAATTTGTTTTAAAAACAGTAAAATATGTTAAATTGATTATTTTAGACTTTGCTTATTTTCCCCAAAATCCAACTTTTTGCACAATTTTTTTCCACAAAATTTGACGTTTCGTGCGATTTTTTTCCCCTCAAAAAAGGCCAGGCCCTTTCCCCAAAATCAGATAAAACCCCCTGCTTACTATTGCAAGGAGTTCATAAAATGCTGCAGAACATTTGCAGAATTGCAGCTTGAAACTGCATTGTTAGATTACTGTGTATCTTCAATAATGAAATATAACAGTCGAAAACTTGGTTTTGAGTTTTAATGGTTTCTTATTTTTGTGAAGTTTTCAGTTTTCAAGATTTGCATACAAGCGCAATTGATTGAATTGAATTAAAAATAACAAATCAAAGACCAACACTTTATTTTCATCATGCAATGATAAAATCAATATACCAATGTATGTAAGTATAATGTATAACAAATATAAATGTTCCCCAAAACACCTTATTTTCATCAAACAAAATCATTATACAAATGTAAATATTAAATCTTTTAAAATGTATCCATATATAAACTTTATTCAAACAACCAATCACCTAGTAAAACAGCAAACATATATTATTTACATTTTAGGCGTATAAACATTCACAGTTAAACGTTCTCAAGAGCCTCTGATGACGGCTCCATGGCAGCTGGCATGCGTGCCCTAAGACGGAGCATCTCATTGATCTTTGGTATTCCCTGCTGTTGCCAGTTGCCGTCATCTGCCATGGAAAGGAAGTGGCATATCACATACGTCCAGAGGGCGCTCTTTAGACGAGGGTTAAGTGGCTGCTTTTTATCCCTCCCTATACCATGATAGTTGTAGTGCTGGTGGATGTTGGAATCTGTGAAAAGTTCCGGTAACAGCCTCTGGGTCATATGTGCAGCGAAGTTCCCTGCGCCGTTTGATGACTGATGGATCAAGCGCACTTCATCCTTGGACAGCATTGTGTGTTTCATAATGCTGGCCACTTCATCCTTGGACAGCATTGTGTGTCTCATAATGCTGGCCACTGCATTCTTGCATTCAGAAGCAAGTGGCGGCTGTGGTACAGATGCTGCTTGCACTGCCTGATGGTATATGGCCATAACTAACGACGAGACCATGTCTTTCAGGGACACAATCTCCTGGGTCTGGGCAATGTTGCTCCTGGTCAGAGCCTCCACGTGCCGATGCAGCCTGTCCACTTTGCGCACCAGTGCCCGCTGCCCCTCAACAATCTGGTGGAATGTTGAGGTCACGGCCAGATTGCTGCCACCAAAGTCTGGACAGGTTGTCCCGGAAAGCTTACTGCCTAGCTGGCGTTGAGACGATTGCCATGGATGTCAGTGTCAGCAGCGGCTTTGCAAGCAGCGATAACCACGGGGTCAGTGACGCTCCGAGTAGAGTTGCTTCAGAATGCTGAACATCGGACGTCAAATACGGCTGGACGTTGGACACGGATGTCTGCTCAGGCACGTGCGACTGATGAATGGCTGAAATCGACGGCTCAGGCATGTGCGATTGATTACTGTGCGAAGGCTGAACCTGGGACACCGAACCTGGTTGGGGCACTGACTTGCCAGGTGCCCGAACTACTCTTCATAACACCAATTACTTATAATTTGAGCCATGAATTTAAAATGGGCTGCACCATTTTGTTCACAACGAATTTGATTCCTGCAATATTTAAAATATGGCTTAGTTTATATGAAAATGTACCACCAGTCAAACCAATATTTTTTTTTACAGAAAGTCCTGATCTTAACCCGATCGAGTTTTTTTTAGAGTCAGATGAAACAATACGTCGCAAGGAAAGCCAGGCACTTAGGAATAGCTGGAAGTGAGTCTCCAGGAGTTTTGGAAAAAAGAAAAGACTGATGAGGTTTGCAATCGGTACATTGACCATGTGTTTAAAGTTACTCCTGTTTGTGTGACAATGAACGGCAAAGCAACAGGAGACATTCCAAGCAGACTATTTAGCTAACGGTCAAGTGGAAAAAGTTTTCAGTACTTCAGTTCTTCATTGAGCAGATCAGTTCCTTCATAATCTCAGGTGAGGGACTTTGGGTCTTTCAGGCCCACTTGTTTAAAACGGTACATCCTGTAGTGAATGAATTGATTAGTTTTGAGGAAAGACAAAGGGGGTACTCATGTGATAGTCAAGATGACAACGTCCATGATAACACAGGTATTTTTCGCAGATTTATATCCTTTATTTCTCTTGTTTAATTTTTAAATGACACTCACCTCCCTGCCATATCAGTATGAAAGTGATAAGCATTTATTTCATATTAAAATTTGCTTTATATCTTGACTTTACTCGCTGCAAATTTTCCAAGTGGAGTTGTAATAAGGTCATCCGGCTAAGAAATTATGCAGTGAGTAAAGTCGAGATTTAAAGCGAATATTAATATGAATAAAACACTTGTAGCTTTCTTGCTTATATGGCTGGAAAGTGAGCAGCATTTAAAAAAAAAATACATGTCATAAAGAGTGTAAAACGGCGAAAAATACTTAACCATGTAAAAACCTTGAAACTAATTTAGAGACAATATATTTACAACAAGTAAATGCGAAGAATTTGTGATATCTCCCGCCAAACTATAGCTTTGTCACAGAAAAAAGCATGTTTTCAACATACAAAGGGCCATAACTTCGTTATTAACAGATGGTGTACAATGCCATTTGGCATGCATCATCCTCTTATTCATATATATACTCATACCAAGTTTGAATGGAATCCGCCAAAGCACTTCGAAGATATGGCTCTAGACACAAAAGTGCGGACGGACGGAGGGAAGGACGGACAGACGGACAACGCCAAACAATATCCCTCTGCCTTTGGTGGGGGATAATAAATGTAAACTACATGATATTCGCTGGTTGAATCATAAATACAACTTAAAATAAATTTATCATTGTCATAATATTTGAGTGTAGAGGCTAAATAACATATAACAGTTTCTCAATTTTTATATATTACTTATGAACTATGGTGGTGTGGAGGCTATTAATGACTGGCATGTTGGCTCTGGTGGTTGGGTGTAGCAGTTGATATCTCTTGTATCTCTTGTAGCAGTGGCAGTAGATTATGAGGGGCAGTATCAAACATCCATCTGAAAATGAACATGTATGCAATGTTTATACAGACACAATGATATATTTAACCCTTTCAGTGCGGGAACCGAATTTTGAAGGCCTTTGCAAACAGTTTGGATCCAGATGAGATGCCACAGAACGTGGCGTCTTATCAGGATCCAAACTGTTTGCTATTCTGATAGTATTCTTTGAAAAAATTCGAAGAAAATGCTAATTTTAGAAATTCAGCAGAAGATATTTTAGCAGACGACAAATTTCCCAGCATGCAAAAGGTTAATCAGCATCCTGAGTTATCTTTCAACTATTAAGTCTGCAAATAACATCTTGTGTTGACATTAAATGAAACATTTAGACAAAACACATGAGAAAAATCATGAAATGTAGATCAAACACATTTCATGACCATGCATGTGGTGTGATTACTTTTTTTATTCAACTCTGTTCAAATGGAATGCTTTTGGAGCATTTTCCCTTTAAATAACTGTTTCAGTATTAATACTTTCTTGCTCTGAGACATTTATTATATCACAAAGAAGATACTTTTACAAAATAACAAAGAAACTTGATCAACTTGTAATCCATGTGTAGCTTAACCTCCTTACTGAAATTAAATATAATTGCTGCAATTGTTGCTACAAATGTACTTACCGGTATGTCTAGTTTGCACTGCATCTTTTCCAAGAGACTATGGAGGTGCTCTGCGGCCTCCTGAAATATAATGAAAAGTGTGAGTATATATATATATATATATATTTGGTAATTTTGCAAGAAAAGTTTCAAAAGTTTGAATAATTTTTCATGTTAATCTTATATACAACACATGCATCCGCTCTTGTTGAAAACAAAAGGAATTGAAGGGTGTGGCAGAAAATCCAGGATGACAGTTTTCAAGTTTAATGCGGGTCTAGTGGCACAGTTATTTGAAATTTTACTTTAAAGGAAAAAACATTTTTATTGCATGCAAAGTTTGTCATATAACTAAATAAAATTAATCATTTATCAAAACATTCCATAATAATCTGTCAAAACAGACCCATTTATCATTTGGCAAAAGGCTTCATTATTTGACTAGGAAGTAAGAATTACTGTCTAGACTCTGAAGGCACTGAATTTGTTCGCTATTGCATAATCTTAAAAGCATTACTCAGTTTTCAAACTTATGATATAGCTTTTAATATCGCAAGTTTGAAATGAACACAACCCATTCAAATTTCAAAGAGTGTGTCTTAGAGCACAGGTCGAGATGTGTCACTGACTGTTTATCCTTCTATTTATGTTATAGAGATAACTCAGACAAAATAACAACAATATGTCTTTATTTTCACAATTGGTCGCTGCAGTGGCAACCATCTTCAGAATTGTAGTTGCCTTAAGGCTAAAGAATAACAAGCCCATAATCATGTACATGTTGCGATATGTGTATCTGATACTTTATCTGTTTTCTTTAACCCTTTCAGTGCGGGAACCGAATTTTGAAGACCTTTGCAAACAGTTTGGATCCAGACGAGACGCCACAGAACGTGGCGTCTCATCAGGATCCAAACTATTTGCTATTCTGATATTATTTGAAAAAAAATCGAAGAAAATGCTAATTTTAGCAATTAAGCAGACGACATTTTAGCAGACAACAAATTTCCCAGCATGCAAAGGGCTAAATTATTGAGAAACAATTTTGCCCACTTGACAGACTTTTAATGAAGTAGTAAGCACCATTTGCCCTGAAAGCAGCCAATATGTACAGATATCAATCATAAACTTACCAATGTCATGCACAAGCTGATTTAACCCTTTCAGTGCAGGAACCGAATTTTGAAGGCCTGTGCAAACAGTTTGGATCCAGATGAGACGCCACAGAACGTGGCGTCTCATCAAGATCCAAACTGTTTGCTATTCTGATAGTATTCTGTGAAAAAAATCGAAGAAAATGCTAATTTTAGAAATTCAGCAGACGACATTTTAGCAGAAGACAAATTACCCAGCATGCAAAGGGTTAAACACTAGATTGGCCAATATCATAATATGTCCCACCAGCTCTTAATTTACTTAAACCTATTGTTTACATAATTACAGGCTGTGGTCTGCTTCATAGTACCTGAGTTAAGTATGAACAGAAACGCTTTAAGCATTTGTCGTTTGCTAAATTTGACTGGAGTTATCCATGCAGGCAGTCATGGGTTAAGGGCCCTACCGTAGCTAAGGCATACTTATACGCTCAATTGCGTCTGCATTATTTGTGAGCTACAATTTCGCATTACAGTAAATTTCATCCCCAAGACATTCAGGGTCAGTGCTCAGGGTCAGTAAATTGTCAGGCAAAGACGGAATGTACTATTATTAAACGCCTTTTAGTGATAACATAGTATTACTTTCAAGATATAAAATACACAAATTTTGGGGAAAAACATGAATGCAAACCTATCCTTAAATACCATTTGTTTTGCATTGTGGGACATAACTACCGAAAATAGCAGTGTCCATGATAGAAGGGAAATCATTTAATTATCTAGCCACACATGTGTGACATACGCGGTCAGTCTGTCTGAAAATCTTTCCTGCAAGCCAAAATAGGCTACCGACATTTGCCAGTTTGCTATAAATAACACAGTGTGACTTCAATTTTCTATAGGAAATAAGTGTGGTTCGATGTTCCAATTACAAGACGCAATTAGAATAAAAAACTGTGTCATGCAAAGATAGGACTAATGCAATATGCAGCCAACAAAGCTCCAGTCCAGCCTGTGCATCCGTGCAGTCTTCTGAGGATATGCATACTGAGGAGGATACTCAGGAGATACCACAAAACTTTGCATGCATTTTTATAAAGAAAATGTAGCCCTTGACCAGAATGTGCAAGTGTGCAGGCCGCATATACCGTAAGACCAATTTTTGCAGATGTAATAGTGTTATTTAAAAGTGTGGAAAGAAACTGTTTCTTAATAAAAATATCAAAGGTTTCGATGATAAAGTAATAAATTCATAATAAGCTACGTTAGGAAACATATGGGATCACATATAGTAGAATTTGAATCTGTGAACACTATTATGTGGTTATATATACATTCACTTCATGATAAATATTTCATGGGGTGGATATGTGACTTTTAAGTGAAAAAAAGAACACAACAATACTTAAACCTTTGGTTTTTATTTAATAACTTAGAAAAGCAAATTTTCTTCCTTTATTTAAAAATCAGGATATATCCCAAATATATTTGTTAAAGATATTTGTTGTTTTACCTATCATACAATTATGATACTATAGGCTGCAGAGCAAATTGTTATGTTTGTTTTTGGAATCTCTGGGACTATGCATTCTAAACGTGTTTTTATAATTACATATTTCAAAATTTATTTTTTAATTTATTTTACCATAAGAATCAGCATATGGTCGTTCAAAACCATGCGGGTGTGTGAGTGCATTTGTGGCGTGTTCTGAGAAAACTGGGCGAAATGCTTGTGCGTAAATTGTCATCCCAGATAAGCCTGTGCAATCTGCACAGGCTAATCACATGGGACGACAATTTCTGCTTTTATGGAATATTTTGTTTAAATGATGTCTCTTCTTAGCGAAAATCCAGTTTAGGCGGAAAGTGTCGTCCCTGATTAGCCTGTGGGGACTGCACAGGCTTATCGGAGATGACACTTTACGCACAAGCATTTTGCCTAGTTGTCTCAGAACACGCCACATTTGTGTTGTAAATATTGGTATGCTCCTATCAGTAACAGAGATCGAGCTGCATCCTAACCATCTGTATTTCATACCTCCTCCGCCATCCCCCTTAACTGGGCCACACATTGCCCCAGTTCCTGCAGTGTTGCATTTAGCTGAAAAAATTAAACAAAAAATCATTCCAGCTATGTAATGTAAGCTCTGACCAAAGTGCCAATGCTCAGCTTTTGTTATGGCACATAATGCCTCTCTTAAATGAATTGGGGTTCTGTCTTCCATTGGTTTATTACAGGTTTAGTTTTCATTAATGTTTGCTGGATTTTATCATATTCAGAAAAAAGGATAGATATTTTGTAAGGAGATTAATCATCCTTTTTGAATTGATAACTAAGAATAAGTATAGTTAAAATTACATTAACAAAAAAATGCCTAACCGACCTACCTTACCTTATGTTTTGGAGCGCTAGTGGACACAACTTTTTTTTATTGGCCTTATCACTTTAAAACTGTTGATATACATACTTAGTTTCCTCTTATCAATGCTTTTAAACTGTTTATATAAATTCTAGTTTCCTCTTATCAATGCTTTAAAACTGTTGATATACATACTAGTATTATGGCAAGCGATCCCAAGAAACCAGGTTTCTCATGACAACCTTGGTTCACATGACAACCTAGGTTTTCATGAGAACCTAGGTTCTCATGAGAAACTAGGTTTTTGAAATCCCAAGAAACCATGTTTCTCATGAGAACCTAGGTTCTCATTTGAAAACGTTGGTGAACGCTAGAGAACCTAGGTTCTTGTGAGGAACTAGGTTTTTCACGAGAACCTAGGTTCTCATAGACACATAGAACTTAGGTTCTCTCTGATAACCTGGGTTTTCATGAGAACCCAAGATTTTATTTGGGAACCGTAGTTCTCATGAGAACCTAGTTTCTTGGGATTATGCAGCAAACCGCTTGCCACACAGTTTCCTCTTATCAATACTTTAAAACTGTTGATATACATACTAGTTATCCATTATTAATACTTTAAAACTGTTGATATACATACTAGTTATCCATTATCAATACTTTAAAACTGTTGATATACATACTAGTTTCCCATTATCAATACTTTAAAACTGTTGATATACATACTAGTTATCTCTTATCAATACTTTAAAACTGTTGATATACATACCAGCTGCTCCAAAAAATAGGCCCTCTCTTTCCATCTGAAGGCCTCCCTTCTGGCGCCTAATCGTCGGTCCTGGGACTGGGTCGATAGGCTGGCGGGGTTAGCCCTGACTGGCGAGCCCTGACTGGCCATGGGTTGCTCTGGCGGGGAGTTCATCAGTTCGTCACCTGTGAAAAATTAAATAATGATAAAAACTTAATTATTTATACTTTATACCTGAAATTCATTTTTAGACCACTCAGAATATCAAAGCTTGCCATACAATCACATTTGTCTTGAGGAAGGTATGTTTGTGTGTCTGACAATCACAAGAGTAAGCAGACACATGAACCTACCATGTGACATAGTTTTTAAGAAGTTTAGCTTCTAGCTTACTTTTTATGCCCCCCTTTGAAGAAGAGGGGGTATATTGCTTTGCTCTTGTCGGTCTGTCGGTCGGTCTGTCGGTCCGTCCACCAGGTGGTTGTCAGACGATAACTCAAGAACGCTTGGGCCTAGGATCATGAAACTTCATAGGTACATTGATCATGACTCGCAGATGACCCCTATTGATTTTGAGGTCACTAGGTCAAAGGTCAAGATCACGGTGACCCGAAATAGTAAAATGGTATCTGGATGATAACTCAAGAACGCTTGGGCCTAGGATCATGAAACTTGATAGGTGGATTGATCATGACTTGCAGATGACCCCTATTGATTTTCAGGTCACTAGGTCAAAGGTCAAGGTCACAGTGACCCGAAATAGTAAAATGGTTTCCGGATGATAACTGAAGAACGCTTAGGCCTAGGATCATGAAACTTGACAGGTTGATTGATCATGACTTGCAGATGACCCCTATTGATTTTCAGGTCACTAGGTCAAAGGTCAAGGTCACAGTGACCTGAAATAGTAAAATGGTTTCCGGATGATAACTCAAGAACCCTTAGGCCTAGGATCATGAAACTTGATAGGTAGATTGATCATGACTCGCAGATGACCCCTATTAATTTTCAGGTCACTAGGTCAAAGGTCAAGGTCACGATGACCAGAAATAGTAAAATGGTTTCCGGATGATAACTGAAGAACGCTTATTCCTAGGATCATGAAACTTGACAGGTAGATTGATCATGACTCGCAGATGACCCCTATTGACCCCTATTGATTTTGAGGTCACTAGGTCAAAGGTCAAGGTCACGATGAACCGAAATAGTAAAATTGTGTCCGGATGATAACTCAAGAACGCTTATGGCTAGGATCATGAAACTTCATAGGTACATTGATCATGACTGGCAGATGACCCCTATTGATTTTCAGGTCACTAGGTCAAAGGTCAAGGTCACAGTGACAAAAAACATATTCACACAATGGCTGTCACTACAACGGAGAGCCCATATGGGGGGCATGCATGTTTTACAAACAGACCTTGTTTTAGTTTAAGATTTGTTTTTGCTATGGGACAGACAGACAAAAAGGCATACATACGTAGGCAATGATGGTCAGGTCAACAAGGAAAAACTTGCATAATATAATAACATTTCAGTCTGAGGTATCATGTGTTCATTTTGAAATTAGGCAAGTTTTAAAGTTTTATGTAAATGCTGCATCTAATTGGATATTGAACCCCCATAACCCTTTTTTCATTTACTTGTGAAACTGCTTATTATGCAAATAAAAGTTTTAATATAATTCATGACTATTACTTTTTCATAATCTAGCTGACTGACTTCGTGGTTTTGTATGAATCTAAACAATGTGAATATTACATATTGTTATTGTATACATACTTTCCTCATCTCTAGCTTTTCTTTTCGAATTTCTTTTTTTTTTGGGTGCAGGTCCGTCTGTAAAAAACATAGGCAAAAAGTCAGTACAAGATTGAATAAAATAAAAAAACAATCTTAAAGATTAATATCAACCGAATTTTCAAGAATTGTGTATGCTATGGAGAGGTTGGGAGTATGGAACATTTAAATAAATCAAAACAAAGCATGGTTGGAAAACCAAATTACATTGTTTAAGTATTAAATATTAATACAAATTATTGGCTAGATGAAGGCCAATGATTTTGTTAAAACTTGCAAACATAAACCAGACACTTGTGAATTCTATATAAAAAAACAAAAACATATTACATTCTTGAACAATATTACTGGGATTCAGATATTCTATCTCGTGTTCATATTATAAATCAAAATTAAATATCTCACCTTGTCCTCTGTACACAGGCTGCCTACAATAAGAAGACATGCAGAAATGAGTACTATCACACAAAATAGATGTACTATTTCCTAGCATATGTTGTACTTTTTCAAAATGAATGTTAAGTTTACAAACATCTGACATTTCTGCCAAAATATTAAGGATCAATTAAAATGAATGAAATACCCAAGCCAAAAGTAAAACATAAGAGTCTCATTCTGAGAAAACTGGGCAAAATGCTTGTGCCTAAATTGTCATCCCAGACTAGCCTGTGCATTCCGCATAGGCTAATCAGGGACGACAATTTCCGCTTTAATGGAATTTTTCGTTTAAATGATGTCTCTTCTTAGCAAAAATTCAATTTAGGCAGAAAGTGTTGTCCCTGATTAGCCTGTGTGGACTGCACAGGCTAATCTGGGACGCCACTTTAAGCACATGCATTATGTCCAGTTTTCTCATAACTTGCAACATTAAAGGAAAGACTTGTAATATATCATTTTGTTACGTGTCCTATTAAAGCCTCTTCCCAATTGTTAGATGTTATTTTTGAAGAAATTACTTGATAATCACCAACATAATGTTCAATTAATTTTAAGTCTTCTATTTCCTTACAATCTTGAACATGTCCTTTATTTGAGGAACATATTTTTCATAAATGTCTGTTTGGTTGTGTTTAAACATTCAATCCTAACTTAAACTCAGTAGAAAGGTGTTTTCTAAGACAATGTCCATAGTTTAAACTAAGAAAGGGCATTTTAAAGGTGGGGAGTTTTCACATTATGAAATTTTAAAACAGGGTGAGCATGAATATGAAAAGTGCTAAGGATTCATCAAATTGTTTCAAAAGTTGAATCCGCCGATTTTATTATTTACATGTGGTACAGTTTAATATTTCTTTGTGATACTTATGAATGGTTGAACTTAATCAGTAACAATCCAAAATAAGAAGCAAGGAGTATGTTAGTGACATATAACATTAGTGAATTAAATAAAAGGGGCTCAGACTAAAATTTTGTCTTTTAAATCTTACTTGTTCTTACGACTGTCAAGTTTATTTTTTGCTCAATACTTACCCTTGCGGGCTTATCCGCTGGGAGCGTCTCAGTGGCTGAGGCCCGGGCTCCGCTCCCATTCTCTGTCCCTGGGGTGTGGAACTTGGGGTTGATGATGCCTCATCATCTTCTGAGTTTGTGAAAATCAAAAAATTAAATCCTGGTCATAACTTTATTTATGAGTCTGCATGATATGATGAGAAATGTTGCTCTGACTTTAAGAACCAACACAGTACACATAAACTGCCTCCTCAGTTATTCCTGTGATTTTGTTGTGCTTTTAAAAGACAAGTAAAATTATTGCTGCATGTCAATCGTTGTCATTATTTGGGAAAGAATATATAAAGTTAAATATTTACAACTTCTTTCATTGTCATATCAATGCTGCATTCTGATTGGATAATCTGCACACATCATCCCTTTTTTCATTTCCCAATGAACTGACTCTTCCCATGTATTAAACATAACTACTCATGTCCGTGCTTCTTTTTTTGCAAAACAGATGTCAAATGCCTTCATTGCTGTGCAGGAACCTTAACAACATTGCTTGTCATTCATCAACAGCAAAAAGTAAGTTTGATGCAAAAGTCAACACTATGGGCTTCGATGAAAAATGAAACCAGTAAACTGAAACCAAGATTCATACACAAGAGTATTGAATTCAAGTTAGGTTAATTAGTCTGTTTCTAAATCCGGTTGTTTGTGAACTGGTACACAATCTTTTAGTTTATGAAATCATTCATCATACAGCTACATTGATATCTGCCAGATATAACGCTGTATGATATATTTTTTTATATCATGTTCGATAGAAAGTTCTTAATTATCAGTTGATGTGTTATTTTACTAAGACTTAATAAATAAGCAATATTTTATTGTAGCAATGAATCAGATTCATTAAAACAAACAATTTGCTAACAAGATGTATGACATTCAAACCACAGAAAGCAACACAAACCGTGAATATTAAAAATGAATAAGTAAATGCTGATGACAAGGAAGTTTTTTAATCAGTCGATGTTTGGATGTTAGTCATTTTACTCAGTATGATCTATACAATCATCATTTTTAGTAAAATTACATCAGATTTAACAAATAAACAATTGGATACCAAGATGTAATATATTTTACCAGATGAATATCGATAGTATAACAAAAATCGTATAAACTAAAGCTCTATACTATCGCTATTTTAAGATCACACTTGGGTTGTTCAAAAAATTTACAGAAGAACAAAATCATAAAATAAAATGTTATATTTGATAATAATTAATGGAAAAAGGGACGAAGTAATAGAATAAATAGAATATTTTGTTAATCATGCGTCATAATATAAATCAAAATTTAATATCTCACCTAGCGCAAGGTACACGGGTTGCCTACAATAAGAAGACATGCAGAAATGAGTACTATCACACAAATAGATGTACTTTTTCCTAGCATATGTTGTACTTTTTCAAAATGAATGTAAAGTTTACAAACATCTGACATTTCTGCCAAAATATTAAGGATCAATTAAAATGAATGAAATACCCAAGCCAAAAGTAAAACATAAGAGTCTCATTCTGAGAAAACTGGGCAAAATGCTTGTGCCTAAATTGTCATCCCAGACTAGCCTGTGCAGTCCGCACAGGCTAATCAGGGACGACAATTTCCGCTTTAATGGAATTTTTCGTTTAAATGATGTCTCTTAGCAAAAATTCAATTTAGGCAGAAAGTGTTGTCCCTGATTAGCCTGTGTGGACTGCACAGGCTAATCTGGGACGCCACTTTAAGCACATGCATTATGTCCAGTTTTCTCAGAACTTGCAACATTAAAGGAAAGACTTGTAATATATCATTTTGTTACGTGTCCTATTAAAGCCTCTTCCCAATTGTTAGTTAGATGTTATAACTTTTTGAAGAAATTACTTGATAATCACCAACATAATGTTCAATTAATTTTAAGTCTTCTATTTCCTTACAATCTTGAACATGTCCTTTATTTGAGGAACATATTTTTCATAAATGTCTGTTTGGTTGTGTTTAAACATTCAATCCCAACTTAAACTCAGTAGAAAGGTGTTTTATTAGACAATGTCCATAGTTTAAGCTAAGAAAGGGTATTTTAAAGGTGGGGAATTTTCACATTATGAAATTTTAAAACGGGGTGAGCATGAATATGAAAAGTGCTAAGGATTCATCAAATTGTTTCAAAAGTTGAATCCGCCGATTTTATTATTTACATGTGGTACAGTTTAATATTTCTTTGTGATACTTATGAATGGTTGAACTTAATCAGTAACAATCCAAAATAAGAAGCAAGGAGTATGTTAGTGACATATAACATTAGTGAATTAAATAAAAGCGGCTCAGACTAAAATTTTGTCTTTTAAATCTTACTTGTTCTTACGACTGTCAAGTTTATTTTTTGCTCAATACTTACCCTTGCGGGCTTATCCGCTGGGAGGGTCTCAGTGGCTGAGGCCCGGGCTCCGCTCCCATTCTCTGTCCCTGGGGTGTGGAACTTGGGGTTGATGATGCCTCATCATCTTCTGAGTATGTGAAAATCAAAAAATTAAATCCTGGTCATAACTTTATTTATGAGTCTGCATGATATGATGAGAAATGTTGCTCTGACTTTAAGAACCAACACAGTACACATAAACTGCCTGCTCAGTTCTTCCTGTGATTTTGTTTTAAAAGACAAGTAAAATTATTGCTGCATGTCAATTGTTGTCATTATTTGGGAAAGAATATATAAGGTTAAATATTTACAACTTCTTTCATTGTCATATCAACGCTGCATTCTGATTGGATAATCTGCACACATGACCCCTTTTTTAATTTCCCAATGAACAGACTCTTCCCATGTAAATTTAAACATAAATACTCATGTCGGTGCTTCTTTTTTTGCAAAACAGATGTCAAATGTCTTCATTGCTGTGCAGGAACCTTAACAACATTGCTTGTCATTCATCAACAGCAAAATGTTAATATGTTGCAAAAGTCAACACTTTGGCCTTCGATGAAAAATGAAACCTAAACTGAAACCAAGATTCATACACAAGAGTATTGAATTCAAGTTAGGTTAATTAGTCTGTTTCTAAATCCGGCTGTTTGTGAACTGGTACACAATCTTTTAGTTTATGAAATCATTCATCATACCGCTACATTGATATCTGCCAGATATAACGCTGTATGATATATTTTTTATATCATGTTTGATAGGAAGTTCTTATATCAGTTGATGTGTCATTTTACTAAGACTTAATAAATAAGCAATATTTTATTGTAGCAATGAATCAGATTCATTAAAACAAACAATTTGCTAACAAGATGTATGACATTTAAACCACAGAAAGCAACACAAACAGTGAATATTAAAAATGAATAAGTAAATGCTGATGACAAGGAAGTTTTTAAATCAGTCAATGTTTGGATGTTAGTCATTTTACTCGGTATGATCTATACAATCATCATTTTTAGTAAAATTACATCAGATTTAACAAATAAACAATACGATACCAAGATGTAATATATTTTACCAGATGAATATTGATAATATAACAAAAATCATATAAACTTAAGCTCTATACTATTGCTATTTTAAGATCACACTCGGGTTTTTCAAACAATTTACATAAAAACAAAATCATAAAAAAATGTTATATTTGATAATAATTAATGGAAAAGGGGCGAAGTAATAGGATAAATAGACTATTTTGTTAATCATGCGAGGCTTAGAAACGTGGTAGAAACAATTGGCAGCGAAAACCCCTGTAAATCATTTGTTAAAGATCACATTCATTCCCGCAAAAAATGCAGCGTCCTTTTTATTTTATTTCATTATTTCTTTTAAAATTAGAGAGAGGTATGATAAACAGACAAACCAGTAACTGCCTGATCTTTTTGTAATATATCAGGCTCAGCACGAATAAAATAATGGTTCAGCAAGCTTGGCCGTTATTATTCTAAGTCTTGCCTGATATATTTCAAAAAGATCAGGCAGTAACCTGTTATTCTCTATATATCTGCTGACTGTGTTCATGAATCCTTCAAAGGGGTAATAAATCTGCAATATTACTATATTAAAGATGGTAAAATTGCACTAAAAAATAGTGCTTTTATTAAATTAATGGTTCACCGTTGTTTTTTTTACATCTAACAAACTCGATTTTTAAACAATCTCATTCAATGGTTCAAAGGTAGGGACATAATTTGGTAGGTCAGCTCCAGCTTAATTGAACAGATGCATTTTTCTTTCTATTTTTCATTTGATCATATCCCTGTTTTTGTCAACAACAACTTTGAAGTGTAATAATTGTACAGATTTAAATACCAAAGTAATTCATGTAAAAAATTGGCAAAAAAACATCCTGTTTTCTTACCAGGTGCTATCATGTCTTCCCCATCTCCACTCTCGTTCATCCTGAGAACTGTTTCAATAGATGATTTTTTTATATTTGCAACATGTTATCACAAAGCATTTAATAACCAGTATTAGCTTTTAAATATTGTATCAAAGTTTAAAATTGTTTGCATTTATAGACTAATATTGAAAATAATTTACGTGTTAACAAGGCCATTTTTTTATTCAAGGGGAACAATAAATTGTGGACATTAAGATATATTTGAGGATTCTATTAAACATTGTGAACAATAAACGTGCCTTGGTATGATGATGTCATTATTTTCAAGACTATACACTGCTTTCTGGATTGTTTAACTTACCTAGTCTTGATTTTCTAATTAGTATTTAGTTTTTTATTTGATAGTCACTGGCCGTCTTACTAAAACTTAATGCTGTCACCCTATGAAAGTAACTATATAGACTTAACAGACCTGATGCTAAAATTCAATAAATGTGCAGTCAGCACAGGCTAATCAGGGACGACAATTTCTGCTTTTATGGAATTTTTGGTTTAAATGATGTCTCTTCTAAGCGAAAATCTAGTAAAGGTGGAAAGTGTCGTCCCTGATTAGCCTGTGTGGACTTCACAGGCTAATCTGGGATAACACTTTACGCACAAGCATTTTGCCCAGTTTTCTCAGAACACAACACAAAATGTCAATTTTAAACCACAAGAGCTCGTGTGACCTTTGCTTCTCCAAGTCTGTTATAACATGAAAGAAGTGAAGACATGTTCATGTGACTGTAACTTACTTAATGGTCCAGGGGTGAAGTTGTTGTCGTCCCTGCGGGATTCTATCCCATTTTCTGGTGAATAAATGAAAAATGTAATTATAGTATTACAAAAGCTGAAAAAAAAATGAAATGTATAATAGTACTGGAATATATAAAACTCTAAATCACCTTTCCCATATAATGTTGTTATCTTTTATACTCAGAGCTTATATGGTAAATCACAACAATGCTGAAAAAAAACTTTTGTTTAATCCAAAGTTTGTTGCTTAATTTGTTACACCTGCTTAAATCCAATACCTATCAAAACTTTAACCTTGGTCATAACTTTGCAATATTGAAGATAGCATCTTCATATTTAAAATGCATGTGTATCTAATGGAGCTGCACATTTTGAGTAGTGAAAGGTCAAGGTTATCCTTCAAGGTCAAGGCCTATAACTCTCAAAATCAATGAAAATTTTGTAATATATTTTGTAAAATAAAGTTAACATAAATAATCAGTGTTCTTATATAGCAATGCCCAAAATTTCAATGTTAGATGTGCTCTGGTAACATAGATTTAACACAATAAAAAATGCTCTTTTTTAGTTTTTGTGGTAAAATATATTTAACACATGTACATGCACCAATTTTATGTTTATGTGTCGTTTGAACAGAATGATATTGTTGCGCGAAATTAAAATGGAATATATTGTGCCACACAAAACAACAAGAGATGTGTTTATCAGAAACACAATGCCCCCTACCCGGGTGTACTTTGTCCAGGGTTTTCCATGGAAATCCATGGAAAATATGAGGCTGGAGTATTCGGACTAAGTTTCCAGCCTTTTCCAGCGTCAATATTTAAAAAAAAAAGGGTGGAAAATTGTCCATGGTATGTGGAAATAGCCTGGAATAGTTTCCATGGTTTTCCAGGCTCCCTGGAATAATTACCATGGAACAATTTCCAGGGTTTTCCAGCCAGCATGGAATAAATACCGTCCGAATACTCCATGTAATCTGGAAAACCATGGAAAACCATGGATTTTTTTCCAGGGTTTTCCAGATTACATGGAGTATTCGGACGGTATTTTTTCCATGCTGGCTGGAAAACCCTGGAAAATGTTCCAGGGTTTTTCCTTGTTTAATATTCCATGGATGCCTGGTATAACATGGAAAATTGTCCAGCGTTTACCATGGTCACTGAATAGAAAAAGAAATTTCTGGTCTAAAAACAATATTCATGTATTAAATGAATACAATACTCACAGCTTAAATAAATCATAATTTAAGGTTAGATTAAAACAAAACAAAAAATCAACATAATGCCTTAGTTTCTTCGATGTATTATTTTGTTCACAATTCATCAAAATATAACATCAGATTACAAATTGTGTTACATTTATTTAACAAATTATTCAGATCAAACAAGTGTTGTTTAATACATGCTTACAAAGCCTCTAAGTCCATTATCATAAATCAGGCCCTTACATAACAGAACAGGCGCTACTTTAAAAGTTAAAAAGTATAATGCAACCTTAACAACATGTATTCAAAGTAACAAAATACAAGCAAGTCAAGTAATATACAGTAACAATTCACGAACTCTGTACAAACGATATACAAGAAACAAATGAAAAATTTTAGTTATTTTAGCTGCTTCATGTTTGTCACAATATATGTAGCTGCCCATGAGCACAAGGATACTATTTTTCTCAGCTTCTTTCACTTTAATGCAATTTAGGTGCTCAATTTCATTAAAAATACTTTTATATAATTTTATTGTTCAAAGAAATTCAGAACATAATGCATGTACATGTATTACTTTCCAAGTGACAGTTTAAAATATAATTGCAAGTCTAAAACTTGTGTAGGCAGCTTAGTAAATTATAAGTACCCAGGTGGGATAAAATTACAGTTTTTAAAAACTTTTTTGTTAATTAGCTGGGCTTCAGTATGTCGTGGATCTTTTATAGAACTTGTACTGCTGTTATACTGTACGGCTCCTGCATGATCTCTGAAAGAAAAACAAAGCAAACAATATTACAAGAAAGTCATAAGTTTTTTACATTCATCTGTAAAAGTAAATGTGCAGCAATCATATGATTGAATATCTATACTTCAATGCTCATTCATATTTTAATCTATTTTAGATATTTCATATCACTGCTCAATTCGGCACATCTGGCTTTTTTATATTTGAGCGAACATTTACGATCCTAAGTAGTTAACAATTATTTCTTTTCCATTTACTGAAATTTATTCTCTTAAAGTTTGCAAGCAGGCTTTAATCTACTTGCAAACAGGCAACCACACAGGAAAACTGAGACTTTCAAGTGAATAAATTGGTGATTTAACTTATATTTTTATATGACTCTCTTTTATTTTGAAATTTATATTGTTGTTTTCTTAAATGCCCCAAAACGGGGTACACTAGCATGTATCTGGAAACTCAAACATATATAGGAATTTTATATTCAGATATTGCTATATGAAAGTTATGCTAATTTGCTAATTCATATAAAAATAACCTGTAATTGAAACTAGACCAAAATATTGGATACCAAAAAGACAAAATACTTTCAGGTGGTTAACACTAAATTACTTATATGAGCCCGGGGCATAACAATATTTACCATGAATTTGTGGCCATGTTAGTCCTCTTGGTAATGCGCCAAAAGAGCCGCTTTGCTGTCTTGGGTTATTTCCCTGCCAAACTCTGCAGTATCTTCCATCAACTGGTCAGCTACAGTTAAAGCACATAATGAAAATGTATATAGAAAATAATTCAAGTATTGTTTTAAATATTTAGTAAAATGGTCTTTAAATAATAACTTACAATGAAGTTAATACATCACAAAGCATAGCATAACAAAATTTGTAGGTATGATTAGTACACATTTATAATTGCTATAATTAGAATGATGTGTAATTCTATTGGTATGAAAATGCACAGTGAAACCTAAAAAACAATGCTATTGGTTTAATTAATTTATTTATAAACATTAACAGCATTAATGAGCATTGAGTTCTCATCATGCACAGCACATAACTCCCTTAGCCTCAGTTCCCTAGCCATGCATTATAAACTTCCGATACTACATTCAAGCTTATTAATATCTCCACATAGGACTTCCTTTATCAAGCTGAAATTAGTGAAAATGTGTGTGACAGCTGCTTTTAAACTTCTATATTTGCCATACTTTTACCTAAAATGTCACATAAAAAAGGTCTACAATGATGACATAAGAAGAATAAATTTAAAGGAATATTTAGAAATAATGAAAAGCACAAACCTTCAGTTGTTGTTCTATTCCTAGACAGACTTCTGGAACACTTGTATGCATCACTTTTTAACAACATTTCATGTCACTTTCAAAATGATATCCATACATTATTATTTTAAGAAATTCTTGTTAATGGAAAAACTCATTAACTCTACTGTTTGTGAAATTACATTAACTTCATTTTAGCAAGTTTAACCTGCATATTTTTACAATACACACACCAGAATTTCAATCTAACAGGTAGACTTTCTGTATTTGAACTCAGCCAATCAGAAAAGGCTGTGATTTTTTATAACCAATCGATTAGCAGCAGACATATCTGACTCACACACAGGTTTATCAGATAGTTTGTTAATTGCAAACCTGGACTGAAGTTAAATATTGAGTGTGTATACACCTTGAACAGGGTTAAGGAATTTAAACTTGTAGACATTGCTTTGAAAGTTACTACTATTACTTCTACTACTAGTACTACTACTACTACTACTACTTCTGCAAAACTACTACTACTATTACAACAGCCACAACAACAACAAAAACAACAACTACTACTACTACTACTACTACTACTACTACTACTACTACTACTACTACTACTACTACTACTACTACTACTACTGCTGCTACTTCTACTTCTACTACTACTACTACTACAACTACTTCTACTACTTCTACTATTACTACTACTACTACTGCTGCTACTACTGCTACTACTACTACTACTGCTTCAACTACTACTACTGCTTCAACTACTACTACTACTACTGCTACTGCTGCTGCTACTGCTGCTGCTGCTACTACTTCTGCTGCTGCTGCTACTACTACTACTGCTGCTGCTACTACTACAACTCCTGCTGCAGCGACTACTACTACTACTACTGCTGCTGCTGCTGCTGTTACTACTACTACTACTACCACTACTACTACTACTACTACTACTACTTCTACTACTACTACTAGTACTTCAACTACTATTGCTACTACTACTGCTACTACTACTGCTACTGATGCTGCTGATGCTGCTACTGCTACTACTGCTGCTGCTGCTACTTCTACTACTACTACTTCTACTACTACTACTTCTACTACTACTACTGCTGCTGCTGCTAATGCTACTTCCTTAACTACTACTACTGCTGCTACTAGTATTGTTATTATTATTTATACTACTATTGCTACCATTACTGCAACTAATCCTGTAAATGCTAAAACAACAACACAATAATAACTGCTACTACTGCTACTGTCACTTTAATTTGCACCAATAGTATAATTATCAGTAGTTTAACTGCTTGTACAACTTATACAACAACCACTTTTACTTCTACTCCTACAACATATTCTACTACCAGCCTCAGCATTACTACTTCTACCACTACTACTACTACTACTATAACTACTACTATTTCTGCCCAATCTATGCACATTGTTTTATGTTTTATTCATATGTTGTGTAAATTGTTGAACTCTGATTTACTTTGAATAAAATGTGTTGCATTTTCATAAGTTATTTTCTCCTCTTATAAAGTCTAAGTTTTTTCCAGGGTCAGCTGAAAATGTTAGAGTCTTTTCCATGCTTAAAAAATTCTATGTTCCACTTTCCATGCTATCTGGAAATATTTTCCATGGTTATCCAGCCTAAATCCAGCATTTTCCATTCCTTTTCCATGCTTTTCCATCCAAGGCTGGAAAATGCTTGGAAAAAAAGTCCACGTTTCATGGACATTTCTAGAACAAAACCCTGGAAAACCCTGGAAACTGTTTCAAATTCCAGGGATTTCCATGGAATTCCATGTAATACCATGGATTTCCAGCCTAAGTTCCATGATTACCCTGGACAATGTACACCCGGGTAATGCATCTCTTTCATTATTATTTTGTTACATTTGACCTTGAAGGATGACCTTGACCTTTTACCACTCAAAATGTGCAGCTCCATGAGATACACAAGCATGCCATTTTTTTTACTTTGATAGGAGTATGGAAATTACTCAGGTTGTAAAGAAATTACTCAGGGTGTATGGAAAATACACCATGAGCATGTGACTACTCTAAGCCAATCGGATAAGGTCATTTTTTAGGAGGTGAGTTTGTGCCTACCTCTTCTATTCACAGAGCCAACAGCACGGGACTCTATTGCTGCTGCGGATCTGCATAGCTAAATTAAAACAAAGAATGCAAGTAAGCTATGTGACCAGACTCATTTTCTTTCATGGTCAATATATATACATGTGTCTGTAGTTATGTCCATCCATATGATTAATGTGACATTCATTCAGAAGCTATAATGATGCTGAAGTGATGACACTACAAATATATAGATCTTAACAAGTGTGTGAACATGTACATCAAGGTATTTGGTTCAGGTTTCTTTCTTGAAATAATCAGATATATGTCCTTTTAAAATAACTTGATATGTTTGTTACCTGAGGTAGGCATATACATGACCAAAGACTTAATTTCCTTTTTTCACTAGATTTCAAAGCTTATGATATCCCCTTTTGAAATAATAAAAGTTGGTTGACTTGCACATTCTACATTTTGGAATAAACAATTTTTAGTAAATGGAAAAAAAATCTGTACATGAATGCTATGTTGAAATAGAGAAATATTGGTTTGGTAATGCTTTTTGTATTAAAGGGATCTTTTCACGCTTTGGTAAATTGACAAAATTGAAAAAAGTTGTTTCAGATTCGTAAGTTTTCGTTTTAGTTATGATATTTGTGAGGAAACAGTAATACTGAACATTAACCATGCTCTAA
Organism: Dreissena polymorpha; assembly: GCF_020536995.1. Lineage (NCBI taxonomy): Eukaryota > Metazoa > Mollusca > Bivalvia > Myida > Dreissenidae > Dreissena > Dreissena polymorpha. The sequence goes on from NC_068368.1 coordinate 74,183,642, forward strand.
TATAGCCATTATATGCATCTTTTGACGATTTTAAAACCTAAAAATTATAAAGCATTGCAACGCGAACGATTGAATAATTTGGAGAGTTCTGTTTTTGTCGTTAAATTTTGTGAAACTATGAAGATTGCTTATATAAGGTATAAAATACGTCAATAATGTGTACTCGGCGGAATAGCTCAGTAGGCTAGAGCGTTTTTACTTCAGGACTCTGGCAGGACTCCAGGGGTCACTGGTTCGAAACCTGTTCCGGGCAATGTTCTTTTCCTTTTTTTAATTTTTTTCTTGATTTTTTACTGGAGCTTTTATGATTCAATGTTTACATTTATCAATATATAGCATTTAATGAATAAGTTAAAAAAGTGCCAAAATCTGTGAAAAGGCCCCTTTAAGCCTTTATACACTAATTCATGTAATAACACAAATACATACCTCAACTATTTGCCCCCAGAGTGGCTGGCTACATAACTTCCCCTCATCAATGAAGATTCTAAAGTAGACAGACATCTTTCAATGAGTAAAACTTGAGTGAGTGCACATAGTCGCACAGATATGTTTGACATACTCCATGAACCAGAAGTCTGCGTCTCACGTAGTCTCGAAATATTGAAACATGCGGTTGTGGCAATATTTTGGGATGCTTTTCTCTGACCAAACATTCGGCAGTCTGAAAATAAAGTAAAATTCACACTTGCTTAACAAAAAGAAACATTTGTTTGTATTAAGAAAAGATGATTACTTTCTACGATTCCTTGAGTAAACATTTATTTAACAAAACAAAACACAAAATAGACTGCAACACATAAAATAACATAATATTTTTATCAGTCACTCCATTATTTTTATGCCCCCCCTTCGAAGAAGAGGGGGTATATTGTTTTGCACATGTCGGTCGGTCCGTCGGTCCGTCCACCAGATGGTTTCCGGATAATAACTCAAGAACGCTTAGGCCTAGGACCATGACACTTCATAGGTACATTGATCATGACTGTCAGATGACCCCTATCAATTTTCAGGTCACTAGGTCGAAGGTAAAGGTCACAGTGACTCGAAATAATAAAATCGTTTCCGGATGATAACCCAAGAATGCTTAGGCCTAGGATCATAAAACTTCATAGGTACATTGATCATGACTGGCAGATGACCCCTATTGATTTTCAGGTCACTAGGTCAAAGGTCAAGGTCACAGTGACTAGAAATAGTAAAATGGTTTCCGGATGATAACTCAAGAATGCTTACTCCTAGGATCATGAAACTTTACATTGATCATGACTGGCAGATGATCCCTAGTAATTTTCAGGTCGCTAGGTCAAAGGTCAAGGTCAGATTGACTCGAAACAGTAAAATGGTTTCCTTATGATAACTCAAGAATAATATGGCCTAGGTTTATGAAACTTCATAGGTACATTAATCATGACTGGCAGATGACCCCTATTGATTTTCAGGTCACTAGGTCAAAGGTCAAGGTCACAGTGACAAAAAACATATTCACACAATGGCTGCAACTACAACTGACAGCCCATATGGGGGGCATGCATGTTTTACAAACAGCCCTTGTTTCTGATGATTTTGCATTATATGTTTATGTTGTGAGCAAGATTTGCATATATATATTATTGAAGCATGTGAATTTTGTAAGAGTTCTTAATGAAAACAAATGCAAGAAATTACTTACTTTTGGAGGTGTCAGTTTTCTGGCTGGTACATGTCTGAAACGGACCCATTATCAGTGCATTGTACAGACTGTCGACATGGTCATATGTCAGCCTATGCTTCAAGTAGTGCAAACCTCCTTCTTCCCATTAAGTTCAAGGCTTCTCTGGAGCATTGACACACTTAGCCTATAAAAGTAGTCTGTCTGACATTGATTTTCTAATATATTTGCTCTGTAGGTATGTAAATGGTTTTTAAACAACCCCGATAGTCACCGTAGTGAATGGTGATATTCTTTGAACAAATTCTTTCTGAACATTTGCAATATAAACAACACGCCTGTTAATATCTTCGAATACCAAGTAAAACGACGCATCACTATGACTAAGTTAGCTGAATGGGTCAAAGCCCCCCTGGGTACTACTTCCCTTTACAATGGGTACTTTGAAGTATACTTCACCGTACCCCAATTCTAATATAATACTTTTGAGTACCCCAATATACTTCAACGTACCTGAGTTGGCAGCGCACCAGAAATTGATGTCGTAAAATTTAATTATATAAAATGTATGCATGCCGTCCTGCGCAGTAAACATAAAGCGTCCTTGGACCAAAATGAATCAATTAAAACAGTAAACAAACTTCACAATGTAAATCTACACTATGCCACCTGTTGCCTAATTCGCGGAGTCATAGTGGACAGTTTAATTTTTTAGTGGAAAATCACCATGATCATGTGATTCATCACTCTGCTGTTTAGCGACGCCATTTGCGGTGATCACAGTGGATATCGTTGACATCGGTAATTGGCCAATTCATGCATATAAACCGAATCGTATCGATAACTGTATACATACCGCTTTTCTAATGTTCACATTTATCCGATGATCAAACATAATTACAACATCACTTCAAAAAATAATCTTAAACATTTATTACTATAAATGTATTTAAGAATTTCATAAACACAACCATATGCCTACGCCATTTTTCAGAAGTGTAAAGAGTACAGTGCTATATCAGACACAGCTTTCATCGGACAAGCGAATTTAAATTTAGATTGAATGCAATACGATCATATACAAAAAAAAGTGTTATTGCGTCATACGCAGTCATGTAAAAAACGTGCTTCCCGAGAACGGGTTAAAATGAAAGTGAATATCTGTGATCAGTTACACTGAGTTAGCATGAAAATAAATCGTCTGGATTATTTCATGTATTTTTCTTACACATACTGCTCTGATAGGGAAAACATGTTATAAACACTGACTCGCGAGTTTTTCACACCTTTATTGACATTACACAATAGATCAACACCAATTAGCTGTCGAATGTCGTTTAACCTCTAAGCGATAAAAATCTGATAAACGGATGGATAAAGCAATGAAACTGTGATTGTCGCCATCTTTGTACCGAATTGCTGAATTTCGGATTTCAAGTTTGCAAAGTCATTTTTTGCCAATTCCCATGTTGCAGACTTCTTTGATTTGGCTACTTTTTTATTTGAATGAAAACAAAGTATATATCAGAACCTGATACTTGTACCAAATTTGTTAGAAAAAGTGTGAAGAAAACATTTTGTGGTTTTGTATGTTAGTTATTCATAGGTATTTACAAAATCAAATGCTTTTTAGCTCACCTGAGCACAGCGTGCTCATGGTGAGCTTTTGTGATCGCCTTTTGTCCGTTGTGCGTTGTCCGTTGTGCGATGTCAACATTTGCCTTGTTCACTCTCTAGAGGCCACATTTATTGTCCATTAATCTTCATGAAATTTGGACAGAAGATTGGTTTCAATGATATCTTGGATGAGTTCGAAAATGGTTATGTTTGCTTGAAAAACATGACTGCCAAGGGGCGGGGCATTTTTCCTTATATGGTTATATATGGCTATAGTGAAATCTTGTTAACACTCTAGAGGCCACATTAAATTGTCTGATCTTCATGAAACTTGATCAGAAGATTCATCCCAATAATATCTTGGACGATTTAAAAAATGATGCCGGTTGGTTGAAAAACATGGCCGCCAGGGGGTGGGGTATTATTCCTTATATGGCTATAGTAAAACCTTGTTAACACTCTAGAGGCCACATTTATTTTCTGATCTTCATAACCATCACTTGGTCAGAAGATTTATCCCAATAATATTTTGTTATATCAGGTGAGCGACTTTGGGCCTTTCAGGCCCTCTTGTTTGTATATATTATGTAAGCGTGGTTAATGAACATCAACATGGAATACATCTTGGATAACAATGTGTTTTTTTCAGAAGTATACATGTACATTAATCCAACAGAACATACAAAACTAAGGCACGATATCACATCAATATCATTCACATTATTCATTCATGCTGAAAAAACGAGGCACTAGAATAAAGAAGAGTTCAACAGTCACATCATTGTTAACCCTTTCAGTGCGGGAACCAAATTTTGAAGGACTTTGCAAACAGTTTGGATCCAGATGAGACGCCACAGAATGTGGCGTCTCATCAGGATCCAAACTGTTTGCTATTCTGATAGTATTCTTTGAAATAAATGAAGAAAATGCTAATTTTAGAAATGCAGCAGACGATATTTTAGCAGACGACAAATTTCCCAGCATGCAAAAGGTTAATAGGTTCAGCTTAGTGGCATTCAGGTAAATTACCCGAAATAATGATAAGTTGTCAATCTGGGAATCTTTCCTTTAACATACGGCAATTTTGAACGCAACTGTTAGCTACATATAGTTCACTTGATTATTTTGTTGCTTAACAATGCTTTGCTTACCAGGTTTTTTTTTCCTTCTTTTGGACCCGCCGAAAATCGGCCCTTTCCCCTCGGATTTTTTTTTCCCCTCAGCTGGTAAATTTTCCCCTAGATTTCATTTTCCCCTAAAAAAAAAAAAAAAAAAAAAATTTTTTTTTTTTTTTTTACCTTTAAATATATAAGTTAACCTGATCCACTGTAGAAACTAGAAAAATCTTGCATAATTAAATTATCTGTTGCCTTGAATTTGTTTTAAAAACAGTAAAATATGTTAAATTGATTATTTTAGACTTTGCTTATTTTCCCCAAAATCCAACTTTTTGCACAATTTTTTTCCACAAAATTTGACGTTTCGTGCGATTTTTTTCCCCTCAAAAAAGGCCAGGCCCTTTCCCCAAAATCAGATAAAACCCCCTGCTTACTATTGCAAGGAGTTCATAAAATGCTGCCGGAACATTTGCAGAATTGCAGCTTGAAACTGCATTGTTAGATTACTGTGTATCTTCAATAATGAAATATAACAGTCGAAAACTTGGTTTTGAGTTTTAATGGTTTCTTATTTTTGTGAAGTTTTCAGTTTTCAAGATTTGCATACAAGCGCAATTGATTGAATTGAATTAAAAATAACAAATCAAAGACCAACACTTTATTTTCATCATGCAATGATAAAATCAATATACCAATGTATGTAAGTATAATGTATAACAAATATAAATGTTCCCCAAAACACCTTATTTTCATCAAACAAAATCATTATACAAATGTAAATATTAAATCTTTTAAAATGTATCCATATATAAACTTTATTCAAACAACCAATCACCTAGTAAAACAGCAAACATATATTATTTACATTTTAGGCGTATAAACATTCACAGTTAAACGTTCTCAAGAGCCTCTGATGACGGCTCCATGGCAGCTGGCATGCGTGCCCTAAGACGGAGCATCTCATTGATCTTTGGTATTCCCTGCTGTTGCCAGTTGCCGTCATCTGCCATGGAAAGGAAGTGGCATATCACATACGTCCAGAGGGCGCTCTTTAGACGAGGGTTAAGTGGCTGCTTTTTATCCCTCCCTATACCATGATAGTTGTAGTGCTGGTGGATGTTGGAATCTGTGAAAAGTTCCGGTAACAGCCTCTGGGTCATATGTGCAGCGAAGTTCCCTGCGCCGTTTGATGACTGATGGATCAAGCGCACTTCATCCTTGGACAGCATTGTGTGTTTCATAATGCTGGCCACTTCATCCTTGGACAGCATTGTGTGTCTCATAATGCTGGCCACTGCATTCTTGCATTCAGAAGCAAGTGGCGGCTGTGGTACAGATGCTGCTTGCACTGCCTGATGGTATATGGCCATAACTAACGACGAGACCATGTCTTTCAGGGACACAATCTCCTGGGTCTGGGCAATGTTGCTCCTGGTCAGAGCCTCCACGTGCCGATGCAGCCTGTCCACTTTGCGCACCAGTGCCCGCTGCCCCTCAACAATCTGGTGGAATGTTGAGGTCACGGCCAGATTGCTGCCACCAAAGTCTGGACAGGTTGTCCCGGAAAGCTTACTGCCTAGCTGGCGTTGAGACGATTGCCATGGATGTCAGTGTCAGCAGCGGCTTTGCAAGCAGCGATAACCACGGGGTCAGTGACGCTCCGAGTAGAGTTGCTTCAGAATGCTGAACATCGGACGTCAAATACGGCTGGACGTTGGACACGGATGTCTGCTCAGGCACGTGCGACTGATGAATGGCTGACATCGACGGCTCAGGCATGTGCGATTGATTACTGTGCGAAGGCTGAACCTGGGACACCGAACCTGGTTGGGGCACTGACTTGCCAGGTGCCCGAACTACTCTTCATAACACCAATTACTTATAATTTGAGCCATGAATTTAAAATGGGCTGCACCATTTTGTTCACAACGAATTTGATTCCTGCAATATTTAAAATATGGCTTAGTTTATATGAAAATGTACCACCAGTCAAACCAATATTTTTTTTTACAGAAAGTCCTGATCTTAACCCGATCGAGTTTTTTTTAGAGTCAGATGAAACAATACGTCGCAAGGAAAGCCAGGCACTTAGGAATAGCTGGAAGTGAGTCTCCAGGAGTTTTGGAAAAAAGAAAAGACTGATGAGGTTTGCAATCGGTACATTGACCATGTGTTTAAAGTTACTCCTGTTTGTGTGACAATGAACGGCAAAGCAACAGGAGACATTCCAAGCAGACTATTTAGCTAACGGTCAAGTGGAAAAAGTTTTCAGTACTTCAGTTCTTCATTGAGCAGATCAGTTCCTTCATAATCTCAGGTGAGGGACTTTGGGTCTTTCAGGCCCTCTTGTTTAAAACGGTACATCCTGTAGTGAATGAATTGATTAGTTTTGAGGATATACAGAGTTCACATAACATAGATTTTGTGTTGGAAATCATATCGTAGGAAAAGAAATTATTGTGATTAGCAACTGTCTTTGTGTTTTTTGTTAGCTGGTGAATGTAATACAGTAAAACTGCCATAACTCGGGAAGCTTGGGACTGACCTCGATGCTAGAGTAATCGCAGGTTTCGAGTAATCCATGGTATTATTTGTTTTCACGGTCTCGGTTGATGATGCTTAACTTCTGACCGCAAACTCTTCATTTACATGTAAGACGGTGCTAGAGATACAAAAGGCTTTGTAAAATCGCTTAAGGTGACAGCATAATAAACAAAACAATAAGGACGATTGTAAATTCATTTAATTAATTCAACATACAAACAAAACACATACAGTCAAACCTGTGGTAAGCAGCCGGTGAAGGGACATACCCAAACTGGCTGCATACGACAGATTGGCTGCTTAGCACAATTTAAGGAAAATGATGGTCAGCTAAGCAAAATTAAAAGGTATCCAATCCTTTATTTTTTTAATTCCAATATAAAGAAGCACATTTAATATACATGTAAAGCACATTTATGACAAATGTGTATGCATGTCCTGCAATATAAAGAAACACATTTAATGTAAAGCACATTTATGACAAATGTATTTACTTTATACTTTGTACTGCACATATGCACTTAAACAAAAAAGTTATATTTAGTGTTAAACACAAATCATCAATTTCACCGTAGGGCACACAGACTTTAACACGCTTAGCGTCTGGGTTCCCACATTCATATTCGTCCATAATGTCCCTCTTACGTTTCGCCACATTTTGAATTTGGGTCCTACCGACACCAAACTCGGACGCTTTGTCTCTCGACGAAAGTCCGCTTTCAAGAAGCCGCACAACTTTGACCCGATCCTCTAACGAAAGGCACTTGCGTTTAGACATTTTAGCATCATAAATGATAAATATCGCATAAAATCCGTCCATTTTATAGGAATTCCTTTTCTCAGTTTTCTACTAATACCTTAGAGTAAACGAAAACTGTAATGTTATTATCGGCAATCAAAATTACATTGTGTAATTTCATTTAACTAGACCGTTACAAACTTCTTTCATCAACACCATTTCTTTAATAAACACCCTTTTCTCTGATAAATTAAAAACTCGCATAAAACAAAGGTTGTAAAGATCACAGATAATGGTCTCATAATTCACACCCCTGTATAATCTGTTTTATCTCGGTTTATTGATCGGTATGTTCATCACAGGCAAAGTCTCTATAAATTGGTTTGCGGTTTTTACAGTTTGATTTTTTTTTCAACCACCTTTGTTAATTACATGCGTCTTTAATCCGGTCACTCGACCGTAATACACATGTCAATTTTTGTTGTTTGGACAAAGAAGCCTGGCTGCTGGCTGCATACGAGAGAATAGTGCTTAACACGGACTTCTAAAGAGCAGAAATGAACGGGGGGACCTGAGCTGGCCACATTCGGCAGGTTGGCCGCTTAGCTCATGTGGCCGCGCCCTCAGGTCCGACTGTATATAATAACACATATTCCATCAATATTCAATGTACACGTTTTCCCAGTGAACGATGTAAAAAGGAGGGCACTACTTCCGTTACCCGATATAGGAAACAGAAGCTTTCCTGATCTAGCTATTCCCCCACAAGTGGGTCCTTCACTAGATTGCTCAGGAGTTTGACAATTTGTAAGGTTATTTTCTTTCTGTGTTGCCATGATGCAGTGCAAATGACAAGAAGGAATTCAGTTAAGAGATTCCGATGTATTATCTGATACGCTCTCTTTTATACCATACATTTTATCATAATAATTGATTGCTGGTAATTATTTATTTATCATTAAAACTGTGAAGCTTTGATCTGCATCTCAAAGGATTACAATTTGCAGTGCTTCTCAAAGGATGACAATTTGCAGTGTTTCTCAAACTGCAACAAACTTCACATCTAATCGAGCGTCTTTTGTCTGCTTGATTGTGCTGTTTTCACAACTCGAATATTTTTAGCACCGACCGGACGAGAAAGTGTCCTCAAATAATTGCCAGTTTATAAGGTTTGAAATGTCTTTCAGGGACCGGCACACATCCTCGAGTTATCGAAAATCTAAGGAAAATGCTAGGGACTTCCTTTAATGCTCGAGTAATCGCCGGTTTTCGAGAAATCGCCAGCTCGAGTTATTGCAATTCTACTGTATAGTGGTTTGCATTTTTGAAGAAGTCTCAACATTATCATGAATATAACGTTCACAATCTACACAGCGTTTTACTCTCTGAACTTACCATTTTGACGAGCGAAACAGATATATCATGTCACGTTTATATAGAACCAATACATGCAAAATGTTTAATTATTTCCTATAGTTACACAGATTTTGCTAAAAACAATCAATACTTACCTTTTTGAGTATCGTGGTTGTCAACAATATTAGTCTTGAATCGGCTTCAGACACTGACAAACACGTGACATTTAAGCGCAAAGTTTGTATATGTCAATGTTGCCATATCTCTGAAGCAATAAAACTGACGACCAATTTAGAAAACTTGTAACAACACCCCAAATCATCGCAATTATCACTATTACTTGCCACTTTGCGACAGTCAACATGCTATAATCAAATAAACGATGAACATCATACAGTTAGTAGTTATGAGATGCCTGTGATAATTAACGATGCATAAAACCTTTTAGATACAAAGGACATATTTTTTTTATTAGAAATCTACACAGTGGATTTATGTTTTGGAAACAAGTGTTTGCAAATTGGCCTATAGTTTTCTCGCAAAGTTAAAACATCTGACAAGATTATTGTTAGAAAATGGGATATCACAAACATGGTTTCATTTATGTTTGCAGATCTGTGTAGGGTTACATGCATATAGTGCTTTATTATTTGTCCTGCTGTACAGTTTACTGAAACAGCATGGAACTTCAATAAATGGAAAACATTGAAAGGTAAATAAAGAAATATAAATTAAAGTTAGTTAAATACATAAATTACACTTAAGTGTGCTTGTTTACAGTTTTATGCTTCTCCCAAAACCACGTTTTCACCAAAAGTTTTGCCTTTTTTGCCTAAACTGTGTGTTAAAATGCCCTTTTTGAATGAACTTTGCCATACCCTTTTGCCCTCCTTGGAAAAACACTACTTGGGCTTCACAGAACAGGTCATTTCCTTTTTATTATGCTCCCACAATTTTTTTTGGGGGGGGCAGCCTGTAGTTGCCGCTTCGTCTGTCCGTCCGTGTGTCTGTCCGTCCGTGCACAATTTTTGTCCGTGCTATTTATCAGCAATTTATAATAACCGGAATTCAATAAAACTTTATGGGAAGCTTCACTACCAAGAGGAGATGTGCATATTATCAGCTGGTTCTGGTCGGATGATTTTTCACAGAGTTATGGCCCTTTAAAATTTTCCATTAACTTTACATATAGTGCAATTCTTGTCCGGGCTATTTCTCGGCAACTAATGACCGGAATTCAATGAAACTTTATGGGAAGCTTCACTACCAAGAGGACATGTGCATATTATCAGCCGTTTCTTGCTGGATGATTTTTCACAGACTTATGGCCCTTTGAAATTTTCAATTTACTGTACATATAGTGCAATTCTTGTCCGGGCGATTTCCCAGCAACTAATGACTGGAATTCAATGAAACCTTATGGGAAGCTTCACTACCAAGAGGAGATGTGCATATTATCAGCCGGTTTGCGTCGGATGATTTTTCACAGAGTTATGGCCCTTTGAAAATTTCCATTGTACATATAGTGCAATTCTTGTCGGAGCTATTTCTCATTAACTTATTACGGAAATTCAATGAAACTTTATGGGAAGCTTCACTACCAACAGGAGATGTGCATATTATCAGCCGGTTATGGTCAGATGATTTTTCACAGAGTTATGGCCCTTTGAAATTTTCTATAAACTGTACATATAATGCAATTCTTGTCCGGGCTATTTCTCCCCAACTACTGACTGGAATTCAATGAAGCTTTATAGGAAGCTTAACTACATTAAGGAGATGCGCATGTTATTTGTGGGTTCTGGTAAGTTGATTTATTTTGAGAGTTATGGCCCTTTGAAGTTTTTAAGTTGCTAAATCATCCATCGTATTATTTTGTCCAAAGTTATGCCCCTCAAGACGTTTCCTTTTATCTGAATATATAGTGCAATATTGTGACAAAAAAACCTTTGGGGAGCATCACCCATCTCCGATGGTTTCTTGTCTCAGTAGAGAGACTTTGGGCCTTTCAGACCCTTTTGATTTTTATGGTGTGACAGAAATTAATTTGTACCACAGTTTATTTTGTTAATGCAATTTGTATAGACAAACATGTTATTTTTGTTAATGAGGGTAAAGTTTTAAGGCAGAACATAAGCATAAATAATTTTTATTAGCGAGGCTGTTTTCGGATAAAACCCGAGATATTGTCATAGCCTGCTTGTCGCCCACCGTCTGCCGTCCGGTGTTGTGCTAAAACCTTAACATTGGCTCTAAAATCAAAGTGCTTCCACCTACAATTTTGAAACTTAATGTGTAGATGCACCTTGATGAGTTCTACACGCCACACCCATTTTTGGTCACTAGGTCAAAGGTCAAGGTCACTGTGACCTCTAAAAAAAATTAAAAAAAATCTGACAAGCTTTTGCAGCCGAGCGTGGCACGCGTTATGCGGTGCTCTTGTTAAAATAGTATTATATGATCATTTTTGTAAGTGATTTCCTTTTGAATTGTATTATTATTCCAGGTCATTATTAAAGAACACCTGGATGTTTTAACAATTATTTGATAGCCGCCAGCCACTGCATCAATCCATTTCGGAGATTTTCTTAGTGTCACTTAAATCTTTTTTGTAGTATTGTCACTAGGTGATCATAGATCTCATTGTACTCGACTATTCATGTAGTTATTGTGTAGTTTTGTCAAGCCTTAGCCAGTCTAGTGGTTTGCTAGGTATGTATCCCAGTTCTGTCAGCCTGTTTATCACAAGCCTTGGCCAGTCAAGTGGTTTGCTAGGTATGAATCCCAGTTTTGTCAGCCTGATCATTGCAAGCCTTGGCCAGTCAAGTGGTTTGCTAGGTATGAATCCCAGTTTTGTCAGCCTGATCATTGCAAGCCTTGGCCAGTCAAGTTGTTTGCTAGGTATGAATCCCAGTTCTGTCAGCCTGATCATCGCAAGCCTTGGCCAGTCAAGTTGTTTGCTAGGTATGAATCCCAGTTTTGTCAGCCTGATCATCGCAAGCCTTGGCCAGTCAAGTTGTTTGCTAGGTATGAATTCCAGTTTTGTCAACCTGATCATCGCAAGCCTTGGCCAGTCAAGTGGTTTGCTAGGTATGAATCCCAGTTTTGTCAGCCTGATCATTGCAAGCCTTGGCCAGTCAAGTTGTTTGCTAGGTATGAATCCCAGTTTTGTCAGCCTGATCATCGCAAGCCTTGGCCAGTCAAGTGGTTTGCTAGGTATGTATCCCAGTTTTGTCAGCCTGATCATCGCAAGCCTTGGCCAGTCAAGTGGTTTGCTAGGTATGTATCCCAGTTTTGTCAGCCTGATCATCGCAAGCCTTGGCCAGTCAAGTTGTTTGCTAGGTATGTATCCCAGTTTTGTCAGCCTGATCATCGCAAGCCTTGGCCAGTCAAGTTGTTTGCTAGGTATGAATTCCAGTTTTGTCAACCTGATCATTGCAAGCCTTGGCCAGTCAAGTTGTTTGCTAGGTATGAATTCCAGTTTTGTCAACCTGATCATTGCAAGCCTTGGCCAGTCAAGTTGTTTGCTAGGTATGAATCCCAGTTTTGTCAGCCTGATCATTGCAAGCCTTGGCAAGTCAAGTGGTTGGCTGGAGTTCAGGATTACGGATTGAAGAACCCTTGTATGGGTTTATGCTGTCCATTTTTATTTGATCAATCATAGAGTAGGCATTTGCCTTTTTTAGGTTAACTGGCTTGACTTTTTCAAGGTCAAGTTTTGTGTTAAGGTCCACTTTTTTCCTAAAGTATCAAAGCCATTGCTTTCATACTTGCAACACTTACAAAGTATCGTAAGGGGACTGTGCAGGCAAAGTTATGTAACTCTGACTGGCATTTGGACAGAATTATGTGCCCTTTTTATACTTAGAAAATTGAATATTTGGTCAAGTCTTGTGTTCAGTTCCACTTTTTTTCTTAAGTATCAAAGCCATTTCTTTCATACTTGCAACACTAACTATCGTAAGGGGACTATGCAGGCAAAGTTATGTTACTCTGACTGGCATTTTGTTGGAATTATGGGCCCTTTATACTTGAAAATTTGATTAAGTTTTGTGTTTTGGTACACTTTACCCCTAAAGTATCATAGATATTGCTTTCATACTTGGAACACTCGCAAACTATCATAAGGGGACAGTAAAGGACAAGTTGCATAACTCTGGTTGTCATTTTTACAGATTTATGGCCTTTTTTTGAATTAGTAACTTTGAATATATGGTTACATTTGTGTTTAGATCCACTTTACTTCTAAAGTATCAAGGCTTTTGCTTTTAAACTTTAAATACTTTCATGCTATCATGAGGGTACTGTACCTGGCAAGTTGAATTTTACCTTGACCTTTGAATGACCTTGACTCTCAAGGTCAAATTATTAAATTTTGCTAAAATTGCCATAACTTCTTTATTTATGATTAGATTTGATTGATACTTTGACAAAACAACTCTTACCTGACATACTACAATTGACTCCGTCCAAACCATCCCCCACGCCCCCCTCCCCGAATCCCCCTCCGAATTCCCCCTCAATCCACCCCTATTAGGCTTAGTAAATAACCGTTTGTGGTATGTCTGTCGACAGGTTCTTACAGGCTTGTTGGCTGGTTGACCATCGGCACTTGGGACTATTTAATAACAATTGTTTTGTCCGCTGACTGCTTTGTGGTTGTCAGTTGATCAAAACTGGGTTCTCCTCTAGTGTTTGTCATGTGAATGGTCAGTGAGCCAGTCATGTGATTGACCTTCAACCATATGGTCTATCGGTCATTTTAAGTGTATGATATGAAGGTCATTTGTCTTGTTATTAATGCAGGGTCAGTTATTCAGGGTTAGTCAGTAGATCTGTTGTAAAATAGTAAAAATGTAGTGTGTTTTTTATACAGTTTTAGTCAGTTATTAGTCAAAATGTGTAATTCCTTTATATGTATGTTAACATTCACAATTAAGTTGACACAAATTCATTTGATAAAATCATCTTAATTCTTCTAACAAAAAATAACTGATATCACAAATGGTTAAAAAGACAAATGTAAGTTATAGAGCACATGATGTCAAATGTGTAACAGGTCAACTTATTGTGGGTCTGAAATGCATACTTTCTTTGGTGAATTTGGTCACATTATATCATTTACCAAGAACTATTGAAATTGGTCAAATAACTGGTAAGCAATTGATTGCAAATTAAATGTTCAATTCATGTGATCAGATAGTTGCCATTTGCTGATCGTAAAATGTCATACATTTATTCTATTATGATTGCGGTAAAACGGACATGTATGAAATCAGATCGCAGCCAATTGTCACACAGCATTTGGTCTTTCATCAGACTGTAACATTTTCAGAAGTCAAATGCTGGTCATTGCATTTTGCACACATTTATGTAATTAATTTTGTTAATTAACTTTTGTAACAAGCAGTTGTAGATGAATTGATGCACTGTTTGGCAGTCATTATCAAATTTAATAAATAGATGCACACAATGTTTTCTTGTCTTGTTTGTCTTTGATACAAACATATTGCTCAGTGTTGGAGTAATTTTGAACACCATGCTCACAGGCTTGGAGAGGGATTGGTGGAATTATATAAGTTTTGATAACAAAAATGCCACTTTTGAAGTTTTTTTATCTTCATCCATGTTTATGATTTTCTTGTTTAATGAAGTACATACATTTAAATTTAATGTATTGTTTACTCATTTATATATGCTAATATTTGCATAGTTTTATCAATGAAAGACGAACTACTGCATTAATTTCTTATTGAGATTTTTTTAAAGAACAGTGGAACTATTTCTGCTGTAGATTTTCTCATTTTCTATTTGAACGGTCAATATGATCTATTTGTGCTTTTTAGCTCATCTATTTAAAAAAAAAAATTATGAGCTATTGTCATCACCTTGGCGACGGCGTTGGCGTCGGTGTCGGCGTCGGCGTCCGGTTAAGTTTTGCGTTAAGGTACACTTTTCTCATAAAGTTTCAATGCTATTGCATTCAAACTTGGTACACTTACTTACTATCATGAGGGGACTGGGTAGGCAAAGTTAGATAATTCTGGCTTGCATTTTGACAGAATTATGTGCCCTTTTTATACTTAGAAAATTTAAAATTTTGGTTAAGTTTTGTGTTTAGGTCCATTTTATTTCTTAAGTATCAAAGCCATTGCTTTCATACTTTCAACACTCACTAACTATTGTAAGGGGACTGTGCAGGCAAAGTTATGTAACTCTGACTGGCATTTTGACGGAATTATGTGCCCTTTTTATACTTAGAAAATTGAAAATTCGGTCAAGTTTTGTGTTAAGGTCCACTTTTTTCCTAAAGTATCAAAGCCATTGCTTTCATACTTGCAACACTTACAAAGTATCGTAAGGGGACTGTGCAGGCAAAGTTATGTAACTCTGACTGGCATTTGGACAGAATTATGTGCCCTTTTTATACTTAGAAAATTGAATATTTGGTCAAGTTTTGTGTTCAGGTCCACTTTTTTTCTTAAGTATCAAAGCCATTTCTTTCATACTTGCAACACTAACTATCGTAAGGGGACTATGCAGGCAAAGTTATGTTACTCTGACTGGCATTTTGTTGGAATTATGGGCCCTTTATACTTGAAAATTTGATTAAGTTTTGTGTTTTGGTACACTTTACCCCTAAAGTATCATAGATATTGCTTTCATACTTGGAACACTCGCAAACTATCATAAGGGGACAGTAAAGGACAAGTTGCATAACTCTGGTTGTCATTTTTACAGATTTATGGCCTGTTTTTGAATTAGTAACTTTGAATATATGGTTACATTTGTGTTTAGATCCACTTTACTTCTAAAGTATCAAGGCTTTTGCTTTTAAACTTTAAATACTTTCATGCTATCATGAGGGTACTGTACCTGGCAAGTTGAATTTTACCTTGACCTTTGAATGACCTTGACTCTCAAGGTCAAATTATTAAATTTTGCTAAAATTGCCATAACTTCTTTATTTATGATTAGATTTGATTGATACTTTGACAAAACAACTCTTACCTGACATACTACAATTGACTCCGTCCAAACCATCCCCCACGCCCCCCCTCCCCGAATCCCCCCTCCGAATTCCCCCTCAATCCACCCCTATTAGGCTTAGTAAATAACCGTTTGTGGTATGTCTGTCGACAGGTTCTTACAGGCTTGTTGGCTGGTTGACCATCGGCACTTGGGACTATTTAATAACCATTGTTTTGTCCGCTGACTGCTTTGTGGTTGTCAGTTGATCAAAACTGGGTTCTCCTCTAGTGTTTGTCATGTGAATGGTCAGTGAGCCAGTCATGTGATTGACCTTCAACCATATGGTCTATCAGTCATTTTAAGTGTATGATATGAAGGTCATTTGTCTTGTTATTAATGCAGGGTCAGTTATTCAGGGTTAGTCAGTAGATCTGTTGTAAAATAGTAAAAATGTAGTGTGTTTTTTATACAGTTTTAGTCAGTTATTAGTCAAAATGTGTAATTCCTTTATATGTATGTTAACATTCACAATTAAGTTGACACAAATTCATTTGATAAAATCATCTTAATTCTTCTAACAAAAAATAACTGATATCACAAATGGTTAAAAAGACAAATGTAAGTTATAGAGCACATGATGTCAAATGTGTAACAGGTCAACTTATTGTGGGTCTGAAATGCATACTTTCTTTGGTGAATTTGGTCACATTATATCATTTACCAAGAACTATTGAAATTGGTCAAATAACTGGTAAGCAATTGATTGCAAATTAAATGTTCAATTCATGTGATCAGATAGTTGCCATTTGCTGATCGTAAAATGTCATACATTTATTCTATTATGATTGCGGTAAAACGGACATGTATGAAATCAGATCGCAGCCAATTGTCACACAGCATTTGGTCTTTCATCAGACTGTAACATTTTCAGAAGTCAAATGCTGGTCATTGCATTTTGCACACATTTATGTAATTAATTTTGTTAATTAACTTTTGTAACAAGCAGTTGTAGATGAATTGATGCACTGTTTGGCAGTCATTATCAAATTTAATAAATAGATGCACACAATGTTTTCTTGTCTTGTTTGTCTTTGATACAAACATATTGCTCAGTGTTGGAGTAATTTTGAACACCATGCTCACAGGCTTGGAGAGGGATTGGTGGAATTATATAAGTTTTGATAACAAAAATGCCACTTTTGAAGTTTTTTTATCTTCATCCATGTTTATGATTTTCTTGTTTAATGAAGTACATACATTTAAATTTAATGTATTGTTTACTCATTTATATATGCTAATATTTGCATAGTTTTATCAATGAAAGACGAACTACTGCATTAATTTCTTATTGAGATTTTTTTAAAGAACAGTGGAACTATTTCTGCTGTAGATTTTCTCATTTTCTATTTGAACGGTCAATATGATCTATTTGTGCTTTTTAGCTCATCTATTTAAAAAAAAAATTATGAGCTATTGTCATCACCTTGGCGACGGCGTTGGCGTCGGTGTCGGCATCGGCGTCCGGTTAAGTTTTGCGTTTAGGTACACTTTTCTCATAAAGTTTCAATGCTATTGCATTCAAACTTGGTACACTTACTTACTATCATGAGGGGACTGGGTAGGCAAAGTTAGATAATTCTGGCTTGCATTTTGACAGAATTATGTGCCCTTTTTATACTTAGAAAATTTAAAATTTTGGTTAAGTTTTGTGTTTAGGTCCATTTTATTTCTTAAGTATCAAAGCCATTGCTTTCATACTTTCAACACTCACTAACTATTGTAAGGGGACTGTGCAGGCAAAGTTATGTAACTCTGACTGGCATTTTGACGGAATTATGTGCCCTTTTTATACTTAGGAAATTGAAAATTCGGTCAAGTTTTGTGTTAAGGTCCACTTTTTTCCTAAAGTATCAAAGCCATTGCTTTCATACTTGCAACACTTACAAAGTATCGTAAGGGGACTGTGCAGGCAAAGTTATGTAACTCTGACTGGCATTTGGACAGAATTATGTGCCCTTTTTATACTTAGAAAATTGAATATTTGGTCAAGTTTTGTGTTCAGGTCCACTTTTTTTCTTAAGTATCAAAGCCATTTCTTTCATACTTGCAACACTAACTATCGTAAGGGGACTATGCAGGCAAAGTTATGTTACTCTGACTGGCATTTTGTTGGAATTATGGGCCCTTTATACTTGAAAATTTGATTAAGTTTTGTGTTTTGGTACACTTTACCCCTAAAGTATCATAGATATTGCTTTCATACTTGGAACACTCGCAAACTATCATAAGGGGACAGTAAAGGACAAGTTGCATAACTCTGGTTGTCATTTTTACAGATTTATGGCCTTTTTTTGAATTAGTAACTTTGAATATATGGTTACATTTGTGTTTAGATCCACTTTACTTCTAAAGTATCAAGGCTTTTGCTTTTAAACTTTAAATACTTTCATGCTATCATGAGGGTACTGTACCTGGCAAGTTGAATTTTACCTTGACCTTTGAATGACCTTGACTCTCAAGGTCAAATTATTAAATTTTGCTAAAATTGCCATAACTTCTTTATTTATGATTAGATTTGATTGATACTTTGACAAAACAACTCTTACCTGACATACTACAATTGACTCCGTCCAAACCATCCCCCACGCCCCCCCTCCCCGAATCCCCCCTCCGAATTCCCCCTCAATCCACCCCTATTAGGCTTAGTAAATAACCGTTTGTGGTATGTCTGTCGACAGGTTCTTACAGGCTTGTTGGCTGGTTGACCATCGGCACTTGGGACTATTTAATAACCATTGTTTTGTCCGCTGACTGCTTTGTGGTTGTCAGTTGATCAAAACTGGGTTCTCCTCTAGTGTTTGTCATGTGAATGGTCAGTGAGCCAGTCATGTGATTGACCTTCAACCATATGGTCTATCGGTCATTTTAAGTGTATGATATGAAGGTCATTTGTCTTGTTATTAATGCAGGGTCAGTTATTCAGGGTTAGTCAGTAGATCTGTTGTAAAAATGTAGTGTGTTTTAATACTGTTTTAGTCAGTTATTAGTCAAAATGTGTAATTCCTTTATATGTATGTTAACATTCACAATTAAGTTGACACAAATTCATTTGATAAAATCATCTTAATTCTTCTAACAAAAAATAACTGATTTCACAAATGGTTAAAAAGACAAATGTAAGTTATAGAGCACATGATGTCAAATGTGTAACAGGTCAACTTATTGTGGGTCTGAAATGCATACTTTCTTTGGTGAATTTGGTCACATTATATCATTTACCAAGAACTATTGAAATTGGTCAAATAACTGGTAAGCAATTGATTGCAAATTAAATGTTCAATTCATGTGATCAGATAGTTGCCATTTGCTGATCGTAAAATGTCATACATTTATTCTATTATGATTGCGGTAAAACGGACATGTATGAAATCAGATCGCAGCCAATTGTCACACAGCATTTGGTCTTTCATCAGACTGTAACATTTTCAGAAGTCAAATGCTGGTCATTGCATTTTGCACACATTTATGTAATTAATTTTGTTAATTAACTTTTGTAACAAGCAGTTGTAGATGAATTGATGCACTGTTTGGCAGTCATTATCAAATTTAATAAATAGATGCACACAATGTTTTCTTGTCTTGTTTGTCTTTGATACAAACATATTGCTCAGTGTTGGAGTAATTTTGAACACCATGCTCACAGGCTTGGAGAGGGATTGGTGGAATTATATAAGTTTTGATAACAAAAATGCCACTTTTGAAGTTTTTTTATCTTCATCCATGTTTATGATTTTCTTGTTTAATGAAGTACATACATTTAAATTTAATGTATTGTTTACTCATTTATATATGCTAATATTTGCATAGTTTTATCAATGAAAGACGAACTACTGCATTAATTTCTTATTGAGATTTTTTTAAAGAACAGTGGAACTATTTCTGCTGTAGATTTTCTCATTTTCTATTTGAACGGTCAATATGATCTATTTGTGCTTTTTAGCTCATCTATTTAAAAAAAAAAATTATGAGCTATTGTCATCACCTTGGCGACGGCGTTGGCGTCGGTGTCGGCGTCGGCGTCCGGTTAAGTTTTGCGTTTAGGTACACTTTTCTCATAAAGTTTCAATGCTATTGCATTCAAACTTGGTACACTTACTTACTATCATGAGGGGACTGGGTAGGCAAAGTTAGATAATTCTGGCTTGCATTTTGACAGAATTATGTGCCCTTTTTATACTTAGAAAATTGAAAATTTTGGTTAAGTTTTGTGTTTAGGTCCATTTTATTTCTTAAGTATCAAAGCCATTGCTTTCATACTTTCAACACTCACTAACTATTGTAAGGGGACTGTGCAGGCAAAGTTATGTAACTCTGACTGGCATTTTGACGGAATTATGTGCCCTTTTTATACTTAGAAAATTGAAAATTCGGTCAAGTTTTGTGTTAAGGTCCACTTTTTTCCTAAAGTATCAAAGCCATTGCTTTCATACTAGCAACACTTACAAAGTATCGTAAGGGGACTGTGCAGGCAAAGTTATGTAACTCTGACTGGCATTTGGACAGAATTATGTGCCCTTTTTATACTTAGAAAATTGAATATTTGGTCAAGTTTTGTGTTCAGGTCCACTTTTTTTCTTAAGTATCAAAGCCATTTCTTTCATACTTGCAACACTAACTATCATAAGGGGACTATGCAGGCAAAGTTATGTTACTCTGACTGGCATTTTGTTGGAATTATGGGCCCTTTATACTTGAAAATTTGATTAAGTTTTGTGTTTTGGTACACTTTACCCCTAAAGTATCATAGATATTGCTTTCATACTTGGAACACTCGCAAACTATCATAAGGGGACAGTAAAGGACAAGTTGCATAACTCTGGTTGTCATTTTTACAGATTTATGGCCTTTTTTTGAATTAGTAACTTTGAATATATGGTTACATTTGTGTTTAGATCCACTTTACTTCTAAAGTATCAAGGCTTTTGCTTTTAAACTTTAAATACTTTCATGCTATCATGAGGGTACTGTACCTGGCAAGTTGAATTTTACCTTGACCTTTGAATGACCTTGACTCTCAAGGTCAAATTATTAAATTTTGCTAAAATTGCCATAACTTCTTTATTTATGATTAGATTTGATTGATACTTTGACAAAACAACTCTTACCTGACATACTACAATTGACTCCGTCCAAACCATCCCCCACGCCCCCCCTCCCCGAATCCCCCCTCCGAATTCCCCCTCAATCCACCCCTATTATTTTTTTTTTTAAATTAAGTATCATCTAATAAATGACCACCACACCCTGACACTATACCCCCAACCCCTACCCCCAAAAAATAATTTTTATGCCCCCCCCCCGGTAGGGTGGCATGTAGCAATTGAACTGTCTGTCAGTCAGTCTGTCTGTCCGTCTGTAAAAAAACTCACATTGGCCATTACTTTTTCACTTTTTAAGATAGCAACTTGATATTTGGCATGCATGTGTATCTCATGGAGCTGCACATTTTGAGTGGTGAAAGGTCAAGGTTATCCTTCAAGGTCAAATGTCAAATTTATGGTGTTTTTCCGTCCGAAAACTTTAACATTGGCCATAACTTTTTCAATATTGAAGATAGCAACTTGATATTTGGCATGCATGTGTATCTCATGGAGCTGAACATTTTGAGTGGTGAAAGGTGAAGGTAAAGGTTATCCTTCAAGGTCAAATGTCAAATTTATGGTGTTTTTCCGTTCGAAAACTTTAACATTGGCCATAACTTTTTCAATATTGAAGATAGCAACTTGATATTTGGCATGCATGTGTATCTCATGAAGCTGCACATTTTGAGTGGTGGAAGTTCAAGGTCAAGGTCATCCTCCAAGGTCATCCTTCAAGGTTAAAAAATAAAAAATATAAAAGCGGCGTTCTCTTGAAGCTGCACATTTTGAGTGGTGGAAGTTCAAGGTCATCCTTCAAGGTCATCCTTCAAGGTCAAGGTCATCCTTCAAGGTCAAAGGTAAAAAAACAAATAAAAAATTTCAAAGCGGCATTATCATGAAGCTGCACATTTTGAGTGGTGGAAGGTCAAGGTCATTCTTCAAGGTAAAGGTCATCCTTCAAGGTCAAAGGTCAAAAAAAATAATTCAAAGCAGCGTTATCATGAAGCTGCACATTTTGAGTGGTGTAGGTTCAAGGTCAAGGTCATCCTTCAAGGTCAAGGTCATCCTTTAAGGTCAAAGGTCAAACAAATATAAAAAAATTCAAAGCTGCGTTATCATAAAGCTGCACATTTTGAGTGGTGGAAGTTCAAGGTCAAGGTCATCCTTCAAGGTAAAAAAATAAATAATAATTTCAAAGCGGTGTTCTCATGAAGCTGCACATTTTGAGTGGTGGAAGTTCAAGGTCAAGGGCATCCTTCAAGGTCAAGGTCATCCTTCAAGGTTAAAGGTCAATTTTTTAAATAAAAATTCAAAGCGGCGTTCTCATGAAGCTGCACACTTTGAGTGGTGGAAGTTCAAGGTCAAGGTCATTCTTCAAGGTCAAAGGTCAAACACCCCCACACTATACACCCCTCTCCACTCCACCCCTCCCTCCTTTGTGATTGAAATTGAAATAGGTCCCTACACCTTTAAAAAGAAAAATAGATGAGCGGTCTGCATCCGCAAGGCGGTGCTCTTGTTTAATGGATATATTTATACAGGTTATACTTTTATACATGACTTCAAGATTTATTTCTGCCTTATATGACCTAAATATTGACAAGTCAGGATGGAGGATGTTGCCCCAGTGTCACATAGTTTGTTTAAACACAAGAAAGCTACACAAAGTTAATTTCTGTTTTGAGATTTATTTTTGTTGATTAACATCTGACGCAAACACTTTCCATTGTCCGTACACTATTTTGAAATACAAGTTAAATGCGAGGTAACGTCTGCAGCCGCTCCGTTACAAAACAAATTGTGTGCCTCCTATGTTCAGTTGTGTGCGTGAGAAAGACCAGTTACTAAAGTCAAAATACCTGTCAGATATAAACAATGAAACAGTTGATTGTAACATGTGAAAATTCTGACGGACCGTGTGCAAAGTCAGGTGTCTATCAACTGCAAAGTAAATATGACCTATACAACGGACACATAACGAATACATAGGGAATTGAGCGATGTTAGAAGTTATATACCCGAGGCAATTAACTGTTGATGTAGCCGTGATTGTCTTTGAAGATTGTATGAAATTTGGTTTATTGCGTTGATGCAAATTCCATTATTATATTAAATCAATAATGCTCCAAATAATATATTTGTTACTTACACCAGCATGTAGTTGTCTCTTGTTTCAGGATAATAAATTTGCAGTAAAAGAGGAATTTCGGTAAACATCAGCCATCATTTTTTTGAATAAGCATTTTTTTCCACCATTTTCGGAATGGGGCCAGGTCCTTTTGGATTGGAAAAAATCTTGTTTTTGAAATAAAATTTTGAAATTATTGTTGTTAATAGTTTGCTAACATTGAGAATACAAGTGATTTTTAGCCGGATTTTTTTCGAAAAAATCTCGGCTTATAGATTGATGTTGTCGGGCGGGCGGGGGGGGCGGGGGGGTGGGCGGGCGGGCGGGGTGGCGGCGTGCTCGAAAATGTTAAAGTTCTTATTTCATGGTATAACTTTGGTATGCTTGGACCTAGAGTCTTCAAACTTGACATGAAGGTTGGCCAGGATTAACAGATGACCACTGGTCATTTCAAGGTCATTCATTTGAAGGTCAAGGTCACTGTGACCTTCAATATAAAAAATGTTAAAGTTGTTAAAACTTTGGTATGCTTGGACCTAGAGTCTTGAAACTTGACATGAAGGTTGGCCATAACTAGTTAGTAACCACTGGTCATTTCAAGGTCATTCATTTGAAGGTCAAGGTCACTGTGACCTTGAATGTAAAAATGTTAAAGTTCTTATTTCATGGTATAACTTTGGTATGCTTGGACCTAGAGTCTTTAAACTTGACATGAAGGTTGGCCAGGATTAACAGATGACCACTGGTCATTTCAAGGTCATTCATTTGAAGGTGAAGGTCACTGTGACCTTCAATATAAAAATGTTAAAGTTGTTATAACTTTGGTATGCTTGGACCTAGAGTCTTGAAACTTGACATGAAGGTTGGCCAGAACTAGTAAGTAACCACTGGACATTTCAAGGTCATTCATTTGAAGGTCAAGGTCACTGTGACCTTGAATGTAAAAATGTTAAAGTTGTTATAACTTTGGTATGCTTGGACCTAGAGTCTTGAAACTTGACATGAAGGTTGGCCAGAACTAGTAAGTAACCACTGGACATTTCAAGGTCATTCATTTGAAGGTCAAGGTCACTGTGACCTTGAATGTAAAAATGTTAAAGTTCTTATTTCATGTTATAACTTTGGTATGCTTGTACCTAGAGTCTTCAAACTTGAAATAAAGATTGGCCAGTACTAGAAGATGACCACTGGTCATTTCAATGTCATTCATTTGAAGGTCAAGGTCACTGTGACCTTAAATGTTAAAATGTTAAAATTGTTATAACTTTGGTATGCTTGGACATAGAGTCTTCAAACTTGACATGAAGGTTTGCAAGCACACTTAGATGACCACTGGTCATTTCAAGGTCATTCATTCTAAGGTCAAGGTCACTGTGACCTTGAATGTAAAAATGTTAAAGTTCTTATAACTTTGGTAGGTAAAAATGTTAAAGTTCTTATTCCATGTTATAACTTTGGTATGCTTGTACCTAGAGTCTTCAAACTTGACATAAAGGTTGGCCAGTACTAGAAGATCACCACTGCTCATTTCAATGTCATTCATTTGAAGGTCAAGGTCACTGTGACCTTCAATGTTAAAATGTTAAAATTGTTATAACTTTGGTATGCTTGGACCTAGAATCTCAAACTTGACGTAAAGGTTTGCAAGCACACTTAGATGACCACTGGTCATTTCAAGGTCATTCATTTCAATGTCATTGTTATTGTTGTTCATGTATATGCATGCATTCAAAACATAACACAAGGTTTGCTCATGCCTTGAAAAGTACTTACATTTCATTTTGACCTTTGAACAATATTTCAGTAATTTAAGTATTGCATTGACAAAAACACGAAAGGTACTTTCCTGTCATTTAAATCAAAAATCCGGCTTCAATGCGGTCATCTCCGACCGCGGAACTCTTGTAATATCATTTTACTAAGGTTTTACTTACAGAGAGGTCAATGGATTTAATTTGATTTAACGATATAAACGATATGTTTAATTTTAAGACATTTGTGATGAACTTTTATGTGTTGCTTTAAGCTTACATTGTATATGATCACAGAACGATAAACTTCGATATTATGATTCTTTCGAAGAAGGCAAAAAGAAAACAAAATGATGTTTTATATACATGTTTATATAAATGAATGAACGATAAATAAATACACAAAATAACAATATATACAAGAATCTCATTATTTTCATGTACATGTACATGCATACACACTTCAATTAATATGTTTCTTCAGATGAAGGCAAAAAGAAAGAAAACAAAATGATAGCGTTATATATACATGTTTACATAAATGAAGGAATATACACGAATATACACAGTCACTATTTACATGTATCACACATCACACAACCCACTAGTTAATGCACTGTTCATGTAGCTCATGAAGCCATCCAACAGTGGCATGGCGATTTCCGGTAGGTTGAGCTGTCTGGTTGCCAGCGGCCTCTTGTCTTTTCTTCGCAACATCTTGTTTACCTTATACACGACCCTATCCTCAAACGACTCGACACCCCGCACTTCTGGGTGATAGCACACTACCCACTTCGCGCAGCTTCCCGCCAGGGTTCGTCCAGGGCCAACTTCTTCTGGCCATCACCGTGCCAGTTGTACATATAGCGGAGATTTCCAGGCTCAAAGAGCTTGGGGAACACTTGCCTCGCAAGCAGGCATGCGAAGTGGCCCACTTTGTGGCTCTCCCGGTGGATTCTTCAAACCTCTTCCTCCAGTTGTCTTAGCGTGGACAGACCTACCACTGTCGCTTGTGGAGGCGAAGGTTCCGACGAAGCTGTATGGCAGTAGAGGGCTTGTACTGCAGCAATATTGGTATCCAGTTGGTGTTGTAGGTCCTGCACATCATTGTGAAGGTCTTGGATCATTGTCGTCTGCGCATCGAATCGTCTATTGTAGGCGACCAGCATGGTCTGGAACCCCGTCAGGATCGCCGCCACCGTGTCGTCAGATTGACGCTGGAATCTGATGGTGGGCCTGTGTACGGTCGGTGTTGATAAAATAGAGGATCTCGATGCTGGCACTTCCACGGACACCGGAACAGAGGGCGTGGTCAAAGCTGAGGGCCCAACCGAAGCGGGGCAGTCACGTGACCAGCAGACAGTGAAACCGTGACGGGAACTTCCACTGACAACGGGCCAGACGGCGTAGTTGGTATTCTCCACCACCACCTTTGGATGTGTCAAACTTTATTACAATCTATCCATTAATGACTAAATAAATGCGGATATGTTTTACTTACTATAACAAGACCACTGTTTACATGCATCTTGTAGGCAATGTGTTTTTACCTTCCCGCGTTCTCA
Organism: Dreissena polymorpha; assembly: GCF_020536995.1. NCBI lineage: Eukaryota > Metazoa > Mollusca > Bivalvia > Myida > Dreissenidae > Dreissena > Dreissena polymorpha. The sequence goes on from NC_068368.1 coordinate 74,210,224, forward strand.
TGATAATCTCACGTAAACCTGATGTTGGATGATCACGTGACGACAAAGTACATGCTGAAACGGTCACAGCTTAAGAGATGTGGCATTTAAAAGTCACATTTAATGTCCAATCTTCATAAAACTTGGTGAAAACATCATAATTTTTGTTTAAATGATATCTTGCATCAGTTTGAAAATAGTTTCGGTCTTGTGAAAAACATGGTCGCCAGGGGTAGGGTAACTTATCCTAATATGGCTATAGTAAAACCTTGTAGGCACTCTAAAAGTTACATTTATAGTTAACTCATCATGAAACTTGTACAGAACATTTATTTTAAGAATATCTTGGGCTGCAAGTCACTGAATTGAATTAAGTTTTCTTTAACAAATGTTTCTTTTTAAACCAAATCTGTTGACTTACCTTATGTAGAAGATATTATTATTTAAACAAAGAAAAAGGAAATCTGAATGTCAAGAGTTTGTTTGCAAAAACAAGATATGGTATTGCCATTTTGATCAGAATACCAAATGATAAATTACCAGAACCAAACTCAAAATCAATTCCATCAAGCAAATTTAACACTTATGAAGGCAAACGCAGGGAGACTACAATGTGTTGTCAATTTTATTATAAAATAACATAATTAATTTCTAAGTAACAAAATGTAAGGAAGGCCACTATATTGATTAAATAATGGTTATCATTATGAAAAAGTTCCTAACATTTGTTTCCATCCACTCTTTGTTGGCATCCTTCTTGTCGATTTGTCCCAGTGCCCACTTTTGTTAAGGTTTAGGCATTTTGTCCATGTCTTGCACTCCAGGCAAGCATACAAAACAGGTAACACCTGTTCACCTTTTGCCTGCTGGCAGCCCTATCTTTCATAATCTTTACAGTCAGAATATAACTCTGTGTTTTAAGACAGCGAACAGTGATGACTTCCTTAAAGAATCCACCAAACTCTCACATTGTTTCCTAAATTATACGATTGGGCTGTGCTCTGTGAAAAGGGGGTTTAATGCATATGCGTAAAGTGTCGTCCCAGATTAGCATGTGCAGTTGATTTTTGCTATGAAGAGACTTTCTTGAAACAAAAAATATCACAAAAGCAGAAAGTGTTGTCCCTGATTAGCCTGTGCGCACTGCACAGGCTTATGTGGAACGACACTATGCACATGCATTAGACCCCTTTTTCCCAGAGCATGGCTCAATTAGAATTGCTGTGTTAAAAAACTATTAATTTATAATGACAAGTATGTTAAATATAGAAAGCACATTATAACCTGTACGAAAATTCTATGCAAATTTAGTACAGAGTTTGTACAAAATCTGCCCAGAATCAAGACAGAATTCCTATATTCTGTACAAAGAGGACACAGACCCAAAATCTGCCTCGAAATCTATACAGATTTTTTAAGCAGAATTACAATCAAGCAGAATTTTATCTGTACATATTATTATACCAAACAGAATTTTTGTACATTCTCATTTTTAAAAGACAGATTTTTAGCACTCTGCATTTTAGCAAGACAGACTTTTGATACTTGGTCCAAAATTTCAAAATGGGACTTAGATAAAAAAAAAATAGACTTCTGATTTCAGTTTCTAAATGTTGAGAAAACATTTATGGGAAACATTTTCCATACACAAGAAAAACAACATTTATGTTCAGTTCAATTCATACAATAATTGCCATACATGATTGTATTACATGCCATAATATTAAAATATGTGAGAATGTAATAATAATTTACCTATAAACACTTAAAAGTACATGTAGATCTACTTAGAAATAACCATTGTAATGTCAGTGCTTGAAAAAAATGGCACTACAATTTACTCGAAAATAATCATAAACCCATAGCAAATAAATCCTGCCCGCTTGGTACTTGTAACTTGAAACTAGAGCTATCTATTGTTGCTTGCTGGAATGTGTATAATCTCTTCTTTTGGTTGGCTACAGATTGTGCGCCAAATTTCAATGTGTAAAGATAGGCCTGTTACTGGCTTGAAATGTAGTTTCAAAGCAATGTTTGGACATTTAAAAATGAAGTTTTCACAATATCCTGAATTACTGACTTTGATGAACATTCTTAAACAATTAAGTAGAAAGTGGAAATCAGCATTTTGTGACTCAACAAGTCTAAAAGAGGAATTCAGTGAGTTATGGAGTGGCCTTTTTGGAAATGCTTTGAACTATTAAACAGGTTTGTATTGTTTTTCTTTGCATTGTTTTCTTATAATTTTATGTTTAATTTAATGATATCATTTAACAGTTGCAAATATCTGTTTTGATGGGTGATTAACATTTAAAATAAATGATGAAACCAATTATCTGTGCAGTAAGTTCACATAAAACACATGAGTCTGCCAAAGGTATCTCCTTCTTACAAATCCAACATAGTGGTAGCGCAATGTCGGGTAATTCCGACAGTCGTCTAATTTCGACACTTTTCACAGTATTTATCAGACCAGTCTTAAATCATCATCATCCCGTATGATTTCGTTGTAAAATGTGACGTAGTTGGTGTTGTGACGTCACCAGATAACATCTCTCTATCAAACGTCTCGCTAATTGCATGTAAGTGAGTCATTTAAAATACGTACATTGTATTACTTAGAGAATTTTTATAGCGTTATGAGCTTCGCTAAGGGAGGTTACATAATTGTCAATTACGTCCCTTCAGGATTTTGCTGTATTTCTGGTATTTGTACAAGTTCTAGTATAAAATTTGTTTCACTTGACCTGTATTTGTGTTTGAATAGTGCAAATCGTTTGTTAAACTATGATTTGTGGGGTGTCGAAATTATCCTCCGATTTTATACGATGGTGGGTAATTCCGACACTCCAAATGTTTTCAAGCATTCCCAGCGCATATGGAAAGATAGATTCGTTGAATAAAATTACTCTTTAAATAGTTGACGCAGCTTATTGAATATTATATTTAGCTCTCTCTATATCTTTTCAAGCAGATTGTATAAAATTAGAGCTATTTAAAGATTGTGAAGGTTATTGATTAATGAAAATGTATTTTTTTTACTTAATTATATCGTTAATTGGATCACCTGTGATCACCTCGGATGCTGCGCAACCACCGTAAAGACCTGTCTGCAAGGGTCATTCACGCGTTTTAAATGTACATGTACAAAAGAAAATCATATACACGTGTACTACATGTAGATGTTATAAGTATGTGCACACGTATGCACTTAAATTTGTACAGTACATAACGTCGGAAACGTAAATAAAGCGTTTAGATGATCAATACTATTAACTCTTAATGGCAATGCCAAATATATCGCGAGATATTTCAACTTTAGTTGAAATTCACAACGAAACTTTTAATGGAAATCAAATGATCACAATGTTGTACCCGCTACGAAATTTGTATTTACAAATAAATACACCCACGCCAATTTTCGCGCGCTTTTTATCAGGACAAAGAAATTCATTTATTTTATCTAGAAGTTGCTAACCGAAAATAGCTGTACCCGGCGCGTGCAAACCGTGTAAGATGATTTTCGCATGTTGGAATACAACTGTATTGTTAAGGGGCTTACATGCAGTTCATCAAACCTTTAAATAGAATCATATGCCGAAATTCATTTGATACTTTCGAAAATTGCGAACGTTTATGTTTATGGCATTCTTGAGCACTCTTATCGTCTATATTTCCCTCAGATAATTTGCTTTAAAAACGGAAATCGGGCGTATATGGGATTATCGAGTAATGGATAATTAAAGAAGGGAGAAGTTGCATGTATTCGATAGATACAGTTGACACATATGTATCGGAGGCGTTTTATTGTCGCCAATATATTTTAAATACTTATCACATTCTTTCGACCAGCATGTACATTAAAATAGAATTTATTTATTCATTATCACTCTTAAATTAAAGGGATCAATTCAATACGTTTATGTTCAATTATATTTAGCGAACACGATGATCACCGCGGTAGATATTATGGGTCCGCGGTGATTCGCGGTGTTAGTCTATGGCAAACGGCCCCCGCGACATTTGATCTGAACACCTATCGCGGGGTTCATATTGGTAAGCTAACAGTGAGATGAACATTACGGCGAGTGGCGTTTGTTTAAGTACACGGTGTCTGTACTGTATATTGAGTCAAGTGGGAGCACAATACGAACTCTAAATGCAATTTATTTATAATTCTCTGATTTGCAAATTAATTTAGTATAATCCTATTTATTAAAGCTCCACTGCATGGAAAGCCTACGACTTATTAAAACACTCTCTCCTGATCGCTAGGCGGACATCACATCCACTAAACCACCACAACCTTATTAACAATCGATTGGTCATTTTCGGCTCGGGTACTACTTACATATACCCCGGGTACGCTTAAGTATACTTACATGTACCCCGGGTACGGTAAATATACTAAAATCTACCCGGGATTTTTACGCTAAATCGGTCGTCGGCGGCTATTTTTTTTAGATTAATTATGTTCATATTTATGTCAATTTTCTGTTAAATTGCCTCTATATTATCGGAATCCATACTCAAAAAGCATGTTGATGCAGTTTATAAAAACAAATAACAGAAGTTTGTTTCGTAATAACGGTAATCTGTAGCGCGTTTTATGACATCTGATTTAGGGCGGGAATAAAACTCGGGTACAGTCTAATTTCGACCGGGTACGTTTTAGTATATTTACCGTACCCGGGGTACATGTAAGTATACTTCAATGTACCCGGGGTAAATGTTAGCAGTACCCCAGCCGACAATGAACAATCGAGCCTAATTAACACTAGATATTAAAGAGATCGTGAAATTCTATCAATTGAGGCATACAATGTAAATAACTGATTAAAACAGTTGTTGAAAATTAATACAAAGACAAGTGTCGAAATTAGCCGCTGACTGTCAAAATTAGCCGCTTACTGTCGAAATTACACTCCGCCGCATTTAGTTAAATCGCTTGAAGTTTTGAATTATGCCGGCAACGATAATAACGTTCGTTAGCAAATATCAACAAGTCAAAACGGTGTTTTTCATTTAGTTTGGGCACTTGGAGGGTAATTTCGACACATCAGGACTAAATCAAATTTTACTCTTAAGGTGTCGAAATTACCCAACTTTGCTCTAACAATCGATTGCCTAATCAGTTACCAAATGAAATGGCAATCTAACCAATACCTAGATTTATTTATGAATAACTACTCTGCCAGGAAATTTAAAGCCTTTTATCAATTACATATTTAGTTTAAACCTATTTAGTTTAGCTTGATTGCATTTAAAGCCTCAGGCTTATAGAAACGCTCTCGAGTCAATTTTTTGGGCCTATAACCAGTACTTGGTGTCTTTAGGGAAGATCTAGAGAACGCTCCCTGAGTGGGGCCTTCATGTATAACCAGTACCAGAGAACGCTCCCACGTGGGGATCAAACCCATGCATGACCTCCTGATTGCTAGGCGGACACCGTATCCATTATGCTAAGGCGAACTGTATATATTATATATATATTTTAGAAAGCTATTGTAATCACTTAAAAGGTGTTGCATTATTTAAGTTGTAATTTGAGTAGATCACATATGATCATTTCATTCAGATTGACTAAAAAATAATTTTTAAAATAATAAATTGTATTTTTCTTTTGCTTTCAGCAATTGTAGAAACAGATTGTGAAGCAACTTACCCCTGGTAACGACCTCAGTAGTGCAGTCACAGAGTAATTGTGCTGTTACCACTTATAAGGTGTGAAGCAAAAACTTAATATAATGTAGTTTGTAACTAAATCAACATTACAAATTCTCTTTTTATCTCACACCCTATGAACTGACCTAATCATATGAAAAAAGTCAAATTTATTTTATACTGTGAAAAGCAAAATATAAAGAGAAGCAAGTTGCATTTAATATTTAAGTTGTAATATGAGTAGAATTACCATGTGATCATATCATTCAGATTGATTTAACCAAATGATTTTAAAATTGTAAATTGAAATTTTTGTTTGTTTTCAGCGATTGTCAAAAATTGTGTAGCAATTTTCCCCTGACAACAACCTCAGTAGTGCAGTCACAGAGTGATGGTACCTCACCAGGGTCCAGTTAAGGCAAAGAAGAGCTCTAAACGGGATTTTCATCTCAATGTTATAACTGTAATTTCTTGAAACATAAACTTACTTTATATACTGTGCTTTTTATGTCATAAAGCAGTGATAAAATAATGTGTGTTGTATTTAGGGATTTATTTCTTAATGGGATGTCTGATGTAAATTATTTTATTTTATTGACTGTCAGTATGTGTTACTTTGCTTATATACAACATGTAATAATTTCATTAAATGTTTAATATTTACAGTCTGTATATTTTACTTTACATTTTGCTACATTTTTCTGTACAGAATTGTTTGTGTACAGATTTTTTTTCTGCACAGAATTCCATTCTAACATTTTGGTTCTCCCCACATTTAATTCTGCCCAGATTTTTTTCTGCCCCCAAAAAATTCTGCTTAATTAAAATAATTCGTAAAATCTGTACAGAATTAGTTCTTTGTTTATATTGAAAAAAATCTATAAATAGAAATCTGGTTCAACTCATTTCAAATGGACACCAAATATTTTCTGCCCAGATTCTATACAGATTTTGTGTATTTTATTCTGCACATAATCTGGTTGCAGTCTGCCCAAACTTTTTCGTACAGGAATAAATATAAAAAAGGAAAGTTGCAAATTAATAATTTACTTTCATTTTGTATGAGTATTTACCTCAAATCCCATGGCCCACATGCACCTTAGTCTCCATGCTTTGTCAAGGGTGGCCAGTAATGCAAACGATGCGCTCTCTGGGTGAAGCTTTCTAAATTTCTATGAAATGAAAAAGCATCTATATATAAGCAAGTAAGAAATATATGAGGATTTGTTTGGTTATGGTCAATAATGCTACATTAAATTAGAGACTTGCTGTTTAATCAAGAGGGTGTTAAAAGCAAAGCATTTGTTATTCTTATTCTTATTCTTCTTTACATTTTTTAAATAGAAAGGAAAACTCATAATTTCAGTTTGGATGAAATAGCACAAAATGTATAATAACTACAAATGAACCATTAGTTGTTCAATCATTCTTTTGTTGTTTTTTTTAAAACAAAAATATTTTAGGCTTCTCGTGACAAAATACTAAAAAGTACAGCCTATCTCACATCCATGTTTCAATACTTTAATTAGAGAAAATAAAATATCAAAATTTGAGGAAACATAACAAAAACATAAAAATTGGGCAAGGTACTTCAATGAAAACAGCGCTAAAATAACAAATATACATAAAAACACATATTTACAATAAAAATGTCACAGTACCACCGGGCTGTTTTACTTACGAAATGTCCGTTCTATGTGACTGGCCCTGTGCAAGTTTTCAACCTCAAGAACGAAGTAAAAAACTTCCAACGAGGACCCTCTGATTGTTAGGAGAGGTTGAGCACCTTATTGGAAAGAGTAGCTCGATTGTCCGTTTTTATTCATTTTAAGACACTGAACCCTCGCTCGCAGTCGGCAGTAGATGTGGGCAAGAGCAGACCGATGGTCACAAGCCTATATATGTTGACGTTGCTCATGTAAATTTTCCGTTACCCACATCATTGCATTGTCTGCTGTCTTCCCCGAATCGGATAGGGCACCTACGGGTAGGCCGAAGTGTTCGGCGAGACACTGTACCTCCGATTCACTGTAGCTTGTGACATCTTCTGGGAGATTCCTCATGTTGAAAACGTTGAAGTTCTTTAGAAGGGGCAGGTCAGGGAATCAATCTTCAATGACAGTGGCAAGGAAGAGCTTGTACACAGCTTTCTCGAAGATGTCTACCTGTTCATTGGTTGGAACAGCTATTGTATTTCCTCCGTCACAAAGTTTGGTGACACAGTCCTTTGCGGTTGCAAAATGTTTACCATGCTTTTCTTCAATAGTACCAAGATGGGCAATTGTCCCTCGAACGAGCAGTCTCACTGTTGTGAAAACGGCGTCTCGCGTCTGCTTTACCATTGACAGCTCTGCAGACATTCCCAAAAGTACTTTTAGTCCACAGGACATTTGGTCCTGTGAACTTAAACAACTTGCAGGACCGGACTGGGATTCATAGGAACAAAACATCACGTAACCGACTCAGATTTACCCTTCCCGAAAAAGTGTGTAAAATGCGCATTTAATGCGCATTAAATGCGCATTTAATGCGCATAAAATGCAGCGGTATTGGCACCGTATTATTCACTTTACCAAGTGCATTTTTCTGTGCAAAAAAGTGTGTTTTTTCTGCATTTTCTCTCAAAAAATACACTTTTCAAGTGTATTAATGCGCTTAAGTGTATTTTTAAGTGTATTTAAGTGTACTAAAGTGCACTAATACGCTTCAGTTTTATTTGTTCCCCAGAAACTGCACTTCAAGTGTTTTTAAGTGCATTTTAACTGCGTTAATTAAGTGCATTAATACACTCAAGTGTATTTTTTTATTCTAAAAAATACGCTCAAGCGTATTTTTGAGTGTATTAGTGCACTTAAAATACACTCAAGTGTATTTTATAAAAAATACGCTCTAGCGTATTTTTAAGCGTATTAGTGCACTTAAAATACACTCAAGTGTATTTTATAAAAAATACGCTCAAGTGTATTTTTAAGCGTATTAATGCACTTATAATACACTCAAGTTTTTTTTTTTTTAAATACGCTCGAGTGTATTTTTAAGCGTATTAGTGCACGTAAAATTCACTCAAGTGTATCTTTTTAAAACGAGCATTTTTAAGATAGATGAAGATACACTTAAGTGTATCTTTTAAAAATGAGTATTTTTAAGATACATTCATTTGGATATGAAAAGTGACCAGTTTAAATATGAACTGAAACAAGTACAGCAAATAAACTTTGTAAATAAACATATTTATTAACATTAAATAACATATCTACATTCAACGAAATCACAGCATACAATCAGGCATTTTTAACAGCATGTTTCCCTGTCCCCATACTTTCTTCGTTGCTTTCTTCAATATTGCAAAAGTTATGACCAATGCTAAAGTTTTCGGACGGATAGACAGACAGACGAACAGTTCAACTGCTAATTGCTATATGAGACCCTACCGGGAGCACAAAAATTAGTTAATTTTGTTGCAACAGGTGCAAATCTATATAACAAAGTGAAAACAATGGTTAAATAATCATTTTAACAGCACATTTTATTTACAAAGACTTCAGTCTACTTGTGCATCAGCCGCAGACGCCTTAAACAACCTCTCATCTTTTCTTCAACATCCACCAGGGGCTTGTCAAAGGTTTTGGCTATGACATCTGAAAAAATATGATTGACTATTCATTTTAAAAACATGCCAAAAAAACAAAATCTGTTCTTAAATAGAAAATACTCTAGCCAGAAAAAGAGGTTAAATATTTGCATATTAAGGAAGTCAACACAAATGAGTTTAGAACTGATTGTCCTGGAGACAGTGACTAGAGACACGGACAAAGTTTTTCAATCCTGTCTTCATGAATTTAAAAAACAAACATTGTTAACTGTCACTTGGATAATAAAAAAAAAACTTCACAAATGCTGTAATATAATGATCATTTATGCGACTGTAAACAGTAAGTGATATGAAAAATATTTGTAGGTTGTGTATTGAATTTCTATACAGGTAACTGGTACTTCAAATTTTTATGATGAAGAAAAAGTACCAATGATTGCATTTCTCTCAGCAGTGGGGAGGCTTGGTCTTGGTGACCCCGTTGTAGTTGTTGCTCCCTTCATGGAGCAAGTCACAAGCTGGTGGGGAGTGAACAGTCGGCACATGGCCTGTGCGATGGCCTTCACCTCCCTGGTTTCATGCTGGAGTTCAGCTTTAATGATACTCTGGAACCAAAAAATGAAAAGGAGTTTTGACAAAATATTTACAATTGGTAATTTCCAAAGCTTGTAATTTACTTTCATCTCATTTCAAACTCTAAAAATGTTTGTCACATTGGTCAGAATTGTGACGCTTTTAAAATGCAATAACCTGTATAGTTTTACCTCTCAACAAATCCAGCTTTCTTGTTCAAGGACAGGGCGAGGTTTGCCCACTTCAGTTCCCCTCAAGTTGGCCAGCTCGTGCAGGGTAAAAGCCTGGTGTATAAGTCCATACATCAGGTAGTATGATAACCCCTTTTGCTCTTGGGCAAGAGTTTAACCTTCAATATTAAAATATGAGGGAAAGAAATCTGTTCAGTAATAACCAGAAATATCTATAAATAACAATAAAGATGACAATAATCATAAAACACAACCACAACAATTCACTGTACACAACATTTACACTTTGTCATGTGTATGTTTATCTATATTTGCTTTAAATTGTGTTGTTTTTCCTTTAAATTGCAATACATTAACTTATCAATTTACATTTCCCAGTGACAATACATAAATATAATAATGATCATAATTAATTCAATAAACTAAATATAAAAAAAGAATGAAGAAATGGCAATACATACCTGTTAAAACTGTTCTTCAGTATAGACCGTTCCATAATCGATAAATTGACCGCCGCCATATTGTCAGTCACGTGACTGTCCGCCATTACACTGCTGCTAACTGGTGCGAGACTGCGATTCCAAAAGCCAAAAACGTAGAGAATACCCGCTTAACCGTTGTCGGATAAATAAATTACTTAATGAATTAATGTGAGGCGATTATCACATTTTTGTTGTTTAAATGATTGTTTGAAGTTGAGATTGATTGTTACAAATAAAATGTTTAAAATGCTTTCGTGTATTTGTTTTTTTTATATCTGTAATCAAGTGGTAATCATCGGCGAAAATTTGCCGGTTCAGTCGCTCATACTATGCCTTTGATTAGACTTGTTACTTTTAACGTTTCACAAACAATTCACGCATGTATTGTTGTGTTGATTTTAATAGCCGCAACATCAAGCAATTTATATTTTAATTAATACTTATTAAAGATTCTCGCGCAATTAATTACCGCTAGTTGTTTGTAATTGGTCTCATGTGGTAAAAATCTACATTCCAAAATCATAACATATTATATTAAGTATGATATTTTTGATACGCCTTCCTTTATTTTTCTTGTTCTAACTGATATCAAAGATAAAAAATTGTGGTTTGGATTTATATTTAATTATGGAATTTTGTCACGTTAAAAAACGAGCTTTTTATTATGAGAGAGTGATATTGATCTTGACGATCTTTTATGTGATTATTCGGAAGATGAAGAGAATGTGATCTATGTGATATATCTATATTTTCATCTGTGAATCATTTAACAGCTATAAAGCTAAAAAATACAAAAAAAATGTATTTTATAGGTCTTTGAAGTAACGCAAAACATATGGATAACGACACCAAATGTTTAGCCAATTAATCCACACAAAAAAACTCCGAAAAAAACACCTAAATAATATTTCAAAAATATATTATTAAGCGCCAAACGAATTTATTAATACATTTATTTGCAACTTTAAAAACGCGGCATAAGCATCAAATTAAAGATTATCTGAAGACTGAAAGGCCGACAATTTGACACAACAAAGAGCTCTATGCATAAGCCGTAATATTTTTTGCAGAAAAGCTTCAATAAATTACAATAGTAATACATCTAATTATAAAAATATAATTATGAATGGCATGAGTACGTTAGTGTGATAAACACAGGAGTAATAGAAAGTATAAGGGGTGCATTGAAAATAAACGTACTACAAAGCCCTATTAAAAGCGAAGTGCATGACAGTATTAACATGTAATTTTAATTTGATGGGTTTTGTACAGAGAATGACGCTATTGAGGAATATAAACATACAACTGAAAAACACAACTTTACATGATGCAATTTGAACTGTGTATTCATGTATATTGAAAACTCGTTACTAGTGAGTATGAGTGGCAAATATCTAACATTTTAACACACATATATCTATATTAATATTTTTTTTAAACAATATTTACCCCCGTTCGTGTCAAATGTAATTTCTTGTTTTATGATGTCGTTCGTGCATTGCCGTAACATTATTAATCTTCATACGAAATGACGTAGTTTTAATTAACCGATACCCGCTAAATACGTTAAATGTTATGTTTTTAGGTAAATTTTATAATTATCAAATACTTTTTTTCATAAATTAAACCAGGGATTAGACGGGCTAGTATCTTTACGGTGTACAATTTCTGATATTCTATATTGGACATAACTTTTAATTTGTACAATATGTAACATATCTAATGAACGCAACTGTTAAGTATGTCGGAGGTAAAATATTAAACCAAATGACTGCTTAATACTACCAGAAAGAGAAGACATGGTGGCATCATCAATTGTGTTTAATGACCAGACTGTCATCTGCCACCCAGTGTGGTTTATGACACCCCGGGATGACGCCATGTTGTTAGTTAAGTCTGGATAATATCTGATCAAAACGAGATAATCGGATTATGCAGAACAAACGGGCAATTCAACATTGGAATGCAAAGGATTACGCGATTTTAAGATTGATGCATATAATCAAATGATAAATATTGCATTTAGTTTAATTAAATGTTTTTTTTAATGTGTTAACGTGTTTATTTTCCTAGACAAATACCTAAAAAATGCACGTTTTTCAAACATTTTTCTGTTATAACACTAACTTAACATCTCCTCTAGCAGAAAAACTTTATTTCATACAATTTGCATGACAAACAAACAAGTTTTACAAAAAGAAAGAAATTCACCCGTTGAATAATCGGTGCTCTCTTATATATGTTACCGGTTGTTTGGCAGTAGGGTAATGGCGGACGCGGAGAGTATTCAGGGGAGATAATTGGGTAATTACTAAATTATGGAAAGGTATATTCCAAAAAAACAACAATTGAACCTCTTTTCCAACAAACTTATTGTTGATTTCCAAATTGTAGTAAATTGTTTTCATCACACAAAACTTCATGCTGACAGTATTTCAATACATTTTACAGAACAATCATAAGTCTCAATGTTAATTTAATTTAGCTCAATATTCAATTGCTGAAACCAGCTTGTTTTTCAAAAGTTGTTTTTTTCAAATAATTTCCTGTGCAAAAATTTGAACCAATCAAAAGTCTTATACCTCATTCCAGCCTTATGTCTGGGCAACCCCTATCAGTAGCCTTATCTGCCCCTACATAATCAGTACCCTGTTTAACTCTGAATGCCTGACAGATTGTTATCTGTTTATTGTTAGTGGTGTGAAAAGGGGTGTTTTTCGGCGTAAGCTGCATAAGCCAGCTTTTCACCTTAGCCTGACCTTTGTAAGTGTCAAATAAAATTCCAATAAAATTTCCCGCGGCTAGGTACGAATGAATACACTTCATTTATTCCATTGGCTGATTTGAGTATACCACCAGAACATTGGAAACATATCCGCGTCTTTGTAACACTGTTTTACTGTATGAAACAATTTTATCTCGAATGAAAAGGCTTAATAGATAGAACAGTTTTACACTCAATTCTCGACATCAATACAGTTTGTGCGTACACCTTTTATTTTCAGAGCATTACCAGCGCAAGAGCGTTTATACTTAAAAGGCTATGTTCTCATATTTAGTACTTACTTCCTTATTCCTGTCAACATGTTAACATGTAAAAGTATAAAGAGCAATGGAAGCGAGGCCTCACTTTAAAGCATTGCATTTCAACCCGCGAGGTATATCGGGTCAATTCGCGGGCATTCAGAGTTTATATACAGGTCATCACCGGAGTTGGCGGCCAGTAAAATAATCGTTATATAATAAAGACGCTATCCGTGAACTAGGTGACCTGGAATTTTCTTTAGACCAGAAATATGTTAAATGAAGATATTCAGCAATATAATTATGGTATGTAAATAATGAATGTAGGTAAAAATGCCAGAGGTAAAAATGCCATAGGTAAAAATGCCAGAGGTAAAAATGCCATAGGTAAAAATGCCAGATGTAAAGTGGTAAAAATGCCATAGGTAAAAATGCCAAAGGTAAAAATGCCAGACGTTATATAGTAAAACAGATTTTTGAGCAATGTTTTTTAAGGATAATGAGTATTGTACGGAAACAATTTTTTATTTGAACTTGTTCAAGTGTCTTACTAATACATGTAGACTGTAACTTTGTTGTTTTGTGCTTTATTCATTCTGTTTATTGGTTGGGATTTTTTGTTTCTTTGATGAATCGGTCATTAAAGGAAACTTGTTAAATTCATTGTAAAAGCTATTGGATTTTTATTGATGTAATGGAATCTTTAGATTTTTAAAGATAATAAATTATTAAACTATTAAAGCAATAAACAAGCAGGGTTTTGATGGTGATTATGTTTACATTGATTATTAAATGAGGCATGTATTGATACGTCTTGCTAATTACAGCATTTAAACTTAGAGCCGATAATATAAAGATTTTTAGAGAGTAAATTTTCCCCCCACAACTAAAATTTTGTACATAACATCTAACTGTATTTTTTTCTCTATCAATTGCGGATTTTAAAAATTCACTTAACTTTGTTAAAACAGAAAGAGCTTTCTCTTACATCATACATTATCACAAGTAATATGTTTGTACAAAATGCATAAACATATTATTGGTGTTATTTTGATGCATGTGTATTGTGTATTTATTATTATGGTTGTTTGATGTTTAGCTATATATGCTTATGTCGCAAATAAACTCGCTGTTCTGTTAATTTTATAATATTGGGATTTATTGTGCTCGAATCAAAGTCAAAAGTCTACACTGTGTATTAGCAACCTGCTGTGTTGATCACTTTCTTAGGGTTACTAGATTTACCGAAAGCGCGCGCTTTCGGTATCGGGATACCGAAAGCGCAATGGCATTACCGAAAGCGCATTGGATATATGCGTTACGTATACAATAGCAGGAGAATTAGGAACAAACTGTTAATATAAAATAGGGTTACTAGATTTACCGAAAGCGCAAAGGCATTACCGAAAGCGCATTGGATATATGCGTTACGTATACAATAGTAGGAGAATTAGGAACAAACTGTTAATATAAAATGTTTCTTGCCACATATTTAAATGTTTATTTATTTGAAATTTATTGAAATGCATACACGTTATTTGATTTATAAATCTTGTTCCATCATGTTATTATTTACTTCAGTTGAAATTATGTATTTAATGAAAACGCTTTGAATATTTTTTAGTTGTCTTCCAGAAATAACACATCGTTTTGGTTATCAGTTAGTTCTGGGATACCATATAATAGTTTGTTTGCATTAAGAATGTGGTATGGACGAATTTTGGTAAAAAGCACGATACGTTGCTCGGAGAAAAGAGGACATTTGAAGAAGTGATCTACGTCCTCGACCTGACTATTCCAAGCGCATTTTGGATTGTCACGTAAGTGGTTTAAATGTGAATCGGAATTTAAGTCGCTACAGTGGTTTCTTAGCCGAGCATGTAGAATGTGTTGCTTTCGTTCGCCAACTAGGAAATACGAAGGAACTGTAGGAGGATTGCACTTCCGCTTTACTGCACTTTTAAAACTAGAAAGCGTTGGTAGAGACCTTGTTCCGATGTCAAGGTCGTTCCATAATTTAAGAGACGTGGGAATAGTTGATTTGAGTAAATCGCAAGTCTGCGGACAATTGTTGCATAGTCGCCACGATTACGTTAGAAGTAAGGAATGTTGTCTGTTGTGACTGAGAACCGATATCCAATCACCAAACGAGAGTTGCATCCTTTTTTTCACTTGATAACCCAACAATGATATTCAGTTGCAAAGCAAGTATCAAAAATACACTAGCATCGCGTCAAGTCTTCTAAGAAAAGCCACGTCCTCCTTGTTTACCAAACTTCAAATTAAAAATAAAACGCTCTTTCGAAATAATGACAAATGTTTAAATTCACATTTAAAGTTTTAGTAATTTTGCATCAATCATTTACTTATTTGTGCCAGTGCATTTACGTCGCTAACTATAAACGTGATGTTTACAATATTGACAGAGCGCGTAACATGCTTCTGAGAAAGCTTCACGCTTCAATGGCAATATATATTTTTTTCTTGATGTACAATGCAGAAATTCGCTTTGCATCAACATCACCCTTTGCAAAACATGTTTCGCGGTAAATATTTTGTAATAACGTTTAGATGTAAACAGACAGACCACAAAAACATATTAATCAAATTTTATTTTTAACAGGTTGTTATGGACAAATGTTTAATTTCGTAGCTATTTTCAAGTGCACCAGGGAAGAACGAACTGCTGAACAAAAACGTGCATCCTGCACGACATTGCCTAATTAATCATTCGTTGTTTTGCTTTGAGGTTAGAAGCCTGCACAAGATTACGACATTGTCTAAGTAATCATTCATGGTTTCGTTTTGTGGTAGGAAGCCTGACAAATGATGTGCGGTAGTCGGGCGTATATGTTTCTCACTGTCACTGATTTGATTTATTAAAGTTGCACATTTTACATTTCATTACTATTCTTGGAACATAACGTTTTGTTATTGAAATTTACGAATCGATTTACGAAAAAAACAAAAACCGGACACGTGTAAACTGTTTGGTAAAATGACGATTTTTAAAATAATTATCATATATGCAAAAAATAATGTATGCATTATATTGAAACAAGCGAAATTCAGAAAAAAAGGTTAAAAATATTGGTTCATTAACGGATAATCATCATTCGAAATCGGTAGAATAATAATCCGTTTATAATGCTAAGTTGCAAATTCGTCGTGTTAGTAGAGCGGTTATGCTTTGCACATAATCTGGAAAGGCTGCTTGGAAGCGAGGTAGATTTTGCTTCTAAAGGAACCGGGTTAGAATCCGGTGAACAACAATATTGTGTATTCAACTCAACTTATGTTGCTATTATATTTAGTGAGATTGTTTCCAAAATACGACAATCCGTGAACAAGTCCGTTTAAATTGATTTTATTTACAAGAAACACGTTTCTTACTCACATACAGTTTGATGTAGCACTACCACCACACCAAATATCTTACAAACGCTCCTCAAAAATTGAACCCGCGACCTCCCGGTCTCAATGGGGAGCACAACTACACAATTGCTCCGAAATAAAATGTTTGTACTTTATTAAATGAATTCGATTTAAACTATCGTATTTAAGCTATCCCAACAGCTGTCGAGCGCAGATTCATGCACTTGGCCGCTAGATGAATAATGTTATGCAGTTATTCTGGGCAAATTTATAATTTCAAAACATTTTAGTTGATGATTTTATTCACGTTCAATAAATACATCAGCCTGCTACTGTGCTACAAATGTGTGTCTTATGCCGTTCATAACTACATGATAACTGAATTTGTTAACCGTCCGCAATAATAATAGCGCCTTCAAGCGTTCCATAAATAAACTGTGAAGGAAACACATTTTTTGTTGAATAAAATGGTCGAAAATCAATGATCACTGTGTTTGAGATGGGTTTTTTCCATAAAATAACTTCAGTGTCGTATTCAGTTAAATCGTGAACGGCGCTACTTTTCAAACCGTATACCCTTAATTTGTATTTGACAATTGTAATCCATATGATAAAAAGTGTATTAGCAACCTGCTTATACACATGTGTCATCTTGAGTTTCCTTTGAGATTTAATGTCACATCAAAATGAAACACATTGCCGCTTCAAATTGTGAGCTTTTGGAAACAACAATATATATGTGCTATAACCGTATGCTTCTAATTATTCGGCTTTTTCTTATTAAGTTCTCAGTAATCTGCTCCTTAAATATAGGTCTCGATTATTAAAGACGGCGCTAATTACTTGTGGAAGGTGGAATATAATTTCTTTAGCGCATTACACACTGTATGTGTCAATTGTTCTTGTGCTTGAGAAAGTGTGTGCTCGGGCTGGTTTTTTTTCAGGTGTTAAGTATCTCATTCAATGCAAGTGAATGGTCGACTTTGTATTATTGTGCACAAGAGTGACGACAAATAAAATAGCACACGTTTATTTATTTTATTCATTTCATAACAGAAATACTCTTTTTATAACTAAACAATCACTACTGTGAGGGATGCAACATGTTTTTAAACAATTAACCGGTAAAATAATTTTTGACATCCATTAATTGAGTCGCGTTTTGAGAAAACTGGGCATATTGCATGTGCGGAAAGTGTCGTCCCAGATTAGCCTGTGCGGACTGCACAAGCTAATCTGGTATGACACTTTAAGCACATGCAATATGCCCAGTTTTCTCAGAACGCAACTCAATTAATCCGTTAACTGAAAGACTGAAAAAAAACTAGCTATTCGATGTACTGCTTTTAAGTCGGGTGGTTGGAGTGCATAGGTAACAGGAAGCCCATTTCCTTTTACCTGAAACACATACACATGCAAATTAATAAAAAATATTTTTGAGAAAAAAAAAAGAAAAACAAATAATGTATCATCATATTAATCCTTTACGGATGTTAACAAGTATTGCGATCTCAAACGCTTCCAATAACTTGTTTAAACGTACCGTAGTGCGCAACTGTAAAATAGTTCGATGAATACTACAAATAATCTACCGATACCGAAAGCGCGCGCTTTCGGTAAATCTAGTAACCGCTTTCTTATTAGCTCAATACACAGGCACCTGGCTACTGTACTGGAAAAATTGGATTTACTGCCAAAATAACTGATTTCATTTATTGCTAAATTGTTGTGTACCTTAAAAATACTTCAATAAATAGTAAACGCTTTACCATTGTCTTATATTTATACCGTTTGAAATATTTAATGACAATTATTGCAAGCGTCCGTTTTATTTACCATTATTATTTTAAGTACGCTTTCAATGGCAAATAATACAGGTAAAATCATTATTTGATGTGGATATCAGTACAGTTAATAAATGTTAATAAATCTCTATATATTCTAACCATATCATACGCAATTGTATAATTCCGAACTAATATTATTTACTTAAATATGATCGAGCTAGAATCAACATCAACATGGATCAACATCACCGTTGTACTTTTTATTTAGTTTTCAGTAATCTGTCCTTGAAATAGAGGTAGCCTAATTAAAGACAGCGCTAAGTGTGAAAGTGGAGATTAAGAAATAAGATCTATTGCATCGCACTGGCGGTATAGCATGTAGTCTTAAATAAGACACATTTAAGACATGGATAAAATACAAATATGACACATATGAATCTTTCATTTCTTCAAAAAATAAGCACGACGTAGTCACATATAAATAAGACACATTTAAGACACAGATACAATATAAATAAGACACATTTGAATCTTTCATTTTTTTAAAAAGGCATGTGAATCTTTAGAATACATGTATTACTGACACATTATTCTCAAACAACATGTTTAATTAAAAAAATGTTTCCGTACAATACTCAATATCCTTTTTCAATGAATTTAACAAGTTTTCTTGAATGACCGATTCATCAAAGAAACACAAATTCCCAACCATTAACAACATGTTCAATTAAAAAAAAAATGTTTCCGTACAATACTCAATATCCTTAAAAAATATTGCTCAAAAATCTGTTTTACTTTATAACGTCTGGCATTTTTACCTATGGCATTTTTACCTATGGCATTTTTACCACTTTACCTCTGGCATTTTTACCGCTGGCATTTTTACCTATGGCATTTTTACCTATGGCATTTTTACCTCTGGCATTTTTACCGCACACCGTAAATAATAGATTCTTAATGTGTTTTCAACAATACAATGATAAATATTATTGTTGATAAATTTAACAATAATTATTCGTCCATATTGCCTAATGTACTAAAGTGATATTATGAGCATGTAACAGTTTATAGGTGTCTTATCGCAACCGTTGATTATTTTTGATGTTTCTACTTCATATACACTTATATTAATTAATGCAGCATCATCATACTAAAACAATATACCAGAAAGAGAAAAATAATGCATTTGAATATCAACCGTACTTTCGTTTGACAACTGATCATGCGTTTACGAGTTGAACCTAAATTTAGTTTTAGTGCAGATTTGTTCATACGACACAAAGACACGAAATTGTTTTACGGATCATTTCAGCTTACAGGACTGGGTGGGTCAAGTAAGAATATCGAATATAAAATATATTTTTATAAACAACTGGTAGCAAGGTGAGTTGCAGATAATTAATCAGTAACCACATTTTAACTAACTATTTTGACCTGTTAATTCTTTTCAGCTCAATTCAACAGTGCAAAATGCCCATAATATCACTTTAAGCATTAGCACGATGATAATTGATACTGTTAATAATCGAATCAAATAGCAATGCCCGACAAACCACTAAAACAGGTTTGTTCGAAGAACGCGCCTATAAATACGGATACTTCTCGTGTGGCCGGTTGACTCATATGTT
This sequence comes from Dreissena polymorpha, assembly GCF_020536995.1. Taxonomy (NCBI): domain Eukaryota; kingdom Metazoa; phylum Mollusca; class Bivalvia; order Myida; family Dreissenidae; genus Dreissena; species Dreissena polymorpha. The sequence continues at coordinate 74,230,519 of NC_068368.1, forward strand.
TAAATTTCACTTCCATTCTTCTTTTGGTTTTCTGTTTTGTATCTATAGGTTTATGACCAGCAATATGTTATAATGTAAAATAAGCCGCGAAAACTCCCCGTAACATCCCGTACTGCGTGTGATGCAGCTAAGAACTGCACAGAAAAAGACATTCGCTATACTTGATCTCATTCATTAAACTATTTACGCAGTATATCTTTTTTAAAGATATTTCTTGTTAGGTATTGTCTTGTTATTTTGTTGACTGTTTATGTAACACAGGTCATGTTTGGCATCTTATTATTTTATTGCAAATTAAGAAAATGGATATGATGGTATCATATGAAACTGAATGTGAATGGCAACAGTTGAAAATATTGCTTTTAAACATATTATTATTTGACAGAACATTTACACTTATTTCAATTTATTGGAAAGTGTTATTTATTGACTTAATTCATAATTGTTATTTAACCAGATATTTTTTAATATTGATTAGAATAGACAGACAGATACAAAATAGATAGATAGATAGTTAATTATTACATTTTTATTTTAATGATTTCTCACATCATAGTGATATATTGCGTATTACATGTTTTGAATAAACTTTAAAAAAAACACTTATGTGGGTTGTTTAATTTTATGAGCAGACAAATTTCATCAATAAGACCATTAATATAATGTGAAGATAAGAAAGAATTAAGTACAAGCCTGCTATTAAAGACATTGCTGTCCTTTAACTTCAGTTATTTCCTATAGTGTTCTGATTAAGTCAAATGATTAAAAATACACAGAATATTAGAGTTATACTTATTTTTAAGAAGAAGATACACTTGTACAGAAAGCGTATTTTTTGACAAATAAGAAGATACACTTAAATGCACAAAAATGCACTTCTTGCATAAAAAGATACGCTTTGTCTACAAAAGATACACTTGTTTTGAAAAAGATACACTTCTTAGATAAAAAAGTACAGAAAAATACGCTTGAAGAAAATGAAGATACAGAAAAAATGCACTTTAGTGCACTTACTAATGAAAAAGGTGCAGAATTAATACACTTTTAGTAAAAAGCGCAGAAAAAATACACTTTTTTAAGCGTATTTTGGTAAAAAGCGTATTTTATTTTGGGAAGGGTATTGACATAATGATTATTGGAAAAATGTAATGCAAAATCAGCAATACACCACTGAACACTAACAAATCACAACACACTCACAGTATTCTTAAGAAAAATATTTCAATCAAAAATTAGTTAAAAACAAAGCATTTTCTCAATTGAAAATACAATTATTGTATACTGGTATGCAAATTGCTATTTAAACAACAGTTTTCAGATACCGATCAGGGCTTTTTACCTTTTCTAGCAGGAGCCTTAAATAGGCCCCTTCCTTAAACTTAATTTTCTTTAAAATCATACATGCCTCCCATTCTAAACTTGCTAATACAGATGGCAGGCACCATCTGTTGTGACATTAGGTTTTGACTTTATAGTTATGCCATATGCACAAGGAAGCTGTTAAAGAAGGGTTTGCACTGGTTTCAGGTTTTTTATTGATGCTCTCTGGACATCGTATTTATTGTTATTGTTATTGGTATTTAGATAACATTGAGGGATATTGCTGATTACAGAACCACAACTCTTGTTCCCCCATTTGAGTGTTATTGCCTTTTGCTAATTTTTATGTCCCCCACCACTATAGTGGGGGACATATTGTTTTTGCCCTGTCTGTTGGTCTGTCTGTCTGTTGGTTTGGTCAAACTTTAATATTTGCCATAACTTTTGCAATATTGAAGATAGCAACTTCACATTTGGCATGCATGTGTATCTCCTGGAGCTGCACATTTTGAGTGGTGGAAGGTCAAGGTCATCCTTCAAGGTCAAAAGTAAAAAAAATAAAGTCAAAGCGGGGCAGAAGGGGACATAGTGTTTCTGACAAACACATTTCTTGTTGTTATGTAATTTTGTTGGGAGCATATATTTAATTAAATATAGGTATAAACTGGAAACTTTGAATGTAGGTAGATCTTTTTAGGGTGTGCTGTGCACAAGAACCATATCTTGCTGCCTAATTTTAAAAATGAGGCTTTAATTGTATGGAATCCAGTTCTTAAAACTGAACTGCCTGGTAACTCTGACAAGGGTGTTTTTATGGCATGACTGTCATAGTTCTAGTTAATATTAGTTTTTTATTTAAGTTCAAGCCATATTATTTAACCTCCAAACGGGCTATTGACATTTGAGCCCGACTTTTAATGCCCCAGGATCGAAGATTGGGGGTATATTGTTTTTGGCCTGTCTGTCATTGTATGTGTCCGTGTGTGTGTCCCAAAACTTTAACCAAAACTTTAACCTTCTTCATAACTTTTGCAATACTGAACGTAGCAACTTGATATTTGGCATGCATGTGTATCTCATGGAGCTGCACATTTGAGTTGTGAAAGGTCAAGGTCATCCTTCAAGGTCAAAGGTAAAAAAAATAAATCAAAGTGGCGCATTAGGGGGCATTGTGTTTCTGACAACACATCGCTTGTTTCATTCATGTTAAATATTATAAGAATAACCAAGTTCTGATTTTCAATTGAACTGCATATGGACTTTGTTGTATTCTTCATTCTTTAAGTTTAAAACTTAATGCCATCCACTTTGAAAGCATGGACATGTTAATACTGCTGTTTGTTTGAGGGACTTTATAGAATGAAAATAAATTAGTGGCATGATCTAGTCATGTTGCGTTTCTATATATACATATATTTTAACATGGGGCTCTTTGGTATGGTCAAGAGAATTAATTCAGGGATTAACACTGCCATTAATAAGTGCATCATTCTGTCTTCCATTGATGTTTGTTATTGGCTAAGACGCATAAGTGATGCTTTACTGGCCAACTGGTATGAATCTGCAAGCATGCAGGGTTTCATCTTCTTGAGATGTCACATCTTTTACCCACTAAACATGGACCTTGTCCAGAACATTAACAACAAATGTTTGTATGATATCTTGCCCTGAGTTAGAAAATGCTTGCAGTTTGTTTCAAATCATGGCCTCCAGGTGTTTGAGCAGTTTTCTTATGTCTGATTTAAAACCTTGTTTACCACCTGCTTTGAACAATTTAATTCCTAGGGGTGCTAGACAAGCACCTTTGGCTCTCGTGGTTACACCTCAAAACTACATCTTGCTTATGTCTGTATAATTCTTTCTTAGTTCTGGATTGATCATCATGTATTGTAAAACAAATGATACTGGTAATAATTGGCTTGCTGTTGAATCTTACAATTTAATTAAAGTACAATAAAACTAGTCTTTCCCTTATCAATGTTCTCACAAATATGGCTCTGCATGTGCACATTGTAAATGGCTTTGATTTCAAACCACTTAAGACTGGCAAAGACTGAACATACCATCAGCACCGTGATGACCTTCTATAGTTGGCAGTTTTCTCGCATTGGACAGCCTTGATTCTCTGGACATTTGCTGTCTGGAAAAATTAATCAGTTGCAGTAGCTTGTTGAGGAATTGCTTTGAAAGGGGGGCACACAAATTTGTATATATTACTCAGTAGCTTGGTCATGGGATAGCCTTCTTACATCTTTTGCTTCCTTAAGCTTGATGGCCGGATCTTCCATGATGACTTGCAGATCACGTAATCCACTCATTCAGACCAGACTTTCAGAGCAGAAACAATGAAGGTCCTAGAATGTCCTTGAACTTCAAAAGATATGGTTTGAAGCTTGGCAGACAGCTAGTGCTAATTTGTGCGCAACACATTGGTTGTTGACAAGATGTGGCACTCTGTTACGCAGGCGTGCAGCAACACAATCCTCACAGCCTACCATGACACTATCACCATCGCTACCGAAGTGGCACATCTTCTGAATGTCCAAACCACTGTTCTCTATCAATGACACCAGGGTATTGAAGATGGGGTCCGCCTTGCCGTCTTTCAAAGGAAGAACAGTGAGGAAAATCGTTCTGCTCATTCTGTCTCTTAGGAACCTGATGTAAACGATCGTTTCTGACACAGCAGCAATTTCTGTCATCTCGTTGATGAGAACTGTGAAATACATTTATGCCTTCACTTTTTTCAGAAGGGCATTTTTTTTTGTGGGAAGGGGAAGCAATGTTGAAGTCGTTGACAAGTTCTTGAAATGTTGGCAGCAAGTTTAATTTGAATGAAAAAAATGCATGTAAGCAAGGTGCAAGATACAGGCATAATGAGTGTCTGCACTATACATACCATGAAATACATTGATGCCTTCTCTTTTTTCCAGATTGTCACATCTCTTTAATAAACCGTTGCGATGTCACCTTGTTGTTCTCGCCATGGTGGTTATTTATTATGTTTACACCCTGACGTTTCATCAGCTTCTGGAGATAGTTGAACTTCGTTGTATGAGGTATTTCCATTTTCATAAGCCAATACCTGTTACGGAAAGCGCAGACGAAGGCCCGTGTTTGTAAGTTTCCATAGTGGCTAAACTATCTACCACATTCTGAGGGGCGGTGCAGGCAGCCTCCCACTGGACAGCCACCATATGATACTCATTTTTTTCGCTAAACCTTTCAATGCCTTACGAACAACCCATGTGCACGGACGTCAACCCACGTGGCCGACCCATCTTTTGAAGGTAGTTTCCTGTAACATATGCAAATCGGACTTCATGTAATGGGAATGGGTCCCCTTACAGTCCCCAAACTTGGAAAATTTCCAGTACATATCTGCCTGTCAAGGATTTGGTTGACCAATTATAATTGTCTTATGTGTCAAATTATATGTGATAAAATTATTGTGCATGGTTTCATAAGCGAATCAAAAATAAGAAAAAAAATTCCATTAAAACGAACATGTCTCTGAACACTTAACCCACATCACCTGACCTAATTTTGCCTTTGTCATTGACCTACTTTTGGACTTTGTAGTAGTTCAAAATAATTGGTTATTCCAAAATGACATTTTTGTCTAACACTGCTGCAAAGCTTTGGTACTTGTATAAATGTTATCATTGAATATTCCTAAAGCAACCACATCACCTGAGCTCATTTTGACCTTGACAATTGGACAAAGTCTCATTCAGATGGTCCAAAGTCTTGGTAAAGCCAACATCTACTTTTGGATTGAGACTGTTTCCCATGGGCCCGTGAATCAATACTTATAACACTTCCACTAGGAGCATATGAGTGTAATAAGTGATTGTAAGCTCGGCTGTTTTCGGAGAAAACCAGAGGTATTGTCATAGCCAGCTCATCGTCCGCGTCGTGCTAAAACCTTAACATTTTGTCAAGGTTTTGAACATTGGCTCTAAAATCAAAGTGCTTCAACCTACAATTTTGAAACTTCATATGTAGCTGCACCTTAATGAATTCCACACCCATTTATGGGTCACTAGGTCAAAGATCAAGGTCACTGTGACCTCTAAAAAGAATAAAATAATAATTTTGACAAGCTTTCATTTATTCAAAACTGCACTGGCAGCCGAACGTGGCACCCGTTTTGCGGTGCTCTTGTATAAAAATCTGTTTGCTTCTTGATCAGTCAACCCTTTAAAACGTGTAGCTTTACATTTGTGATTTTGTGGAATTATTTTTCCTCAATCGGGCCTTTAAAATTTGGTTAATGGCTATCCATTTAAGTCTGCATCATCAAAAATAGCAGAATAAATAATTTCGCTCAAGGAGCGAAGTGAAAATGGCTTCTGCAACCAGCATAAAACCAGAACAGCCTGTGGATAACTCGCAGTCTGTTCAGATTTTATGCTGTTTGCTGCTCATCAGTATCTAGGAGTTGGAAATGAAGCCTTTAAATCTTAAATTTAGTAAGAAAGGTGTTTAATTAAATTTATGTTTCTACGGGACAACAGATGTGTCAAAATATGTGTCTAAGAGGTAAAGCGTTAAATCCTTCCGCCTTTTTCTGCCAATAGTCGGACCCATTCCCAATGCCAAATATGCATATCTTTTCCCAATTCTCAAAAAAAAATCTCAATTTCCGACCGAAATGCCCTAAGAAAAAAATGTGTTTCCCGGTTGGTACTGTGTTTTAAATAACCGTGTGCTGTGTTTTAGCGTGCCAATTTAAATACCCCGTAAAACGTCATCGTATCGAGTGTTCTGTATTGCAATTGTCGAGACCTTGACACTTTAAGCAAATGGCCGTCGGTTGTGTTTATGCAATTCATAAGACACATTTTTGGCCATTTTCGGTCAGAATTTGCTTTCAAATATTGAAGTGCTGAATTATTCAGAATTATCATGTAATGTACCCAGTATACAACAAGTGATAATCATGTGTATTTTGTAGTAATTATAATAAATTGGTTGAGAATCAATATCGATGGTCTATTGTGAAAATACGGAGCTCAAGCGGTGCATTGAACCCATGACCTCCACAGTGGTAGTCAGACACTTTAACCGCTCCTCCAAAGAGCTAGCCCAACAGAGCAAGGCTGTTGGAAGTGACTTTAAATCACTACAGGTCTGAGGTAGAGAAATGTGGACTGGTTCACTTTCAACGTTACTGTGTTTCAAAAAATGGTTGCATTTAGACATTTGGCAACTTGAATTTTGAATAATAATGTGTTGAACGCAGGTCCTTTGACTGTTAATATTCATTCAAAAAAATCCTAAATGACATATCGAGCTATGTATTTAATTTGAACTTCAAGCATAACATTGACAAAGTCTGTATTTTTATCATACACATACTTTAATGCTAGCAGTGGACAATGACTGTTGAATGGATTAAAAAAATAACAAACTTTTCTTAGCATTTTAGGGCAATACCTATGCATGAAAACATTAGATTTAATAAGAAAAATTAAGAAAAATGATTTCCCTTATAATTCTTTTGTCGATGAAAATTCTTCCCAATTTGAAAGATATCGCAACTCAAAAAATCCCAATTTTGCTAGGTACCTTTTCTCAAAATAGACAGAAAAAGGCCTGATCCTAAGGGCTATGGTCTGTAACAGCACTAGCCTTATTTTATTTCCTGGTTAATCGCGGGATTTAATATAACAGAATCAATCATTTACCATGACATGTTATTTAATCAATTGACCTTTATTTAAATAGATATTTGACAATTAAATCTAACTGGTAAATTAGAAGGAGAAAAGAAACAGGTTTTACTCGTTAATGAAGGTAATATTTACCTTTGTTGTTCCTGAGCCAAAGCATGTGAGAGATAGAGAGTTTTCAGCCTACACAGTGGCTTTTATACTGTTTTAAACAATAGATCCCATGAGAATTTCATGTATTATAAGTAGCATATAGGCCCTGTCTTAAGCTTAGACATTAAAACACATGATAACAATTTTACACCTTATTCTTAACACCAAATGTAATAAATGTATGGGCCGTCAAGTGATGACCTGTAAACATCATGAAATCCATGAGCAACAGATGGCCAATTATTGAGCCGTGTTCTGACAAAAATGGGCTTAATCCATGTCAAAAAAGTGTCATCCCAGATTAGCCTGTGCAATTCGCACAGGCTAATCAGGGACGACACTTTCTGCCTAAACTTGATTTTCAGTAAGGAGGGACTTTCTTGAAACTAAAAATACCATAAAAGCGGAAAGTGTCGTCCCTGATTAGCCTGTGCAGACTGCAAGTCATTTCATTTTGTTCCTACGTCAAAAATTCTGGTTGCTATGGCAACAAATAGACTAGAAATATTGCTGAAAATGATGGAATTTCACCGGTAGGGGACTTTTATTGCTTGGCAATAGTCTTGTTTAATGTAGATCAAAATAGACTGGTAACAAGGATAGAAAGGCTTTAAATAATAGTCAGGTAAGTATTAATAATAAAACAAATGCTTTAGTACTATATAAATGGGCCGTGCTCTGTAAAAAAAGGGTTTAATGCATGTGATTAAAGTGTCCTTCCAGATTAACCTGTGCAGTTCCCACAGATAATCAGGGCGACACTTTCGGCTTTTATGATATTTTCATTTAAAGAAAGTCTTCTTAGCAAAAATCTTGTTTAGGCGGAAAGTGTTGTCCCTGATTAACCTTTGCAAACTGAACAGGCTAATCTGGGACAACACTTAACGCACATGCATTAAACCCTCTTTTCACAGAGCTAGGCTCACATAAATCATACAGTATATTATAACTCAACTGATTGCTTTATATCCAGGAATGTAAACGTAATTTATAGTAAATTTGTATGTTAAATAAGAAAATTGCACGAGTAGACATGCATTTAACCCTTTCCAACTGACAGAAGTAAAAATGAAAATGGCTATGTGCAAACAGCATTAAACCAGAACAGCCTGCGAGTAACTCGCAGTCTGTTCAGGTTTTATGCTGTTTGCTGGTCATCAGTACCTAAGGTTTGTGGATGAAGCCTTAAAAAATTGAATCTAGTAAGAAAGGTCTTTAATTAAATATATCTTTCTAAGGGACTACAAATGCCCAAAAATACGTATCTAAGTGGTAATGGGTTAATGTGGAGCTCATGTCCTATATCTACATGTACTGTTAACGTTGTGTGTTTCATCATGACCAATTGTTGCGGCCTTAACCTAAAAAACTAATGACAGAGGACCAGGAAAAAGACTAAGTTACTGAAAAGATTGATGATGGAACTTAGGTAAAAACAGAAACAACTACTTGACTTTCAAGAAAGTTGGTTGAAATAATGATTTATGGAGTTTCTAACAAAGCATTTTTATGGTCCGGCGGGTGGCATATAGCAGTCTGTCTGTCTGTCTATATGTCCATCTGTCCGTCTGTCTGTCGGTTTGTTTGTTGGTCGGTCAGTCCATCTGTCTGTCCGTCCGTCTGTTTTTGTGCAACACTTTGAGGTATTGATCTGAACCTTGGCTCGTTAGTCAACATACATGACCTACAGTTGTAGTGTGAGTTTCCTTCCATTCCATTGATGTTTGGCGAAGTCACTTTGTCAAATATCGATGGAACATAATTAACTTTGTCAAATATTGATGGACCATAAATTTGTCATGATGTTTTCAATTAGGATATAGCAGCTGTGTGACTTCAAAGTGCAATAGGGGGCATTTACTTTTGAGAGCTATTAAATCAGGCTCTAACATTCCTACTAATTAATGTTCGTAGATAAGCATATTTTCCCATCGATTAGATCTTGTATGACATTTCTTTAAACCTTAAATATACACCTAATTCTGGTACTTTACTATGTATGTAAATACAAAGTAACTTTACTATGTATGTAAATACATAGTGGCAATGTTAAACCACTTTGTGATCTGGAAAATCCTTAAATATTATTATTTTGTTTTTCAAACATATTACACATCTGTGTATTCCTTTACTTTTCTATAGGCATCATACTAAAAATAATCCTATTTGGATTTTAACATTTAAAACACGTGCAAATGAATTTGCATGTATACATGCAATTATATGAAGAAAAGAAAAGAAAAAAGATAATATATAATAACACATAGGGAGTATAACTCTCAAATCTATATTAATGTTGCAATTGAGTATTTAGAGTTATTAAAAATTATAATGTGTATAAATGTATGTATGTGGCTCAATGTTAAACACTTGCAGACAGGGAATATAGCCGTAATGCTTCAACGTATGACCCTGTCTGTATGGAACTTAAAGAGGATTGGGCTATGGAGAAGAGAAGTCCCCCCAGAGTGGCGTTAAGACAATATTTAAAAGAAATTTAATGAGAATATTTATATGTTTACAGGTAATAACTTGCGTGTCGCCAAACGGTTACCTATTTAGGGCCACATAAAAAACAAAGGTAAAACAATGTACTTTACAGTTAAAAATTAGACAAAACAAACAATGATTATACATATGGGCAGATTATGTACAGAATGTACAATATTATATGCACTTATTGATAGGTAAAAAACAAGTTGCCACCCTGGGGGGTTAAAAGAAGGAGTTTGGAAGTGTAGGTAGGTGTGGTGGGGTGGGCGGTTTCCAGCAGGGGCAAATCAACTTAGGTTTGTGTAGGGGAGATATTTTGTATGGAGAGGTATTGATGGTTTTGTCCCCTATTCCAGAGGGAGTGCACGGTAAATGGAACTAAGAGAACTACACATGGTGATAAATAAATAAAAAGAAAGAGATAATACACTCTAATGTTTAATATACTGAAATATTCTAGTAACCCTTGCAAAAAGTTAACCCACTTTCATACCAAAACACACTTAAACCAACATAAAACTGTGTTTTTTCTAAGTTTTTCTGAGCGGAAGTTGGTTTTTGCTAATAAAAGCGAGTTTTATGTGAGCTAAACTGTGCTTAACTGAGTTTAAAGTTGGTTTTTTAAAGTAGATGTGTGTTAAAGCGAGTTTTTTTGCTGTAAGAAGTTGGTTTTTTATGTGTCAAAAGTGAGTCTTTTTATTTATGAGTTGGTTTATGTGTGTTTAAGTGTGTCTTTTTGTTTCATAAGCGAGTCTTTTACAACAGAAGTGGGTCTTTTTATAAACAGAAGTGGGTTAAAGCGAGTTTAAGTTGGTCTTTTTATAAATAATTTGAAAGCCGCAACAAGGCTAAAAGACTCACTTTAACACACTTATCAATAAGTTGGTCTTTTGTTTATTAACATAACTCAACAATAAAACAATAATTCTTCAACTAGGTCTTTGTTTCATGTTTATAGCCATATATTATCAAGGTGAATTGTAAAGGGGCTTTTTTACAGCTTGTTTGCCATTGCACCTTTTGTACATTTATGGGCTCCCCATAATTTTAAGGAAACATTGGATAAAAATTGCTCTTTCAGAACATCACAGGTTCACATATACTATAAAAATGTTAAAATGTTCAAACTTAGTTTTATACCTGAATATGAAATTGTTTGTCTTTCACTTTGAATCAATACATAAATATTAAATATATTATAAGAACAATCACACATCTATAAAAATGTGAATACTTCCATTTAATTCATGTTCTTTGGAGAATTCAATAGACTTACAGTGTGTTTTTTTATTCATTTTTTGAGGGGGAGAGTGACACTGTTTCTATAATAAATAAAACTAGTTTCAGTGTGAAAGTGTTGATTAATATATGGAAACTTATGTGGGCTTGCCAGCATCAATTATATCTCCTCAACAAAAAACAATAACTATTTTAACTTTCTTATACTGATATTTAACCCAAATACAATTAATGCCTACCACATTGACCTTAAACATACAATTTAAAAGGCAATAAAAATAAATAATATTTATACTACTAATATTATTTGCTAACACCATTCAGCATGTTTTTTTTTAAATATTCACAATTAAATATAATATGCTAAGGGTGCTGTGTATTATTCAATAAATACATATATGTTGGTGTTGAAATCAGTAGATATTTCTCAGATTTAGTAATTGGCTGACACACATAAGAGATTAGCCCTCCCCCCCCCCCAATTAAATCATAAACATTAATTCTTATCACAGTATCAGTGCTCCATCTATAGGCCTAACAAAGGGGTGTTGATAGACTTTTGATTGGCTGAGCCACCATCTATTTGAAAACAAACGACTTTGATTGGCTGGAGACAGGAAGTTATGTTTTGAAAACAAAGGGGGTTTTCATCAACTGACTTTGAGCTTTAAGGTATAATTGAGTAACATTAAGACTTATAATTCTAGTTTAAAATGTCTTGAATAACTTTCAGCATGAAGTATTGTGTGGTGAAAACAATGTGTATGTACTACATTGTGTAAATCAACAATAAGTTTGTTGCAAAGGAGATTCAAAGTGGATGGTTAAAGTGATATGGTCTCATAATTCATCAACTGCCTGTTATCTTGGAATACTGAAGAACAGTTGTTTTAGGTTTGTATTTTCATTTTTACATCACTTTTTTATTTAGTTTTATATTGAATTAATTATGATCATTATCATATTTATGTATTGTCACTGGGAAATGTAAATGGATAAGTATAAATGTAATGCAATTATAAGGAAAAACAACACCATTTGAATAATTATGGCTGTATTTTATGATTATTGTCATCTTAAATGTTATTTATACCTATTTCTGGTCATTAATGAACAGATTTCTTTCCCACATATTCAATGAAAACTTTTATATTTTAAATTTGAAGGTTAGACTCCCAAGGTGAAATTTACATTGATTGGAAGATTCTTTGGATAGAATATTCCTGCCAAAAGACAGCAGAAGGGGGACTAACTGATGTATGGATTTTGACACCAGATTTTACCCTGCACGAGCAGCCCAACTTCAGTAGATCAGGAGTGGGAAAACCGAGCCCTGTCCTTGACCAAGGAAAGTTGGATTTGTTGAGAGGTAAAACTATACAGGTTTTAGCATTTGAAAGGCGTCACACTTCCGACCAGTCCACACAGCCAAATGAGACCACATATCTTGGTACATTTTCAAACAGTATTTTCTACCACACGTAATTTCTTTTAATTATTTATGACAAGCGTTAAGTCACATGTGATCACAGGATTTAAATTGCCAAAAATAAACAAACAAAAAAAACAAGCAAACAAACTTGTTTTGATTTAAATTAATAATATTTATAGTAACAAGATATACCATAACAGCAATATTTATCACTTACATTATAAAATATCTTTCAGGACCTGATCTCAAATGAGATCATGCACAAGACGCACCTCGCAAAGGCCATGACAGTATAGTTTTCAGACCTGATCAGCTGGTGACTGCTCTATGAAGTGCTGTTCAACCTCCCCTAAGGGGGAGATTCGAGAGGGTCTCCTGATTGCTGAACACTACGCCATGGTTGGTATGATTCTTTTTTATAGGGAAAAAGGGGATTTAAATATATAGGTGTTCTACTGCCTCCATATTCATTTTGAAACAAACATAATGCAGGGCTAGCGCTGGCCCAAAATTCCTTTGAGCCAACCTGATTTCGTTTTTCGGCGTGCGAAAAGTGGTTTTAAAATAATAATATATTCTGTCAACTTGTTCATATTTCTTTTTATGACAACAAGGGCATATCAGATATAATATAACATGCAGTTTTCAATATAGAAATAATTATTATGGTACTTTTCAAAGTACAATCATAAGTTAATTTATACATGTACACTTAACAGTGGAGTAAGTTGTCCCAAATTTGAAATCCTGAAAATTAGGCCGGGGGTCTTAGAACCAGGAACCCAACAGGAAAAAAGGGAAATGCCCCCCACCCCACCCAGAGCCCTTACAAATTGTTCTTTGTTATAGTCTTTCCAATTGCAATTTCAAGTGAATACAATTCGAAATAATATGCACCACATCGTCCGTATTACCGCATGTGTATTCGTCATTCTATTTCTTCTATAAAGAACTCCGAAAATAAATTTAAATCAGCGAAAAATTATTTATCCGAAAACGACAGTCCGAAAAAATGTACGCGTTCTGCACTTGAAATAAAATTTGCATATCGTTTGATTGCAGAAAATGAAAATCAGTGACGTCTGACAATCTAGCAAATACGTTATAAATATACCATTTGGTTGACATTTTTCTTAACAATAGCATTGCTTGTGGGTAAACACAACTTAATTATCACCTTTTATTTCAAACGATAACGTCGATAATCGGCAGAAAGGTGTAACAACATCATCAACATAGAACTTATTATTTAATGGTCATCATTTAATTCAGATCGATAGTCGGTAGAAAGGTCTAAAGTGATCAGCTGAGAAATTATTTATTGTTGCTCTTCTTGTCATGTGTTTATCTTTAAATACGACGTTTGCCATCGGCCGCTAAATTTTTGGCAGACGACAATATCAACTGTGTATCAAATTGTATACGCATGATTGACCCAATATTATGTGTGAGCGAACCCAATGTTGATTGGCCAGCTACCACGTGCGCTTCAATAACAATAAGGTCTCATGTTCTGGTGCAGACCGGTTTTCGTTTATTATTCAATTTGCGAACACTTTCAATGAAACAAACAGAAAACTATAGAAAACTAGTCTGGATTTAAATGGTGGATAATTTCAATGAAGATTTGCGAGAACTTAGCATTTTCGCAAATCAGAATTTTCTTGAGCCAAATTCTCAATATTTTCGCAAGTGGCTCAAATGGCGAACGACAGCGCGAGCCCTGTAATGCAATTGATTCAAATTTGACTCCAGCACATAATCTGTCTTGCGTTAATTTAATACTACTGCTAAAATTTAAGAGTTACTAAAAATTGTGTTTGTGTATAAAAGTTTTGAGAATTTAACACATAGGCAGACAAAAATAACCTCAGTATAAAGTTAACGATCAAGCTCTAATTTTGAACGATATAAAAAATTCAAGCAACAGTAATTTGCCTCCTTGTTTCAAAAACCTCTTTTGAAATCCTTTTAATGTAGATGATGTTAAAATGGGATATCTGAACTGATGATATTGATGTAAAAGTTTATTCCACCAAAATCAAGTCATTCAGATCAGACTTGATTTGGGTGGAATAAACTTCTACATGTTTTTTTAATACTGTAATGTACAGTAAAATCCTGCATTGATTGATCATATACATTTCAGTTGTCATCTCCAAAAAGTTTGCCCTGCCCATATCAACAGTGGAAGAGAACATGAGATGGGCCTTGAGGAGGCTTCGTGTCATGTACTGCGGGGAGAATATATAAACTGTTTAGTGCTGAGCAATATGTTCCTTTGTTCATAGGTGTAAATATGTGTAAAGGGCTATTCCAGGAAAAGATAGGATGAAGGATTCCTTAATGTTGTCATTTTATAAATCCGGTACCACCAACACAGTTAAAAACAATTATTATTAATTTTATCCTCTGTATCACCCCTCACTAACTGAAACTGTATATAATCATGGTTCATACCCTTCCTCCCATTTTTACATGTGGTAGCCCAAAGAGGAGAATGTTATTTATTTTAATTTATTATGTTAAATGTGCTCGCATATTGTGATAATGTATCTTGGGTAGATGTTTTCCTGGTTTTGTTAAAAATGCACTGTAAAAATGTTCACATTATTTGTTTTTTTAATATAAACATTGTTTTTTGCAAATTGTGTGTGTCTTTTATTTATAATCACATGGGGCTTGTAATGATCTGTTGTGATTTTATCTCAAATAACCTTTTTACCATTAAGGTGTAAATATTTTTTTTACTAAGGTTACAGGTCAAACAAGCAAAATTTTATGATCCCTTAAGCGAACAAAAGACTCACAAAAACCAACTTAAACACACTATTGTAGACAGAAGTGTGTTTAAGTTGGTTTTTTGTGAGTTTTGGTATGTTGGTTTTTTGTGAGTTTTGGTATGTTGGTTTTTTTGTGGGTTTTGGTATGTTGGTTTTTTGTGAGTTTTGGTATGTTGGTTTTTGTGAGTTTTTTCTGTGTTTAACTCAGTTTTAACCAAGTTGGTAAAAAAACCCACTTTAAACACAGAAAAAACCAACATACCAAAACTCACAAAAAACCAACATACCGAAACTCACAAAAAACCAACATACCAAAACTCACAAAAAACCAACTTACCAAAGCCCACATTTATGTAACAAGTGAGTTTTTTCTGTGTTTAACTCAGTTTTAACCAAGTTGGTAAAAATACCCACTTTAAACACAGAAAAAACCAACTTACCAAAACTCACAAAAAACCAACTTACCAAAACTCACAAAAAACCAACTTACCAAAGCCCACATTTATGTAACAAGTGAGTTTTTTCTGTGTTTAACTCAGTTTTAACCAAGTTGGTAAAAATACCCACTTTAAACACAGAAAAAACCAACTTACCAAAACTCACAAAAACCAACATACCAAAACCCACTAAAAACCAACTGCCAATACCGCTTGGTTTAACACGGATAAAACTCGTGTTTAACTCGAGTTTTACACACTTATTTGGGAAGGGAATATGTGGGATTGGAGGACCAACTCATACAACAATGCAGGAAATAACCCACAAAGAGCTAGCATCCATACTATAAAAAATAATATATAGGGGATGATGCAAGTTAAAAGAAAAGGTACAAGAACACCTTATTTACTAACTATTCAAAATTAGCAAGTTTCTCAAAATTAGGATGCAAATTGTACAGCAGTACTATATTTGCTATGAATGCTAATATACTGTTTATAGGGGAAGTGACAGTTATCCCAAAAGTTGAAAATACACTTAAAGGCTAAAATGGTATTGCAAGGTGTAAATGACCCTGCACCGTGCACTCCTGTCTGACATGGCTCTTCGAATTTGAAGGAGAAGGGGGGTGTCAGAGGGTAAGGGAGGGGTGCAATGCAGCCAACATACCCAGGTTACTGGTCAGCCCCGTCCTTTCTTTTAATTAAAAACTGCCATAAAATATGAGTATATTAAGATACTGAGAAATGTAAATGGTGGACTAATGTCATACTTTCATAAAAAATGTATTAAAATAAAGAGGACCAGGTCAATACCATTGGCCTGATTTAGAAAGAGCGGGGTAGAACAATAAACCCATTAAAAGCTAAAATAAAAGTTGTGTAAGAGAGACACAAATCCAACACAATTACTAGATTGCGTCAGTTTGTGCAAAGATTACCGGTACACAGTTTAAAAGAAAACAAGTCACAAGACTGGATAATTGGGTGGGTGTTGGCTGCTCTCCCTCCCCCTAGATTTTGTCAGTTATCTGACAATCCAGAAGGTATTTGGCGAGGGCAGAGAAGACTGGGCCCCTAGCTGCTCCCTTGGGGTCTAGCACGTTGGAAAGGTTAAAAACTAGTCCATGGGAGTGCAATGCAGCTTCGAGGTGGTCCCTTTGCGCCTTATGGTTAGGACAGTGCAGCAGCATGTGGGGCGCAGTGAGGGGTTCCTGGCACCTAGGACATGCGGGGTCTATACCGAGGACATACTTTCCCGCGCCACCAGGTAATAGGGTGGTGCCCATCCTCAGGCGCGTGATGGCTCTGTCAAGCACAATGCTTGCTGAGTATCTGTCAGGCGGCCTGAGGGTTTTCGCGGGTCTGGTAAAAGTATTTTGACGGGAAGACAAAATGTCAGTCCGGAGATACCACTCACCCATTACAAATTTCTTTGTCAGGGAGTAGATCTCAGTAGGTGCCAGGGGTTCCCCAGCATCTACGGCCCCCTTCAAGAGGCCCTCCTTGGCTCCCCTGTCGGCCTGCTCATTCCCAATGATGTTGACATGTGCTGGACAACATACTAATGTGACCTTTAAAGATTTATCTAGGCACTGTTGATGAAGTTCCAAAATGCTAGCTAAAATATCAGGCCTAGATCTGCTATTTCTGTTTTTTGTAGACTCAAGAGATGACATTGAGTCTGATAAAATAGCAGTTTTGTAGGTTTATTGACCAATATCCAGTACAGAGAGTATTTGATTGCCAAAAGTTCTGCTGTAAAAATAGAGAGATTGTTGCTGAGCCTGTTTTACTAATGTTTTTTGAAGGGATTACAAAAGAGTTGGCTACCAAACCAGAGTTAGGGCATTTGGAGCCGTCAGTGTAGATTTTTAGATGCTCAGCATGCATATTATCTATGAGAGAGAGAGCTTCTGACTTGATGAGTTGTGGCAAGTCAGTTTTCGTTATTTTATTAGAGAGTGATAGGTCAACATCAATGGGTCCAAGCTTCCAGGGGGGGGGGGTCTTGGAGGGCCTCAGGTCTGCTACAGGTACCTTGTCGAGGCCGGCATCGTCAACCAGGGTCCTAATACTTGCACCAAAAGGTAGGGCGACATGCTTACGCTTAAGTATTTTCCCCTTGATGAAGGTGCCATTCCCGACAAGTTTGTTAACGGGGTTAGAACCATGCCGAGACTTAGCCCTGGCCCAGAAGTTAAGGGACTGTTGTTTTCTATGCAAGTCAAGAGGCAGCACACTGGCCTCCTCCTCAAGCAGTGCACCCGGTGTACAGTTTAGGGCTTTCAGAGCTATCCTTAGGGCCTTGTGTTGAATGGCATCAACCATTTTTAGGGCGTTTGGCTTTGCACATGCATAGATCTGGGCTCCATAATCTAGCTTTGGATGTATAAGGGACTTGTAGAGAGTTAACATTCTCATTAAATTTAGGTCCCTTTCGCACCTTTCTGCCAAATATTTGAAGTGGTGAGTAAAAGTTAACTGTTTATCTAGGTACATACCTAGAAATTTCACCACTTTTTCAAAGATAATTTTGGTGCTGCCTAAATTTAAGTCCAAAGAGTGCTGAAATTGGTCGCCAAATAGTACTCCTACTGTTTTGGTTGGAGAAATTTTGAATCCCCATTCAATTGCCCATTTCCATATGGAGTCTAAGCCTGCTTGAGCCCTCTTTTGCAGGCGTAACATGTTAGAGCCCTTTAACCAAGTGCCTGAGTCATCGGCAAACTGGGAGATAACCATTCCTGAGTCTTTTACGGCATCAGGTAGACCGTTTACGATGAGGGAGAACAGAGTCGGGGATATTACGGACCCCTGGGGGGTTCCACGGTCAGTTATGGCTACCTCTGATAACTCCCCATCGATCCTGACCTGGATTTTACGGCCCTCAAGGAAAGCTCTGAGGTAGTGGAAACAGTATCCAGTGATTCCATAGTCAGCTAGCTTTTTATGTCCACCAGTATATACTGGGGGACATATTGTTTTTGCCCTGTCTGTCTGTTGGTCTGTTGGTCTGTCTGTCTGTTTGCGCCAACATTAACATTTGCTATAACTTTTGCCATATTGCGCATAGCTACTTGATATTTGGCATGCATGTCTATCTCATAGATCTGCACGTTTTGAGTGGTGAATGGTCAAGGTCAAGGTCATCCTTCAAGGTCGCACAGGTCAAATACATGGGTCAAAATCGCTCATTTCATTCACATTTTTGCACTATTCATTATACCAACTTGATATTTGGCATGCATGTCTATCTCATGGATCTGCACGTTTTGAGTGGTGAATGGTCAAGGTCAAGGTCATCCTTCAAGGTCGCACAGGTCAAATACATGGGTCAAAATAGCTAATTTCATTCACACTTTATGATAACTCAAGAACGCTTTGGCCTAGGATCATGAAACTTCATAGGTAGATTGATCCTGACTGGCAGATGACCCCTATAGATTTTGAGGTCACTGTGTCAAAAAAATTAGGTCACTGGGTCAAAGGTCAAGGTCACAGTGACCTGAAATAGTATAATGGTTTCCGGCATTCACATTTTTGCACTATTCATTATACCAACTTGATATTTGGCATGCATGTCTATCTCATGGATCTGCACGTTTTGAGTGGTGAATGGTCAAGGTCAAGGTCATCCTTCAAGGTCGCACAGGTCAAATACATGGGTCAAAATAGCTAATTTCATTCACACTTTATGATAACTCAAGAACGCTTAGGCCTAGGATCATGAAACTTCATAGGTAGATTGATCATGACTGGCAGATGATCCCTTTAGATTTTGAGGTCACTGGGTCAAAAAAAAATAGGTCACTGGGTCAAAGGTCAAGGTCACAGTGACCTGAAATAGTATAATGGTTTCCAATGATAATTCAAGAACGCTTATGCCAAGGATCATGAAACTTCATAGGTACATTGATCATGACTCGCAGAGGATCACTATTGATTTTGAGGTCACTAGGTCAAAGGTCCAGGTCACGGTGACCTGAAATAGTAAAATGGTTTCCAGATGATAACTCAAGAACGCTTATGCCTAGGATTATGAAAATTCATAGGTACAATGATCATGATTCGTACATGACCCCTATTGATTTACAGGTCACAAGGTCAAGGTCACGGTGACCCGAAATAGTAAAATGGTTTACGAATGATAACTCAAGAACGCTTATGCCTAGGATCATGAAACTTCATAGGCACATTGATCATGACTGGCAGATGACCCCTATTGATTTTCAGGTCACTAGGTCAAAGGTCAAGGTCACGTTGACCCGAAATAGTAAAATGGTTTTCGGATGATAACTGAACAACGCATACGCCTAGGATCATGAAAATTTAGGCATGCATGTATATTATATGTGTTTTGAGTTGCGTTGTTAAATGGCATAACAGTATAAAGGGAAGTTACTACGTAGTTACGTTGTTCTAAATCCTGTCCATCGGCGTTTTTTTCGTACTTAAAGAATATAATATTTATAATAACGTAAATATAAAATCACAGATAATCTTGAATTAAATGTAATTGTTGGGTAACTGTTAAATAACGCATAACAAAATTCTTTTTGGCAGCTTTACAGACATAGTGCAGTTACAAACAAACGCCCAATAGTTTTTTCTGTCAGTGCAAGAGTGAGAAAATTTATCAGTGTTTTTCTACTCTGGTAGATTCTTCTGTCGTACCGAGGCACCCTCTGTTAGCAATCACGCGGATTTTTTTAACTATTAATGGTAGCTGATTTAAAGGTAATTATATTTTCTTTTCACTTTGTTTTTCTTTTCTACAGGGCACATTTGGGATTGTCATTCGTAATAGATTGCAATAACATGTAGCAGTATGGATCATTCCACTTGGTTTTCTCAATCACATTGAAGTGCAGTAAGATGTACCAGTCCAAATTTTTTTGTACCAATTTTGTTTCGTACCTGAATTGTTTTTCATACACCAATTTTTTTTTCTTACCCAATTTTTTGTACCCAAATTTTGTTTGGCATATTTTTGTGTACTCAATTTTTTTTTCCATTTTTTTTTGTACTTAAAATTTTCACCATTCATACAATAGTCAAAATATGGTTAAGAATACTAATACAACCATGCAAATAAATATGTGTGATAAACCTGGGACATCCTTCATAAATTTGGTGTACATAAAGACAGTAGATTGCATCCAATTTAATAAACCTATTGTTTCTATGTCACAATAACTGTACATATACTAATGCACTGTAGAGCCTTATCTTTGATCTTTACTGATAAGCCAAGTTAACCTACTGTGTTTTGGTGTATTGATTGAAATGTGCAATGAAACTGTTTCCATGGCAACTTTGACTTCAGGAGAATGCACTGGTTTACCTGTACATATGTAGTGCAGTTTATAATGACCATCCATAAAGGAGACATAATGTTGATAATGTTGATTCATGCATCTTTTTCACTATAGGGTGTCATTATTTTGCATTTAAATGTGTTTATACTTCTTTTGTGAACAGACTGTAATTTATTTCTTTATGAGTGGTGTTTTGGGGATGTTAATGTCTCAACTGCCAGTAACTAATAAATAACACAAGTCTGTCATCTGATAACCAATATATGTCATGTTTGTACTCAAAATGAAGCATTTTGTTAGAGGAACATGTGCTAATTGTTGTTTTTTATTTTGACTCTTATTTTTATACATGAATTTGAGTTAATTGTCATGTTTCCTTTGTCTAAGCTGAGGAATCACAGAGGGAGGGGCTGAAATGCCTTGTCTTAGATCCTTATCTGTCAATCACAATCTCAACACTCCTCTTAGATTAGGCAACAGCCAATTAAAATTGAGATAAGCCCAGAAAAGATGTATTGAAGGATATTATTTGATGTTGACTATAGACCGTTCCATAATCGATAAATTGATCGCCGCCATATTGTCAGTCACGTGACTGTCCGCCATTACACTGCTGCTAACTTGTGCGAGTCTGCGATTCCAAAAGCCAAAGACGTAGAGAATACCCGCTTCACCGTTGTCGGATAAATAAATTACTTAATGAATTAATGTGAGGCGATTATCACATTTTGTTGTTTAAATGATTGTTTGAAGCTGAGATTGATTGTTACAAATAAAATGTTTAAAATGCTTTCGTGTATTTGTTTTTGTTTATCTGTAATCAAGTGGTAATCATCGGCGAAAATTTGCTGGTTCAGTCGCTCATACTATGTCTTTGATTAGACTTGTTACTTTTAACGTTTCACAAACAGTTCACGCATGTATTGTTGTGTTGATTTTAATAGCCGCAACATCAAGCAGATTATATTTTAATTAATACTTATAAAAGATTCTCGCGCAATTAATTACCGCTAATTGTTTGTAATTGATCTCATTTGGTAAAATTCTACATTCCAAAATCATAACATATTATATTAAGTATGATATTATTGATACGCCTTCCATTATTTTTCTTGTTCTAACTGATATCAGAGATAAAAAATTGTGGTTTGGATTTATATTTATTTTTTTAGATGGAATTTTGTCACGTTAAAAAATGAGCTTTTTATCATGAGAGAGTGATATTGATCTTGACGACCTTTTATGTGATTATTCGGAAGATGAAGAGAATGCGATCTATGTGATATATCTATATTTTCATCTTTGAATCATTTAACAGCTATAAAGCTAAAAATACTAAAAATTGTATTTTATAGGTCTTTGAAGTAACGCAAAACATATGGATAACGACACCAAATGTTTAGTCAATTAATCCACACAAAAAAACTCCGATAAAAAAACACCTAAATAATATTTCAAAAATATATTATTTAGCGCCAAACGAATTTATTAATACATTTATTTGCAACTTTAAAAACGCGGCATAAACATCAAATTAAAGATTATCTGAAGACTGAAAGGCCGACAATTTGACACAATAAAGAGCTCTATGCATAAGCCGTAATATTTTTTTGCAGAAAAGCTTCAATAAATTACAATAGTAATACATCTAATTATAAAAATATAATTATCAATGGCATGAGGACGCTAGTGTGATAAATAAATGAGTGTTAGAAAGTGTAAGGAGTGCTTTGAAAATAAACATACTACAAAGCCATATTAAAAGCAAAGGACATGACAGTATTTACATGTAATTTTAATTTGATGGGTTTTGTACAAAGAATGACGCTATTGAGGAATATTAACATACAACTGAAAAAACACAACTTCATGTGATGCAAATTGAACTGTGTACTCATGTATATTGAAAACTCGTTAATAGTGAGTATGAGTGACAAATATCTAACATTTTAACACACATATATTTATATACATATATATTTTTTTAAATATTTTTCACCTCTGTTTGGTGTCAAATGTAATTTATTGTTTTATGATATCGTTCGTGCATTGCCGTAACATCAAATCTTCATACGGAATGACGTAGTTTTAATTAACCGATACCCGCTAAATACGTTAAATGTTTTATTTATATATTTTTTTTTAAATACTTTATTAGCCGGATTTTTTTCGAAAAAATCTCGGCTTATAGATTGATGTTGTCGGGCGGGCGGGGGGGGCGGGCGGGCGGGCGGGGTGGCGGCGTGCTCGAAAATGTTAAAGTTCTTATTTCATGGTATAACTTTGGTATGCTTGGACCTAGAGTCTTCAAACTTGACATGAAGGTTGGCCAGGATTAACAGATGACCACTGGTCATTTCAAGGTCATTCATTTGAAGGTCAAGGTCACTGTGACCTTCAATATAAAAAATGTTAAAGTTGTTATAACTTTGGTATGCTTGGACCTAGAGTCTTGAAACTTGACATGAAGGTTGGCCATAACTAGTTAGTAACCACTGGTCATTTCAAGGTCATTCATTTGAAGGTCAAGGTCACTGTGACCTTGAATGTAAAAATGTTAAAGTTCTTATTTCATGGTATAACTTTGGTATGCTTGGACCTAGAGTCTTCAAACTTGACATGAAGGTTGGCCAGGATTAACAGATGACCACTGGTCATTTCAAGGTCATTCATTTGAAGGTGAAGGTCACTGTGACCTTCAATATAAAAATGTTAAAGTTGTTATAACTTTGGTATGCTTGGACCTAGAGTCTTGAAACTTGACATGAAGGTTGGCCAGAACTAGTAAGTAACCACTGGACATTTCAAGGTCATTCATTTGAAGGTCAAGGTCACTGTGACCTTAAATGTAAAAATGTTAAAGTTGTTATAACTTTGGTATGCTTGGACCTAGAGTCTTGAAACTTGACATGAAGGTTGGCCAGAACTAGTAAGTAACCACTGGACATTTCAAGGTCATTCATTTGAAGGTCAAGGTCACTGTGACCTTGAATGTAAAAATGTTAAAGTTCTTATTTCATGTTATAACTTTGGTATGCTTGTACCTAGAGTCTTCAAACTTGAAATAAAGATTGGCCAGTACTAGAAGATGACCACTGGTCATTTCAATGTCATTCATTTGAAGGTCAAGGTCACTGTGACCTTAAATGTTAAAATGTTAAAATTGTTATAACTTTGGTATGCTTGGACATAGAGTCTTCAAACTTGACATGAAGGTTTGCAAGCACACTTAGATGACCACTGGTCATTTCAAGGTCATTCATTCTAAGGTCAAGGTCACTGTGACCTTGAATGTAAAAATGTTAAAGTTCTTATAACTTTGGTAGGTAAAAATGTTAAAGTTCTTATTCCATGTTATAACTTTGGTATGCTTGTACCTAGAGTCTTCAAACTTGACATAAAGGTTGGCCAGTACTAGAAGATCACCACTGCTCATTTCAATGTCATTCATTTGAAGGTCAAGGTCACTGTGACCTTCAATGTTAAAATGTTAAAATTGTTATAACTTTGGTATGCTTGGACCTAGAATCTCAAACTTGACGTAAAGGTTTGCAAGCACACTTAGATGACCACTGGTCATTTCAAGGTCATTCATTTCAATGTCATTCATTTGAAGGTCAAGGTCACTGTGAACTTAAATGTTAAAATGTTAAAATTGTTGTAACTTTGGTATGCTTGGACCTAGAATCTCAAACTTGACGTAAAGGTTTGCAAGCACACTTAGATGACCACTGGTCATTTCAAGGTCATTCATTTGAAGGTCGAGGTCACTGTGACCTTGGATGTAAATATGTTAAAGTTGTTAATACTTTGGTATGCTTAGACCTAGAGTCTTCAAACTTGATATGAAGGTTGGCCAGAACTAGTAGATGACCACTGGTCATTTTAAGGTCAAGGTCACCGTGACCTTGAATGTAAAAATGTTAAAATTCTTATTTCATGGTATAACTTTCTTATGCTTGGACTTACAGTCTTCAAACTGGACATGAAGGTTGGCCAGCACTAGTAGATGACAATTGGTCATTTTAATGTCATTGAAGGTCAAGGTCACTGTGACCTTGAATGTTAAAAATTAAAAGTTGTTTTAACTTTCGTATGCTTGGACATGGACTTTGCCATGACTAACAGATGACCACTGGTCAAGAGAACAACTGGTCATTTCTGTGTAGGTATGTGAAAGCAAAACAATACATAGTATTATTTCATCTAAGTTTATTTTCTTACATTTGATAATGAAATTGATGGAAACTTCAAACAATATGTTACTAATTTGCTAATAAAAAAATTGAGATCAAACTTTCCTAATTGTCAATTCAAGTTCATATTTGTGACCTTAAATGTTATTGTTGTTCATGTATATGCATGCATTCAAAACATAACACAAGGTTTGCTCATGCCTTGAAAAGTACTTACATTTCATTTTGACCTTTGAACAATATTTCAGTAATTTAAGTATTGCATTGACAAAAACACGAAAGGTACTTTCCTGTCATTTAAATCAAAAATCCGGCTTCAATGCGGTCATCTCCGACCGCGGAACTCTTGTTTTTTCATAAATTAAACGGGCTAGAATCTTTACGGTGTACAATTTCTGATATTCTATTTTGGACATAACTTTTAATTTGTAAAATATGTAACATATCTTATTTACGCAACTGTTAAGTATGTCGGAGGTAAATTATCTTACCAAATGACTGCTTAACACTACCAGGAAGATGAGACATGGTGGCATCATATATTGTGTTTAATGACCAGATTGTCATCTGCCACACAGTGTGGTTTATGACACCATGTGGTTAGTTAAGTCTGGACAATATCTGATCAAAACGAGATAATCGGATTATAAAGAACAAAGGGGCAATTAAACACTGGAATGCAAAGGCATACACGATTTAAAGATTGATGCAAATAATCAAATGAAAAATATTGCATTTAATTTAATTAAATGCTTTTTTTAATGTGTCAATGTGTTAGTTTTCCAAGACAACCAAGACCATGAAATGACGGCCTTAGAATTTAGAAAGAAATTCATCCGTTGAATAATCGGTGCTCTCTTATATATGTTACCGATTGTAAAGCAGCAGTGTAATGGCGGACGCGGAGAGAATTCAGGGGAGATAATTGACCAGTCGCCAAATTATCGATCGCTCCGCCCACATAGTCACGTGGTCTAGTGATTAGAAAACTCCGACAAGCAGATCGCAATTATAGCGGATTACGCGAGGGAAATTCTTTATTTGTAATGATGTATTATGCTTTTTTTAGCCGGATTTTTTTCGAAAAAATCTCGGCTTATAGATTGATGTTGTCGGGCGGGCGGGCGGGGTGGCGGCGTGCTCGAAAATGTTAAAGTTCTTATTTCATGGTATAACTTTGGTATGCTTGGACCTAGAGTCTTCAAACTTGACATGAAGGTTGGCCAGGATTAACAGATGACCACTGGTCATTTCAAGGTCATTCATTTGAAGGTCAAGGTCACTGTGACCTTCAATATAAAAAATGTTAAAGTTGTTATAACTTTGGTATGCTTGGACCTAGAGTCTTGAAACTTGACATGAAGGTTGGCCATAACTAGTTAGTAACCACTGGTCATTTCAAGGTCATTCATTTGAAGGTCAAGGTCACTGTGACCTTGAATGTAAAAATGTTAAAGTTCTTATTTCATGGTATAACTTTGGTATGCTTGGACCTAGAGTCTTCAAACTTGACATGAAGGTTGGCCAGGATTAACAGATGACCACTGGTCATTTTAAGGTCATTCATTTGAAGGTGAAGGTCACTGTGACCTTCAATATAAAAATGTTAAAGTTGTTATAACTTTGGTATGCTTGGACCTAGAGTCTTGAAACTTGACATGAAGGTTGGCCAGAACTAGTAAGTAACCACTGGACATTTCAAGGTCATTCATTTGAAGGTCAAGGTCACTGTGACCTTGAATGTAAAAATGTTAAAGTTGTTATAACTTTGGTATGCTTGGACCTAGAGTCTTGAAACTTGACATGAAGGTTGGCCAGAACTAGTAAGTAACCACTGGACATTTCAAGGTCATTCATTTGAAGGTCAAGGTCACTGTGACCTTGAATGTAAAAATGTTAAAGTTCTTATTTCATGTTATAACTTTGGTATGCTTGTACCTAGAGTCTTCAAACTTGAAATAAAGATTGGCCAGTACTAGAAGATGACCACTGGTCATTTCAATGTCATTCATTTGAAGGTCGAGGTCACTGTGACCTTAAATGTTAAAATGTTAAAATTGCTTTAACTTTGGTATGCTTGGACATAGAGTCTTCAAACTTGACATGAAGGTTTGCAAGCACACTTAGATGACCACTGGTCATTTCAAGGTCATTGAGATCAAACTTTCCTAATTGTCAATTCAAGTTCATATTTGTGACCTTAAATGTTATTGTTGTTCATGTATATGCATGCATTCAAAACATAACACAAGGTTTGCTCATGCCTTGAAAAGTACTTACATTTCATTTTGACCTTTGAACAATATTTCAGTAATTTAAGTATTGCATTGACAAAAACACGAAAGGTACTTTCCTGTCATTTAAATCAAAAATCCGGCTTCAATGCGGTCATCTCCGACCGCGGAACTCTTGTCTATATAATAAATAATTAAAGCCGCACACTAACCTAACCTGCTTTGTAAAACGTTAATACAATCATAAAAACTTTAGAGAGAAATGGCGTAATCAAAATAAATGAGTTAACGGCAGACTGACTATCAGAAACGTTTCTTATAAATATTATATAGGGAGGTGATGAAAAATCCGTTGTAAAAATGAGCATTTATTTCATATTGATTTTGAACTTGTATTCAACCTTCTGACAGTGAACCCGGTGGCTATTCATATATAATTATGAAAATATTTTTATTAAATGCAAATGGCATATCCATATCATGATGGTTTTTTTTGTTTATTAAAAATTGTTTAGATCTTAACCATAATTTAATACAGGCCTAATTTCGTGGTTTCATTAACAGATAGTCTAATATGTATTTTATTTCATTTATGTTTAATGCGAACCTGTTACATTTCACTATCAAAAAATGAAATGTTGGTATTACGGTGCTGTTCACGAACATTCGAATTGAATACATTTAGCATATTATGCAGTTGCTTATTTATAACAAGATGGCCCTTATATGTTAATTGCAATTTTCACATTTCTCCCCGTATCAAAATATGTTGTATTAGAAATGTTGTTGTTGTATTATAAGCCGTACATTTTACACTTGAAGTCGCTTTAAGCTGGCTAAGCCGCGTTGAAATCACCTTTGTGTTGTTTTTACTTTAGTTAAAACAATATTTAAGTTAACAATTTATAATGATTTCCCTTGTTTATGATCCACAGAAAATAAATATATAATTGGAAATCATTTAAGTAATTAAATAGTTTTCTTTTCTTGTGTACAGTACCTAACAATGCCTTAATGTTCCTTCATTCTGAGATCCACGCAACATACTGTTATTTATTAATCATCGACAATTACGCTGAGATTAATAAGCACGTGTGGCAATTATTATGTTGCCCAAACTGCTTAATAATATTGTGCATCAAACGGTATAACACGTTTTATAGAACACACACCTGGTGTGGTTAAACTATTTATAGTGTTTGTTTTCTCATTACTCGTTCATATGTTCAAGAAATAAATATAAAATAATAACCTTTTATAAAGTATTATAGCACCTACAATTTTGAATAATAATCGAACAGTAATGATCATGCATTTGATATAAAATCTGTGTAAACTCTTAAAAATTACGTTCATTCCATATGTACAACACGCTTTGTTTGTCGGACAAAATGGCGGCCAGATAAGCGTTGCTGAGGGTGTGTGAAAAATCGATATCTGATTGGCTGATCGACAAAATGTGGGCGGAGTTGGCGACTGGTCAATTATGTAATGACTAAATTATGGAACAGTCTATTGGCCAATGTCTTTCTAGCCTGAAGGTGTATAAAACATGCTGCTTAGGGCTTATCAGCATTCTGAAACCCAAATTTAGTATGCTTAAAGAATCTGTATCACTGGTAATTATAATTTTGGACATTGAAAATTTGCCAACATCTTGGATAGTTTATAAAAAGACTGTAAATACTGTGTACTTTAACTATTGGGAACAAAGCTGTTAGTCAAAGAAAAATAAAGGTTCCTGGCTAACCGAATTAAAAAGGCCAGTGGTGTCTGCAACCTGAGGATTAACGCCAAGAGAACTCAATGAACTCAGACCAAGCACGGGGCGCCAAAAGTGGGATCACCACAGAAAGGAATCTGCAGAACAAAGAAGACTTTTTGAAGGTGAATTTTTTATCTTTACTTCTTTCTTCCTTTGCAATTACAACACTCTATCAACACAAGAGTCACTTAAACCAACATCACATACATTATCAGTTACAACTTACTTGTTCTAAATTATGGAAACGGTGTGAGTGAAAATGAGTGAAAGATAGTTAGGGGCGATAGCTGCATGCTTTAGGTACAGTGTATATATTTAATTTTTTTCGATAAGTTTTAATTTAAAAGATACTATAATCAAACATTCTCTTTACAGACACAGATCACTCTGCGGAGTCCTGTGGTTAGTTTTAAGGCATGTGATGGGTTGATTTTTAGCTCACCTGAGCGATAGCTCGAGGTGAGCTATTGTGATCACTCAGCGTCCGGCGTCCGTCCGTCCGTCCGTCTGTCTGTAAACAATTTGTAAACATCTTCTTCTACTAAACCATTGAGCCAATTTCAACTAAATTTCATGTGGAGCATCCCTAGGTCATGGGACAAAAGAATTGTTAAAAAAAATTTGATCGCATAACCAAGATGGCCGCCATGACCATATATGGTAAAAACCTTAAAAAATCTTCTTGTCAGAAACCGCTCATCAGATTTTCAAAAAATTTCACAGGGATGACCTTTGAGGGCTCCCCTGAAAAAGTTGTTCAAAGAAATTTGATTCGTCAAAAAACATGGCCGCAGGAGCTCGTTGAACTTTGCATGTTTATTCGTTTTTGCCTATTTTGTGAAAACTTTCAAAAATCTTCCACATTTTTTGTCCGATCCTTTCCAAATTTGCACAGTGTCTTTATATCAATGAGGACACGAACCCTACAAAAAATGAGCATTATTGGTCCATGAAGTACAGAATTACCTCCCCTTGAATTGAGAAAATGGTGTTTATGCAATGAAGTCCAAATTTTTCATCCAATTCTTTCCAAACTTGTAAGGATTTAGCATGGTTCAAACAAGGGAAACAACTACGGTTTATGCATGTTCTTTTTATTACAGATTTGCCTCCCTTTAATTCATTCAAAATCTCATTTTACAGCAGAGATTCCAAATCTGACCTGTAAATGAGCCCCATATTTACTGCCAGTGCTAGGTTACCTTTTCCCATTTGATAATTCTTAAGTATTGGTCTTGTAATGCTGCTACTGCTTCTGCTACTGCTACTGCTACTACTACTACTACTACCACTTCTACTACTACTACTTCTACTTCTACTACTACTACTGCTACTACTTCTACTACTACTACTACCACTACTACTACTACTACTACTACTACTACTACTACTACTACTACTACTACTACTACTTCTACTACTACTACTAGTACTACTACTACTAGTACTACTACTACCACCACCACCACCACCACCACCACCACCACCACCACCACCACCACCACCACCACCACCACCACCACCACCACCACCACCACCACCACGTCTATTATTACTACTTCTACTACTACTGCCACTACTACTACTACTTTTACCACTACTACTACTACTACTACTACTACCACTACTACTACTACTACTACTACTACTACTTCTACTACTACCACTACTACTACTACTACTTCTACTACTACTACTACTTCTACTACTACTACTACAACTACTACTACTACTACTACTACTACTACTACTACAACTACTTTTACTACTACTACTACTACTACTACTACTACTACTACTACTACCACTACTACTACTACTACTACTACTACTACTACTACTACTACACCACCACCACCATTCACAGTGACAAAAAACGTATTCACACAATGGCTGCTACTACAACTTATAGCCCATATAGGGGGGCATGCATGTTTTACAAACAGCCCTTGTTTCTATGGGATTTTAACCACAACTGTTCATGTTTATCTCCGACACATATTTTTAGGTCACCTGTCATGAAGTGACACGGTGAGCTTATGTGATCGTGTGATGTCCGGCGTCCGTTGTGCGTGCCTGCGTTTGTCCGTGCGTCCGTCCGTCAACAATTTGTTTGTGTAGACAGTAGAGGTCACAGTTTGCATCCAATCTTTATGAAATTTGGTCAAAATGTTTATCTTGATGAAATCCGGTTTGGGATTGTATTTGGGTCATCTGGGGTCAAAAACAAGGTCACTAGGTCAAATAATAGAACAACCTTCTGTAGACAATAGAGGTCACAGTTTTCATCCAATCTTTATGAAATTTGGTCAGAATGTTTATCTTGATGAAATCTGGGTTGGGATTTTATTTGGGTCATCTGGGGTCAAAAACTAGGTCACTAGGTCAAATAATAGAAAAACCTTGTGTAGACATTAGAGATCACAGTTTTCATCCAACCTTTATGAACTTTGGTCAGAATTCTTGATGAAATCTGGGTGGGATTGTATTTGGGTCATCTGGGGTAAAAATCTAGGTCAAATAAATAGAAAAACCTTGTGTTGACAATAGAGGTCACAGTTTTCATCCAATATTTATGAACTGTGGTCAGAATGTTTATCTTGATGAAATCTGGATTGGGATTGTATTTGGGTCATCTAGAGTCAGGAACTAGGTCACTAGGTCAAATCATAGAAAAACATTGTGTAGACAATAGAGGTCATAGTTTTCATCTGATCTTAATGAGTCAGGTGAGCGATTCAGGGCCATCATGGCCCTCTTGTGTTAAGTTTATAGCTTGATTCACTTGCATGCGATAAGTTGTAGTATAAGCCAGTCAATTTTCCAAATCGTCTTAGGGAGACTACTTACATAAAATACTAACCTCCTTCGTGGATGACTCTCCCACAACGTAGTGATAGAAATTCTCTCTAGGGCATGCAATAAGTTTTATTAGCTAATATTTAGCTGCATGTGTTAAGTTGTAGAATTAGCCAGTCAATTTTCCAAATCTCCTTCGGGAGACTACTAACAAAAAATACTAACCTCCTTCGTGGATGACTCTCCCACAACGTGGTGATAGAAATTCTCTCTAGGGCATGCAATAAGTTTTATTAGCTAATATTTAGCTGCATGTGTTGAGTTGTAGATTTGCCAGTCAATTTTCCAAATCTTCTTAGGGAGACTACTAACATAAAATACTTACCTCCTTCGTGGATGACTCTCCCACAATGTAGTGATAGAAATTCTCTCTAGGGCATGCAATAAGTTTTATTAGCTAATATTTAGCTGCATATGTTAAGTTGTAGAATTAGCCAGTCAATTTTCCAAATCTCCTTAGGGAGACTACTAACAAAAACTACTAACCTCCTTCGTGGATGACTCTCCCACAACGTAGTGATAGAAATTCTCTCTAGGGCATGCAATAAGTTTTATTGGCTAATATTTAGCTGCATGTGTTAAGTTGTAGAATTAGCCAGTCAATTTTCCAAATCTCCTTAGGGAGACTACTAACATAAAATACTAACCTCCTTCGTGGATGACTCTCCCACAACGTAGTGATAGACATTCTCTCTAGGGCATGCAATAAGTTTTATTAGCTAATATTTAGCTGCATGTGTTAAGTTGTAGAATTAGCCAGTCAATTTTCCAAATCTCCTTGGGGAGACTACTAACAAAAAATACTAACCTCCTTCGTGGATGACTCTCCCACAATGTAGTGATAGAAATTCTCTGTAAGGCATGCAATACGTTTTATTAGCTAATATTTAGCTGCATGTGTTAAGTTGTAGAATTAGCCAGTCAATTTTCCAAATATCCTTAGGGAGACAACTAACATAAAATACTAACCTCCTTCGTGGATGACTCTCCCACAACGTACCGATAGAAATTCTCTCTAGGGCATGCAATAAGTTTTATTGGCTAATATTTAGCTGCATGTGTTAAGTTGAAGAATTAGCCAGTAAATTTTCCAAATCTCCTTAGGGAGACTACAAACAAAAAATACTAACCTCCTTCGTGGATGACTCTCCCACAACGTAGTGATAGAAATTCTCTCTAGGGCATGCAATAAGTTTTATTGGCTAATATTTAGCTGCATGTGTTAACTTGTAGAATTAGCCAGTACATTTTCCAAATCTCCTTGGGGAGACTACTAACATAAAATACTAACCTCCTTCATGGATGACTCTCCCACAACATAGTGATAGAAATTCTCTCTTGGGCATGCAATAAGTTTTATTGTAAGTTTAACATATTTAGTTGCATGACTAATTACAAAGCTTCATGCTGTTAATGTTATGTGAGTGGGAGAGAACCAGTTAGTTGGTGAGATAGTGTGAATATTGGGGGGAGGGGAATCTCAAATAAAACATCAAGACAAAAACAAGGGAAACAATATAAAATAGTTGTTAAATGCTATATATAAAAAGTAAAGTATTGTTTAAAATTTTGACATAACTAAACAGTGTGAATAAAAGTATTATATAGTTAAAAGTGCATTAGTGTGTGTCTTACTTTCCTGAGGTGGATTAAATGGACCCTATAGAACAAACATATTCTTTTCTTCTATTGTTTTTAGTAAGTGGTTTCGTTAACAATGTAGCTTGTATTAGGACTGTAATATATCAGGAACATTTCAGTAATGCTAACTTAATTTATAGCTTCCTGCAGAGACTTAAGTTGCAAATGTACATGGGTGATCATAAATTCTTTGGAAATCTGCAGTAACTTGACGACACTTTTATATATCAGATTTTTTTAAATATTCAGATTACACCCAAAAAAGAAAAAATTGCCTATCTGTTATGCCCAAAAAAATAAAAAATCGTAGACCCCATGTTAGATTCAAACCGATGTCTTGAGGTGACATGATTCTCAAGTAAAAATACCAACATGTTAATTATATGAAAGAATCAACAACATGTGCAGATATAGCTTTATTGATTTTTAAAGGCAAAACTAACAATCAGGAATTTTTATCGCAAAATTTTGTCATTGTTAGCAATAAGCTGTATTTCCATTCCTACTCATGAATCATTATGCCCCCCTTCAAAGAAGAGGGGGTATGTTGTTTTGCACATGTATGTATGTATGTATTATATTGTTTTGCACATGTATGTATGTATGTATGTCCGTCCACCAGATGGTTTTCGGATGATAACTCAAGAACGCTTAGGCATTGGATCATGAAACTTCATAGGTACATTGATCATGACTCGCAGATGACCCCTATTGATTTTGAGGTTACTAGGTCAAAGGTCAAGGTCACGGTGACCCGAAATAGTAAAATGGTTTTCGGATGATAACTCAAGAACGCATACGCCTACCATCATGAAACTTCATAGGTATATTGATCATGACTCGCAGATGTCCCCTATTGATTTTGAGGTCAAAGGTCAAGGTCACGGTGACCCGAAATAGTAAAATGGTTTCCGGATGATAACTCAAGAACGCTTACGCCTAGGATCATGAAACTTCATAGGTACATTGATCATGACTGGCAGATGACCCCTATTGACTTTCAGGTCACTAGGTCTAAGGTCAAGGTCATGGTGACTAAGACACAGTAAAATGGTTTCCGGATGATAAATCAAGAAAGCTTATGCCTAGGATCACGAAACTTCATAGGTACATTGATCATGACTCGCAGAAGACCCCTATTGATTTTTAGGTCACTAGGTTAAAGGTCACGGTGACTCGACACAGTAATTTTTTTTCCGGATGATGTCTCAAGAATATTCATAGGCCTAGGATCATCAAACTGAATAGGTACATTGCTCATGACTGGCAGATGACCCCTATTGATTTTCAGGTCACTAGGTCAACGGTCAAAGTCACAGTGACAAAAAACGTATTCACACAATGGCTGCCACTACAACGGACAGCTCAAATGGGGGGCATGCATGTTTTACAAACAGCCCTTGTGTTTGTAACTGTTGATCATATAAACTTTATATTGTGTATGCAGTGACAGCCTCTTATTTTCGATGGTTACATTTAAAGGTCAAGTTTATCTGCAACAGTCATTGCTTAAAATTGGTCATTTACTTTAAATTGGCTTTACTTTTGTCACTATTGTAGATAGCAACTTGATACTGTGTATGCATATGAATTTCTTACCGCCTCTGATTTCATGCAAGAGGGAATACCTCCACTTTCTGCTCGGGAATAAAGGCATCCACAGCTACAACGGAGACATGCGTTATGTGTGCCACCTGTGTAACAGGGAGTTTAGCACGGAAAAACTCCTCATCAATCACAAGTGTTCGTACTGTACAGTGTGTGGCAAACTTTTCAGTACATATCAAAGATATCAGAGCCATAAATGCACTAAAGTTGTACCTACTTATGCATCCACTGCGTCCAGGAATAAACAAAGTGACAAGGAACTAATTCAAGAAATAGTGATTCCTGGATGCTATATATCAGATGATATAATGATCAAAGTGTTACACTTATTGGCACAACAATGGCCGGAAGTGATCATTGGATTTCGATTGCCAACAGAAGTAGAAGTTCTACGGAGAGAAGTATCCACAGCAGACATGTTGTTAGTGCCCTTGAATAAACACAGTGTTAACATACACTACCTTGATAATCACTGGATGGCATCATGGCAAGACCCATGCGATCTTACTATTAAAATATATGACTCAATACAGGACAACAACATATTAATGAGACTGCTACCAATTCTGCGAACACTATATGACATGAAGGTTTACACCCCAAGATACGTTGCTGTAAGCCAACAACAGGAAGCTTCATGTGGGGCATTTGCAGCAGCTTTTGCAGTGTGTTGTGCAGAACATAAACCTCCAGAAAGCTTCAGCTTTAAATCAGACTTGGAAATGCGACAATATTAGAAACAGTGCATCATTGATAGTAAAATGACAATGTTTCCCTCTCAGCTAAAGGCAATGAGCACTCATGTTACACACGAAACAAAGTCACTTATGAACATTTTAGATGAAATGGAAAGGCAAAAACAATTTCGGCATGAAAAAGCAAACTCTTTAACACAAGGATGTGAAACAAAAGATCGGGTTGTAAATGTTAGGAAACGAGTAAAGGAGGCGGCTAAAAGGAGATGTGAAGATGAACTTATTAGAAATGAGAGACTAAAAGGCCAAAAGGAAAGACAGAAAAATATCAGAGAACAGAAATCCGACATGGAAAAGAAGAGGAGAAATCAGTTAGATCAGGAACGACATAAGAATAAGAGAGAAAAGGAATCTGACATGGAAAAGAAGAGGAGAAATCAGTTAGATCAGGAACGACATAAGAATAAGAGAGAAAAGGAATCTGACATGGAAAAGAAGAGGAGAAATCAGTTAGATCAGGAACGACTAAAGAGGAAGAGAGAAAAGGCATCCGACATGGAAAAGAAGGGCAGAAGTCTGTTAGAACGGGAACGACTCAAGAGAAAGAGAGAAAAGGAATCTTACATGGAAAAGAAGCGGATAAATCAGTTAGATCAGGAACGACTGAAGAGGAAGAGAGAAAAGGCATCCGACATGGAAAAGAAGGACAGAAGTCTGTTAGAACGGGAACGACTGAAGAGAAAGAGAGAAAAGGAATCTGACATGGAAAAGAAGCGGAGAAATCAGTTGGATCAGGAACGACTGAAGAGGAAGAGAGAAAAGGAATCTGAAACGGAAAAGAAAAGAAAGCAGATTATTGATAAGTCATTACATGCAGAAACAAGACACCCAAAGTCTATTGATAAGGCAAACAAACAGTTCTTGAAGGAGATACAGAAAAGCCCAGATTATACGTGCACAGTGTGTCATAGAATGATGTATAACGAAAATGTTATTCAGTTTAGACCCAGCAGCTTCAGAAATTCTGACTTGGCAGATTTCTGCAGAACTCACCTCAAAACTGTGTCAGATAAAGAGTGGCTATGTACAACCTGCCAGAGGCACTTAAGAAAAGGATCAACTCCACCACAAGCCCAAGTGAACAAGATGGCATTGCCCGAACAGCCCTCCATTGTAGATGAACTTACTGATTTTGAAGCCAGATTGGTTGCCAAGAGGATACCCTTTATGAAAATTACTGCTTTACCAAGAGGAAAACAACAGGGTATCATTGGTTCAGTGGTCAATGTGCCATCAGATGTTGATGAGACATGTAAATTCTGCCAAGAACTCCAATATCGGCTGGTATCATCCCTGTCAAACTGAAAAGGAAGCAAGAGTACAAAAGTCATGTCTATTTTGAACATGTTAGGCCAAATGTAGTCCATGAAGCATTACAGTGGTTGAAAGAAAACAATCACCACTATGCAGAAGTGGTTGATGCCTCTGACAAGTGGGAATAGACTTTTACTATGGAGGACAGTGAACTTTGGAATCACCTCACTCAACCTAAAACGGACAATAGTGTATCAGAAGCTGTCAACAACATAGAAAATGATGATATGAATGAAAGTGCAGATAGATTTCATGATCATGACCAACTACTTGAAGCAAATACTGACCATCCACTTGATACATGCATACAATATAAAGAAGTGAAACTCCAGCTGCTGGAGCAGTATTGAATTTTTATTAAAAACAATTAGTTGGTCCTTTATTTAAGGCAAGTGACCGATTGCCCAAACAGTACAAAACAGCACAATACAGCACAATACAAACCAACATAAACACAAAATATGAATAAAGCTGGGGTCACCGCCTTGGAACGGTCAATGCAAAGCATTGGGGGTTTGCAAGTCAGCGACATAGCTTTAGATGTGAGCAAAGCCATAAGTATCTCTCCAGCTTTTTCTATTGGTCGATACCATTTATGTCGTTGTTTTCTAATAACAAATCCCAATATCCACCTTTTCTCTTTTTTGTCTGATCACAACATAGGAATTCAAATAAAATGTGTACCGGTACTTGCAGGATCCATTGTCCAAGTGATGTTTAAGGACGACGGGGCTTTGATGTTTGTTCCTCAACATGATATACAGCTGGTCATATGATTTACGCAGCCTATGGTGAAATGTATACATGTATATAGTTCAAGCAATAGTTGACTGAGCAATTTTATTAAACAATATTTGATTTTATATTAAATGAAAACTAATAATTGTTATTTTTTAATTATGGTGTCAATTCTTTTTACAATCCAAAATGAGATATATATTTATTAATTTTTTGATATTTTAAAAATATGAAGCCCATCATACGTTTGAACTATGTCAATTAAAACAATGGCAGTTAAATTGATGTTTATAATGATTTATTATTCATTGAAAATAATTTCAATAATCTAAATTAGAATGCTATTTAAAATCATGTTTCTTGTTATTTATCCTTTTTTGTCGGGTTTATATATATTCTTGTTAATTTGTGTATGCATGTATATTTTAAATTGTTATGCAACTATATTTATCATATTTATTGTTAAGACAGTTCCAAATTGATAAAGTATTGTTCTTAATTTAAAGGAAAATAAAACAAGCCTTTTCATCCAAATATCAAATTATCCAAATATCCAAATATGTCAGTCTATAAAAAGGATGAACTTAAATTAATCTTGTCTAGATTAGGCATTTTGTGTGTAAGATGAAATTGTATGATGAATTCAAAAATTATTGGCGAAATATATATCAAATAATATAGTTAAAAAATACTGACCTACTCCATGTTCCCACTATTTATGATTACCTTGCTATAAAAGATTGTGTTCGCTTTGCATTTCAATCTGTGTTTCGTCTGTACATGTATATAAAAATGTATAAAACTGACAGTTACTGGCAGTTGCAATTCTTTGTTGTAAATAAGTGATTTTCTATTTATTTAATATATTTAGCCATATATTTTTTGACTGCGCTGTGGTAAAAACTATTAATGAAACAATAATAGTGGTTTCCAGACAAATCTTGGAAAACTACGATTGCGTCTTTTTAATAACCTTTAATAGTATGTAATACAACTATGCAAATCCTAATTCACAGAGTTATGTATGTATATATATTATATTGTATTGTTTTCCCTCCTAAAAAAGGACGGTTTAATGTAAATGTATATTAGCAGACATAAGTTATATGATGAACCATATAAACAATTAAATAATTAAAGTGGAATAATTCTAACGAAGTTGTATTGTTTATCAAATAGTGTGTATTAAAACATGTGATCGAACAAATGGTAGTAATTTGTTTTTTGTTGTTTTTTGTACCTCATTAACAAATAACAGATTAGCTGAAGACAAGTTACTAAGTGAATCATGCTCAATTGAGTTACTCCGAAATAGGACACACCATGCGCAGTTAGATTGTAGAATTAAATCCGTACAAATCACATCCAGCTTTCGACCCTTATGACGCGAATGAAGTCATAAGTGAATACATTGAGGTAGTGTTGTTTGTAACTTCATATTGGATTGGTTTTTTTTTACAACATCATCATTATTTTAAGTTTTTAATATAACTATTGCTTGTTACGAAAGTGTAGAATGATGTTACATGTATTTCAAAATTTTAAGCTGTTTTCAGTATATGATTCTTTAAATGATACTTTTGGAAAGGAATAGAAAACTATCGTTTATAGGCCGGCCGTCAAATACAAAATTCGAAAATTAACTGTACATTTGCGTCCAATACGATAAACAAAATTAAACATACTGGACTGTGACGGGTAAAACAAATGATGACATCCGATATGAAGATATATATAGCAATATTAAAAGAAGCGAAAAATCGAGTCAGATTAAACTGCGTGACTAACCTTCATTAAATTACATGAAATTATTTCATTTAACGCTGCTTCATGAAATATATTTCCTCGTGAATGGTTATGCCATTCTGATGTGATTTTAGTTAACCGTTAACCGTATTTGTAAAACCTAGCCATGTGTTTCGAGAAATCAAATCAATAAGACTGCCCGATATTTAAATAAAAATGTAATCAAAATAATAGACGTGATATGCGTCGCGTCATGCCAAAATGTGTCTTATGGCATATCCGCATTCGCACAGTCGTGTCAGGAGCTACCGAATTCAGATATGAGACCACGAAACATGGCTTCACTTTATAGCAGTCAGCGGATCACTTGACCAGGCTGTGCGGTTGGGCAAGCTAGCATGGACTAACTCTGGCCGCATATGACATAAGACCCATTTTCGCATGACGCGGGTCATCTGACCTTTATAATGTGTATATTGTTTTGAATGGTATTTGCACAAAGTATTTTGAATGGACTTATTGTTAATGCGTTGCACGTTTTTAATAGTATTAATGACAGAGGGCATATATAAGATCAATATTACCGCAGTGTTCATTTTCTGTCGCGAAATGAAATGTAATCAAGATTGTTACTCAGCGTTGTGAACAGTATGACAGCGTTGTCATTTATACTGGTTCTTTGCTGGCATACTCACCAATGGGAATCGACCATCTGCTCGAACAAGAAATGATAAGTACCACTAGCATAAACCTGAAATTGTAACTTTTATTTTTAAAATATATTGTTTATATTATTTCTGGAAGTTTCATGAATAAATCTCTCAAAATAAGAAAAAAATCTCAGATTTTTTTCCCGTTTTAAAAATGGGATTTTTAATACTAAATATGTATAGATATAATTCACATACAACCATTATACAGTCCCTAAATAACGTTGGAAACGCAAAGAAAACACGTTTTGCAAGTTATGGGAGAAAAAATCCCACGGAAAAAATGCAAAAATTCCATAGGAAAATGCAAAAATCCCATGAGAACCCCAACTTTGCTTATAAATTTCATAGTGAAGATAACGCATTTTTTTGAGTGAAAATAACCAGTTATTTATCAAAGATAATACTTAAATCGCATACTATATCTCAAAGTATCAAATCTTGAAGACAAAGGGTCATTAAGTTTGCGAAATTTTGGTTTCGCAAAGTTTTTGTGGTGGCCGTTTTATCTCGTTTTCAAAATATGAATGTATAATATAGCAATGTACGCAACAGAAACAAACTGACCATTTTGCACCAGTAAAGTTATGTAGCCAGTAGAATGTAGAAATTGTTATGGTAAATCACATATGAATTACATGATAGGCGGCAAACATTTCAAATATGGTTGGTCATGGTGTTCGAGGGTATAATCTGAAAAAAATAATGAAGAAATGATTACACTGTCAACAGTATTGATTTTGAATTTGTTTAACATCTTAAACTCAAACAATCAGTTGGGAGTTTTATAAGACTGTGATTAAGAAAAAGATAATTATATTGGCAAATTGAATATGAAACGTTAACTGCTAAAATTCACCCAGAAAGCCTTGCAGTTTTTGTTGAAGCAAAACATTGCCATGTTTGCTTAGACGCTCAGACTGCATAAAGCTTTTATCTTTGTTTACTGTTAAATAAGCTCTCGTTTCGCAATGGACCACTTACGCTTATGAAAATACAGAACATGCAATCCAGAAGACCGATCGATATGGAGCTAGAAGAGTGGTTTGAAAGCAATAGATAATAGTGATCACCATCATTCTGTTCTCTGTCAGCCATCTTCCGATCCCGCCTGTCAGTGACGCACAGTCGTATGTTTGTTATTAGTATTATGACAGCTGGTCAGGTAATAAAGCATTTCTTGAATGATAACGTTCCGGTGATTCTGATACCTGTATATTTGGGCTAATCCGAAAAAAAGGAAATTTAATCTCAGCAGGGTAAGTTGTAAACATTCTCCGCTTTTTCAAGATGCTGTTAGTGATTAACTTTTTGGTTAAGCACTCTATAGAACTTACCAGAAGAAGTGTTGTTTCAGGATAAATAACACATAGCTTCAGTTAAAATGCATTCGGCTTAGTTTTTAGCAAATACTTTTTGAGGCAAAATGGTGGTATTGCCAATTCCGTACTGATATTAATGGCGAATGGACGATGTGCCGTTTTGAGACTGTAACGACTCTTGGGACATTGAAAAACGATTACACCAAGTTTAGTCGTCAAATATGACAATATGAATATTCAATAACATTGTGAATACGCAATAATAGATGAACAACCTTCCATTCATTAACGCTCACAGATAAAAGAAATGCACATCTTGACACATACGTTTGACCTTTCTCTACGCCAGTCACATTTTTGTACAAATAGTTCAATATCTGAAAGACCAATTAACAAATTTATAAGAAAATAGAACCACCGATCGTGGAAACTAGGCATATGTTGCCATTAAAATTTGATTCAAATTATCAACTAGTTTACTAAGGTTTAATAAGTCGCACTCGGGATAGCTTTCTGTTTTTTCAACGATATTGTTGTGTGTTTCTAGCGATCTTAAGGTGGGTTCCCACTGCCGATCCGATCAACTCGATCATCCCGACCACAGAAATTTCCCGTCGGGTAGCAGTCCAGTAAATATGTACATCAAATCGAATAGAGGTCGAGTGGATCGTGTTGCGATCTAAAATAACTCGGGTAGAGGTCGAGCGGATCGGGTACAGATCGTGTAAAAGATGTCACACGATTGCTTCACGATCAACTCGATCTTCTACTCGACTAATACACGACCACTTCCCGACTCTTCTCGATCCATTCCCTACTCGACCGCAAAATATGTCAAAAAATATCGGGTAGGAAGCCCGACCATTGCCGACCTACCCGACCGCCCCCGACCACTCATGCCTGACCAGTACCCGACTTGGTCGGACTTGATCGAGTTGATCTGATCGGCAGTGGGAACCCAGCTTTAGCATTGGTTCACAATAAACAGGATTAAAACAGCCAAAAAGACAACTTAGAGAAAAAAAAGAATAAAAAGATAAACAACGTTTTAATCCAAACGAATTATTTTTAACTTATACATCTCTATTTTCTCTAATTTCTGAATATGTATTCCATAAAAAGTTAGATGGACAATACATTGTATATTAGATTACGTCATTACGAAGATATCATTAAACATTTGAGCCGTGCTCTGTGAAAAGGGGGATAAGTGCATGTGCTTTAAGTGTCGTCAAGGATAAGCCTTACTCCTATAAATATGAGGTCGATTTACATCGACCTCATATCGTTTAACGTTATTTTGCAAGAGCATCGTTCCGACATGAATTCATGTCGGAAGCTTTAACGGCATCAAATTCATATAACAGCACAGAATAATCATGCAATAAATTATTAAACATAAAATATAAACATTATTTTACTAATTGCATTAGAAAACTGTTTATACAAACTTACAAGTAATGATAGTTCAAACCTTAAAACACTACCACTGTTCAAATTCCATATTGTTGCCATATAGCACTGTGTAAATTGAAAGTTGCATAATGTTACTTCATTGGTCGGTTATAAATACATTGTTTCTCTATATATAGTATTCGATTTAGACGAAAATAATAATTTACGTGGAATGTCATATTA
This sequence comes from Dreissena polymorpha, assembly GCF_020536995.1. Lineage (NCBI taxonomy): Eukaryota > Metazoa > Mollusca > Bivalvia > Myida > Dreissenidae > Dreissena > Dreissena polymorpha. Next base: position 74,273,901 of record NC_068368.1, read on the forward strand.
GTTTTCCATTAAAACTTTGATCTTGTCGTGTGTGTTTATGGACGTTATTAATTATGTTATACTTATTTTTGTATTTCATTAAGAATTAGAACGTGTAGCCCCTTTTGTTAACTGTTTTTAGCAAACGATTCGCGGCTTAATAAGACACGGAAAATAGTTAAAGCGACACTTTCATTTAAAGGTTTAATGTGAACAATATTAAATGAAACCTTTTTTGGTATTAATATATTTTATTGACATGTTAAATTCGTTACTTGAAAAGGTGTTTAGTCTTTAAAAAGATGTCGCTGATATTGTTAATTTCAATAACTGTTAATATGCTTAATGTTGTATAAGAAATTGAATAGTTTCACTGAGTTGTATGCCCGCCTAAAATCCGATATCGTAAAACGCGCAACGGTTAAGAATAAGGTCTGAATAAGTTTAAGTATTCAGATCCGAATATCAGCAGCTGTGCCAGCTGGGAAGCCCCGTTTTGGCTTTAACAACCGCAAGCGAAACAACGTACTTTTTTAAGTCTTGCACTAAGACTCCATGACCACAAGTATAGGTCCCTGCTGTGGCGTATGACACCATATTGTTATTTAGTATTGGTCGGCACAGTATCTGATCATAACGAGATAATTGGTTTGTGCTGAACTCAGGGGCAATAAAACCACAGATCTATCAATAAACAAGATTATTGAGATATCTTTTATTGAACACCGCGATAAAAATGCTCAAACCACGGACTCTAGATTACACGGATAAGAAACATGGCAACATTCTCAGAATCATCACCGCTATATGTGTAATCACCTAACAATTCGTCTAAAAATAATTTATATATTTGAGTTGAAGACGATGTACTGCTGTATAAGTCTGAATAAACTATCTGTCTGCCTGTCTAAATCTAAGCCGCCATCGTCCCAGTGAAAAAAATCTGATTTTGAATAGTTGGACATGATGCCCTGATGTCAAAATACGAAATGACCCGCGTAACACCGACCGTGATTTTCAAGAATCTTTAATAAATTGATAATTTAAGGTAAATAACATTTCATATAGTTATACATAATTCCCTCGTTGATAATTAACAGCAAACGATGAATGTTTTTGACACCCATTTTATTTCAAGTATGCATGCAAAGCCGAATAAAATCGAGAGGGTCCGCTATAAACGCTGTTTCATCATAAATTTAACACCCTTTCTGTGTTATAAACAAGAGCTGAAATCGTTAATTTATTAATATTTATTTATAATAAGCTTTATTGATATGTTTCGTGAGCAAAATACTACAATATATTCCATAAAAAATATATTAATCATGGCAAAGGAAATTCAATGGCCGTTTTCTAAACAAAAGCATAATCGCCAAGACCGTAGCATCAGTTCAGTGCGTTAGGAACGCGCGCTACTTTCTTCCGCCTTCATTCCTTAATAACTTTCGTTTTTAAATAATTTTTTTTCTATCGTATACAGAATTCTATTCTCCTAAGCAAGATGTATTTTTTTAAACTGAACTCCAAATATAAACGCTACAAATTGGTATTAAGTACGAACATGTCAACCGTAAATCTAGATTCTAAAACTCCAAAACGGAATTTTTTGCCACATTTTGGGAAAAAAGTATACTTTTTGGGATTGGGAACATAGCCGAATTTCGGCTATAAAATCGGGCAAAAAAATTCTGGATAGCCACAACACGGTAAAACGCGCGGTGGTAAAACATAAAATGTGTATTTCTTGTGTTTATCTCGCTATAAATCCATTAATAACAACGGGAATATACTAAAACGTATATTTTTTGAAAGAGGAATTAATAAGCAACAAGATAACGTATAAACCAATAAAATCGGATGAATAGTTTTTGCATAAGATTGAATTTACTACAGTAAGGGTCAAATACTCGATTCATCTCCTATCAATATACACTCCGTGATACAACTGGTAGTTTTAACACATACATATAGGTTTCATTTAATTAAAGAGTACAGAAAGCTAAAAAGTGATGTGGTTTGTTGTACAACAACAATTGGTTATGTGTAACCTATTCAAAAAATAATTTCGTTCAAGATAATTCAATGTAATTCTATAAACGACAAACACACTTCGTGTGTTGTGTATGTTTATTTTTAAAAATGTACACAAGTGGTTTAAAAGCACAATTTTTACACATTTAAGAGGTAATCGCTCACATTTATGTCTAATTAATGATAATTTTATGCATTAGCAAAGATTTAACGAGAAAAACTGAAGTTTAAGTTGAACTCAATTTGCTATAGGAAAACGACGGTAGCCGTTTAGACGTAAGCGGGGTAGCTTACGTCTAATTATTTGGACTAGGATAAGCCTGTGCGGACTGCTTCGCTTAAAGAAGGCTTTTAAATACTAACGTAATGAAAACAATATATAGTCTTATGGTGTGATGCAATATATATATAGATGTTTTATTAATTTTCAAATATGAACGTCTGTATAATTTACTACGATTTTGCATTTAAATAATCTGTAATGTGGAAATGTTTTGCCAAGACATGTGCTTTTATGTTTAATATGTTGCTATAACGTCGGCCAATATTTATAGATATTCGTTTGCGCATGGATGTTAGGAATAACTTGGCAAATCTACACATTCTTGCTTAAAGAAGTAAAGATACAAACATCTCGAATCTCTTTCTTTTTTATTTCGTGTGAATATATAAAGTCGTATGATGATTATAGAAATATGACAACAACAATTTTATATTGATAAAGCTTTTATCGAAATAAACAATAGGTTTATTGTCCAATGTTAAAAAAGGAACGGTAAATAATAAACTGGATATTGTGTGTATTTTAAGTACTAGGAAACTAACTTTTTACTGGTTTCCAACTTTGCGCTAAAGTGACCTCCCCTATTTCACGAAAAGACACCAGTTATACATGACCACAGAGCCATGCGTTTAGCGGCGCTTTCTTATAACAGTTCACTCAGTCGTATTAACACTGTAATGCAATTACGCTGTCACATAAATGTTTCTCCTGCTTTCGAACTGCTGTATCTCATTATGCTTTGAAATGTTACCTATTTGTGAAACAATAAATGCCTACCTTACACCGATTAAATGTGGTCGTATCTTTTGTGAAGTGGTTTAAATTTATATTATCAATGTCAGTGTTTAACAATAAACTAAACGTGTGGACTTACTGGGTCGCGTTTGTTAACGTGCGCCTCTGGTAGATTTAAACCTACGTTTGTTATTGGAAGTAATCTACACTTGCTTGTGTAACTATTCAATCAATAGATATAGTGTGATGTGAATATTATTGAACGTATTGAACCACCCTTCTGTTCACATAACAAGTGTTGATTTTGCTGTGCCAAGTAAGTTTTCTTTTTCTTAAATATGCTTTGTGGCTTAAGATTGCAGTATGTTATTTATAGTAACTGTATTTGTTTTGCTTAAATTATGCTTTAATTATTCTTAAATCACAATTATATAAATATTTCATATGCTCAATTAGAGTATTACAAAGGACTCCGTGTCTCATTTCAAACATATCACACATGAATTCACCATGTAAACAATTATACCTCGAGAGACGAATGTGTAGCCTAGTGAAACATGATAGCGATTTGTAAATTTCCCCAATACTATATTTGTTTAAAGTGCGAACTTCATGGTCCGGATATTAATGAGATAACCTGTGTCAAGTGCCAGGGATTGTCTCTAGCCGTCACCCATAGGCGCTCGATGTCAAATACAATGTTTTATTGATTGATTTATTTGAATTTTATTTTATTTTGTTTTTAGTTACCCGTTGTTTATTATAATGCATACACATACTAAATTAATAAAAACCTTCCGACAAAACGTCTTCTTAAAAAAGATAAAGTTCGACTATGTACATAGATATTGACAAGATAACCGAACCCCTTCAAATTTGAATTAAAGGCACTTTTCCCACCGGTATAATCTGTTTTGAGAAACATCACAAAGTTCAGGTACAATGACACACAGATTTATTCATAAAAGTTGTCATTGAAAGCGCCATGCGTAACAGCGTTTCGCGTCAAGAATTAAGGTAGAAAAGCCAAACTTGGTTACATCATACATGCAGCACTTAGACTCCATACAAGGCATCACTTTCGATTCTAAAAGGCAAAGCTGATATTACATATGACTTTATAAGTGAAAAAATCATCAATGGCAATATTTGTGCATCAAAGCAGGTTTTGAACCGGATTCGAACAAACTTTTTTTTATTTTTTTAGGGACATTTTTGGTAAAATCCATGTAGAAGCAGCATTTCTGATGTCATTTGACCCAACAAAAGGGCTTGCTTGCATGGAAAAACAACACACTTGATTTCCTTACTAAAAAAAGTCATCGTCAGACATGAGCTTTAAGTATTTTGTCACACCTGGACCTATGATTTGATTTTTTACGTGCTGATTTTTTTTTGGAAATTACCATGGCAGATGAAATCAAGTTAAACAGTTGGTAAGGAAAGATTCATGTGTATGCAATTTACAATATCTTTTGATGATTACCCCATTTATTGAGTGAAACAATAGTTACAGGGATTTATCACATCGTCTGTGGATGTTTCTGTTGAAACTGAAAGTAGATAGAGAAAGAGCGATTTTCCCGGCCTGCGCGCGCATTTCAATAAGCGAGCGGGGTGACAGCGATTTAATTATGCATAATGATGCACTTCCGTTGCTTGGAAAAATGGCTTGTCAATATCTATGTACAAAGTCGAACAATTGTTTTTTAAGAAAACGTTTTGTCGGAAGGTTTTTATTGATTTAGTATGTGTATGCATTATAATAAACATCGGGTAACTAAAAAAATAAAATAAATAAATAAAACATTGTCATTGACATCGAGCGCCTACGCCATCACCAAATATATCACAGTTCATTAAATATATCCCCGTGATAACATTTCGGTATAGAACTATATTATACATCATCGTCATCAACATAAATTATGCTTAACTTATTAATCTGTAGTGGCAAAAGCATATAACATCGAAATAAGTTTTATTTATGTTAAAGGAACTAAATGAATTTAGATTTGTATACGGCCGTTTAAAAAACGGTACGTATTATAGTTTCATCTTGGCGGCGGGCGGGCGGGCGGCGTTAATAGCAGTGTCCGCTCTCTAATTCAAGTAGTTTTCATCCGATCATCACCAAACGTGGTCAGAAGTTTTATCTAGACAATATCTAGGTCAAGTTCGAATATGGGTCATGCCGGGTCAAAAACTAGGTCACAGGGTCACTTCAAGCATTTAGCATGGTGTCCGCTCTCTAATTGAAGTAGTTTACATCCGATCTTCACCAAACTTGGTCAGAAGTGGTATCTGGACAATATCTATGTCAAGTTTGAATATGGGTCATGCCGGGTCAAAAACTAAGTCACTGGGTCACTTAGTGCATTTCAAGGATTTAGCATGGTGTCCGCTCTCTAATAGAACTAGTTTTGATTCGATAATCACCAAACTTGGTCAGAAGTTGTGTCTAGACAATATCTAGGTCAAGCTCAAATACGGGTCATGCCGGGTCAAAAACTAGGTCATGAGGTCACTTAGTGCATTTCAAGCATTTATCATGGTGTCCGCTCTCTAATTGAAATAGTTTTCATGTGATCTTCACCAGATTTGGTCAGAAGTTGTGTCCAGACGATATGTAGGTCAAGTTCAAATCAGGGAAAACAATTTCCGCCTAAACTGGTTTTTGCTAAGAAGATACTCAATGTAGAAGAAACATATCATACAAGCGGAAAGTGTCTTCCCTGATTAGCCTTTGCGGACTGCACAGGCTAATCTGGGACGACACTTTACGCACATTCATTAAACCCCCTTTTCACAGAAAACGGCCGCTTTATTACACTTGTACTTTCGTACTAGATTCAAGCACCGAGATTCCACAACAGCTTCTTGATTGCTCGGTGCATTTCAGCTCATCTCACTCTCTCTTGCCAATAATCTACGCAATTACTGGAGATTAAGTGAATTACTTGAATGCGTACGTAGAATATATTAAATGTGTGTAATATTTCAATCATAATACTTACGCTTGTGTGTGTAGACAGAATACAGAATACCGCTTTCTTGTTTTGGATTCTGTTAATTGTTTTCAATGTGATATACTTTCAAGTAAGTTTAAACGCTAAGGTAATATTTATAGTTATTTAAGCAATTATTTTAAATTAAGTCGCTTTCTTGTCTAACGATACTAATAAAACAAATAATGCTCGCAACTGTTTTAAACATGAGCATTTTTGGTGCAAAACTCCTTTTCTTTTGAAGGGCAAATCAATTTTTCAGAGACAAACATGAAATATCAAGATATATTTCGTGCATTTTTAGCTCACCTGAGCACAACGTGCTCATGGTGAGCTTTTGTGATCGCTTTTTGTCCGTCGTCCGTTGTGCGTTGTGCGGCGTCAACATTTGCTTTGTTAACTCTCTAGAGGTTACATTTATAGTCCAATGTTCATGAAATTTGGTCAGAAGATTGGTTTCAAAAATATCTTGGATGAGTTCGAAATGGTTACGTTTGCTTAAAAAAAAACCGCCAAGGGGCGGGGCATTTTTCCTTATATGGCTATATATGGCTATAGTAAAATCTTGTTAACACTCTAGAGGCCACATTTATTGTCTGATCTTCATTAAACTTGGTCAGAAGATTAATCTCAATAATATCTTGAATGAATTCGAAAATGATGCCGGTTGGTTGAAAAACATGGCCGCCAGGGGGCAGGGCATTTTTCCTTATATGGCTAACCTTGTTAACACTCTAGAGGTCACATTTCATTTTCGAATCTTCATGAAACTTGCTCAGAAGATCACTGATATCTTGGATGAGTTCAAAAGTGGAAACCTTTGATTGAAAAACATGGCTGCCAAGGGGCGGGGCATTTTTCCTTATATGGCTATAGTAAAATCATGTTAACACTCTAGAGGCCACATTTATTGTCCAATCTTCATGAAATTTAGTCAGAAGATTCATCCCAATAATATCTTGGACGAGTTCGAAAATGATGCCGGTTGGTTTAAAAAAATGGCCGCCAGAGGCGGGGCATTTTTCCTTATATGGCTATATATAGTAAAACCTTGTTAACACTCTAGAGGCCACATTTATGGTGCAATCTTGATGAACTATGGTCAGAAGATTTGTCTTAATGATATCTTTGATGAGTTTGAAATGGTTACGTTTGTTTGAAAAACATGGCCGCTAAGAGGCGGGGCATTATTGTACACATTGCGAGAGCCGTGAATTGTTAAAGGAGAAATGCCGTTTTTATAGCGAAAAATGCTATTTTATAAATAATTATATTCTAAAACGATTGAAATCATCAAGAAAAATGCATACAAACATTTTGATACTTAACAATGATGATTTTGTGACGTAAACTTGACACAACGTGCATTACACGGAAACTCGTCGATTTTTATCACGGATTGGAGCTTGAAAACTTCGCGATTAACGTCAACTGTAACATTTAAGATTGTGTTATTTTTATGCCCCCCCCCCATCGAAGAAGAGGGGGTTTATTGTTTTGCACATGTCGGTCCGTCCGAATATCCGTCCGTCCGTATGTCCGTCCGTCCGTATGTCCGTCCGTCCACCAGATGGTTTCCGGATGATAACTCAAGAACACTTAGGCCTAGGATCATAAAACTTCATAGGTACATTGATCATGACTCGCAGATGACCCCTATTGATTTTGAGGTCACTAGGTCAAAGGTCAAATTCATGGTGACCCGAAATAGTAAAATGGTTTCCGGATGATAACTCAAAAACGCTTATGCCTAGGATCATGAAACTTCATTGGTACATTGGTCATGACCCGCAGATGATCCCTATTGATTTTCAGGTCACTAGGTCAAAGGTCAAGGTCACGGTGACTCAACTTAGAAAAATGGTTTCCGGATGATAACTCAAGAACGCTTACGCCTAGGATCATGAAACTTCATAGGTACATTGATCATTACTTGCGGATGACCCCTATTTACTTTCAGGTCACTAGTTTTTAGTTTTTCGTTGACTTTTATTTAAATCTTGTGTTGAAATATTTTTTCGAAAGACAAATTTTATTTGACATGGTTCAGTTTGGTGCTTTCAGGTGCATAGGGAGTCCGGGCAAAACTTCTAAATAAACACACCAGATTTCAGAACTTTTTATATTTTCTGAAATTCCGCGACAATATTCTAAATGTGTTAATATTACTAGAAACACGAAAAACGCATTATTGTTATGCCTTTATGTAGATCACAGATACGGATTATTCGAAATGCCACTATGTTTTATAAACATGCGCGCATCAATTGTTTGATATCAATCAAAGCGCTGAAGGCACTGAAGTTGTTCGCTAATGCAAAATTAAGACGCAACTCATTTTTCAAAATTAATCGCAAGTTTGAAATGATCACACGCAATTCAAATTTATAGAGTGTGTCGTAACGCACGGGTCGAGATTTGTGTGCAATTTTTATCATCCTATTTATTTCATAGAGATTACTTAGACAAAATAAGAACAACATAACCCTTTTTGGACGTTCTGAAAGCATGGCAAGTATGATGAAAATGGTAATGAGAACTAAATATACAGACAATTTGCAATCACCATCATATTCATTGAATATTGTTGGAATATCGAATACCTAATACCTCACGAAGAATATTATTTATTGATGAAAATTCCCTTTACAAAAGATAATTGATGAAAATAATTAAAAAATCTGCGAGCAATACTGTTTACTCACGCATTAGGTAGTCATAAAGACAGCCCTGTTGACCCGTACTTTGTTGTTTATGTATAACTTGTTACCCTAGAAGTTCACACGGTGTCAAAAACTCTGACCTAAACATAGGTAAGAAGCACTAATGCGCTATTTCGGCGTAGATGTTTTACCCAGCTTTTCACCTGAAATGACTTACATAACGGCATCAGACACGCATGCATATTTCGAATAGTTCATAGGCTAATTCGAGACAAAACCTCTGAACTATGGCTACGTCACTGTGTCTGTGCTCAGCGCAAAGGATGTAGCACTGTTCAGTGTAAGGAATTCCGGACTACTCTCTGTATGTTCAAACGACACAAATTGACACAGAAGTTCAGGGTCATTACTCGTTCGCTAAATCGTCCGGGGAATATATAATTCACTATCGATATTCACAGTTTTGCTTTCAAGATTAGAAAACAAAATTACCGAAATAGTATAATGTCACGATAAGAGGACAATCGTTCGTGAACGCCTTTATAGGCTGCCCTTATTTACAAGTTTGCTATTTTGAATTAAATTTTGTATCGAAAAGCATTGTGCTAAAATGTGCCATTTGCAATTCGCAATGAGATTTTTAATGACCCTCGTCATGCGAAAATGGGTCTTATTCCATATGCACCCATCTTATATATAGCCCACTTAGCCTGCACATCTCTCAGTCTGGTCAGAAGATACATAATGAGACCATAACACATTGTGTGATTTTATATCGGACAGCATCGCCTCTGACCAGACTGCGCAAATGCACATGTTGGGATTAAGATACGTTGGCCGAAACGCATAAGACCCATTTTCGCATGATGCGGCTATGAAAGTGTGATATAAATGTGTCGAAAGAAAACTGCGTTTAAATCAAATATTAACATACGATATATTTCGATAGTGAAGAAATATACTCATAATAAGGCATGTGAGGACACATATGATGTGCACTCCCGTAGTATAATTTTTATCTACTTACACTAATGTGTGGTTGACAATGATAACACACATTTCATGCGGTGAATATGCGACTTAAAAGTGAAAAAAACCCACAATAGTTAGACTTTTGTTTTCAATGTATTTATTTAGAAACGTAATTTGCAAACTTTATTTCAAAGTCAGCATTGACGCCGACTACCTTTTTAACAGATATTTCTTGTTATATTTAGTTATTTTAAATCTTCGGTTTTAGCGATTATAAAGCATTTTTGAGGTTGTCTATAGTATACCTGTAGTAATTGGTTGACTCGTGTTCAGCGTTCTATAAATTGAGAACTGTGCATATAAACAAGCTTAACCTTCTACTATTGCGTTGTTAGCACCCGTAAATACAAAAGATCGCCGCTATCTGTTGAGATCAAAAGAACGTTTCCCAGAAATATCAAATTTAACCCCGCTGTAGAAGCATGAAACAGAAACAGATAATTGTTGTTAAATTTGATTGTTTTTTTTATATTCGGTTTTAGCGATTATGAAGCACTTTTGTTGTTGACTATAGTATCTCTGAAGTTATTGTTGAACTCATGTTCAACATATTATAAATTGAGAATATAAACAAGCGTTACCTTATACTATTGCGTTGTTTTCACGAATCTATTCATAGCATCAGATTATGAATGATCTGTACTACGTCATTAAGACGCAGAAGATAATGGACTATTTTAATCATTCATAAACAATCTCTTCCGCGACAAGTATAATACAAGCGTTGTTTATTGATTCTTTTCTATATAAGCTACGTTCGAAAATATTCCATTTAACACGATATTTACATAATTTTACCATTTGCGAATGAATATACTTGCATAAATTATACAACTCTTTGTCGCGCGGATACGGCAGATGCGGCAGATGTGGCGGGTAGAAGGCTTTCCGTATATAACAGCGAACTGAATTGAAATTTTCGTCAACGACATTAGCTGCTCGCTACGCGAACAACTATAAACAAATGTTTTAACCCTTCGCTTATCGTAAAGAACTAATCAGCACAGCAGCTATAAAAAGGGCAAATACGTCTCAACTTATAAATAACTTAAGAGATTTGTGCATGGATCATGTTTATTAGTATTGATTTTATAAATACTTTACAGCTTTGCATTTCTTAGTAATAATAATTATCTGGATTAAATATGTAAGGTCTTACAGAGACTGATTGCTATTTTATTTTCTTAAATTTCGCAAATATCCAGCTAAGGCGAATCTCAAATTGACACATGTTATCAGCGCTGTGTATTATATCGTACAGATGCGTCATGTAGTTTATTGTTATTTAGGTGTTGAAATGTGTATTATCAGGCGATATATCTCAAGTTGGTTATTGCAGTCACAGTGTGATAGATAAGATAAGATATTATATCTCTCCCAGTCAAATAAACTTTGTATTATAAACATTGACCTCTGTCAGACTAGGGCTTATACAAGGGCACCCTGTCGCACCCTAACCCTTTTATCCACACTTGCCCTTATTTTATTTTGATTTTATCATATTATTATAACATAAGTTGTATTTGAAGTTTCAATGAATCAATTAAGTTGCAGTTGTCTAGCAAGTATCCGTTTTGTGTCGATAATCATGAACCGTACACCGTAGTCATATACAACGCGATCGTACTGTAGAATTACAATCAACGAAATAAAAAATAAAGTGTGTGTTGTTCCTGGCATGTGCATTACTCACAAACAAGAAAATATTTTTACCAATCCGTATACATTGGTCATCTTAAGCATCAGAAAAAGATTCCTCGCTGTCCGAGTCAGTTTCAGAAAATCTGACTGACATTCACTAAATTCCGTCTCATACAATAGTCATATTCCATTTTCATTTATTTTTCTTGCAAAAGTTGCGAGAAATTTCACATACAAAGACTTGTTATGCCGGTTTGTTATTGTGGACGAAAGGACACGTATCCAACCCACGTCACTACCTGTTTGAATCGAATGAAAATTGCGAGTAGATCGGAATATGTGAAAATTCGCGACATTGTCATATTCGATCTCGCTAATGAAAACGTCATTGAATCGAAGCGAAGTGTAAACAAGTTATAATATGCACTAATTTCGAAAAATAAAGCGTTTTTAATGGTTTTAAAAAGCATGGCATTTCACCTTTTAACAAATTTATTTGAGTATAGTCTTTATGTGCAAAAATGCTGTCATGGCGAAACATATCGATACATTTTTATTTTGACGTTATATCTCACTGTTCACAAATTCGAATTTTTATTTTGACGTTATATCTCACTGTTCACAAATTCGAATCGTTACAAATAAAACGCAATATAACCGAAATTATAGATTAACCGTTATTGAATCACACACAAAATGCAATTCATCAGTTTTAATTGTCTTTGATAAATTGCATACCAGTAATCAAATATGTGTGTACAAAACTATCACCGGTTTTTGGAGAACAATAAATCGTATAATAGACAAATAAATAAATAAATAAATACATATATAAATATATATAATCTTCTTAACGTAATCCTTAAAATAATCTTGACTGATCGAGGTCCCTTCTTCTGCATTATCATTTGTAAAATAACTAATTGCATGCTATTTAGTAAACACGTTTTGGTTAATGCGCCAGAAGCAAGTGTAACGGAGCATGGCATTATGATTCCATTTGCCAAATGGTCATCTTTCAGTAAGACGAGAATGCTTAGAAGTTTCTCTCTTAATTTTTGTTTTTCCATGCAAGTTGTAGTTATACGACTGATAGTTGTTTTCACATGCATCCGATGAACAATTTATTGGTGCCTAATGATGAGTACACCTGAATTCATTAAAAAATGATATACATTACATTTAGAATTATGTACTGTTCACATTAAACCATCAAATGTTAACCTTACTAATAAACCCAAGTATGTTATTTTTATGGAGCTTTATCTGCATGCACATATTGCCTGGCATTCAATATTTGGCGGCTTCTTTATGGCTTTAAAACATGATATGAAGTGTTGCTGAATCAAAGCTGGCGTAAATATGGTAAACGTGCAAAATTCTAGATTACAGGTTTGCTGAACGCGATACTACTGTTTTAACAAAAAATAAAGGAATACTAAAACTGCAGACACTTTTTAGATAGTAATTATTGATAACATCTGGTAGTCTTATATATAAGACTTGTAAAGACGTACCACTGATTGTATATGCAAAACTTAGCAATTCAAGACACGCATTAAATAACAGTTTTATACCAAATGGAGTTCATTAGGGTCCTATATGGGTGTCCAGCTGTGGATACTAGCGGGTTGGAATGAAGCAATTTTTTAACCTGGGGGTTACAAGCTTTTGTGTATTAAGGCTCTTCATCTACATTGTACTGAACTTTTAAATTAAGGTTTAATTTAACAACTGTAACCGTCCGCTAACTAATGCATTGTTGTCACTGATCGTAATGGCACACATTCTGAAACTGTCACAGCAAGAGAGAAATCCCATCTCCAACCCCATATTCTTAATGTATGACCAGTGCTCACTTGCAAACAATCGCCATATTTCACCACGAACGCACTTAACAGACATAAAACGTCCACATATTTCGCACTTTGACAGGTTATTATGTATGCTGATGACAATGGTTGATATAATAATAAATCTCTTTACATAACACATGGGAAGAGAAATATTGAGTTCGAGTGTCAAAGCTGTATTAACTACTTCAAATGTACAAAGCAATAATCTGCTTATAATCGTACGTTGACATGAAAGATATCATATTAATAAAATTAAAAAAATGTCGGAAGTACCCGCTATGATAGTTATCTATTATTGAAGGAAACCAAAAAGTTTAACGCCTAAAAATTCAATTTTTTTTAATGGCAGTAAACTTAAGCTCTATTATGACGCAACTATCTACCTTAATCACAAAGTTACTTTTCTGGCGATGTTTGCTATCTTTTTAGCTCACCTGATTGCGCAGGTGAGCTTTTGTGACCGGTCTTTGTCCGTCCGTCCGTCGTCCGTCCGTCCGTCCACATTTGTTCGTAAACACTCTAGAGGCCACATTTATTGTCCGATCTTCATGAAACTTGGTCAGAAGATTTTTCCCAATGATATCTCGATCAAGTTTGAAACTGGGTCATGCTGGGTCAAAAACTAGGTCACTAGGTCCAAAAAAAGAAAAACCTTGTAAACACTGTAGAAGTCACATTTCATGACCAATCTTCATGTAACTTTGTAAAATGTTTGCCTTAATGATATGTTGGTTGAGTTCAAAAGTGGTTCCGGTCCGTTGAAAAACATGGCAGCCAGTGGGCGGGACAGTTTTCCTTATTTGGCTATAGAGAAACCTTGTAAACACTCTAGAAGTCACAATTTTGGCCCAATAATCATGAAAATTGGTCAAAACATTGGTTTTATTGATATCTCGGACGAGTTCGAAAATAAATGGTCCAGATCGGTGAAAAAACATGGCCTCCATTGGGCGGGGCATTGTTCTCTTAATATGTAAACATATAAACATGTGAACACTCTAGAAGTCACATTTTTGGTCCAATGTTCATGAAATTTGTTCAAAATGTTTGCCTTAATGATATGTTGGTTGAGTTCAAAAGTGGTTCCGGTCCGTTGGAAAACATGGCCGCCAGTGGGCGGGGCAGTTTTCCTTATTTGGCTATAGAGAAACCTTGTAAACACTCTAGAAGTCACAATTTTTGCCTAATGATCATGAAAGTTGATCAAAACATTGGTTTTATTGATATCTCGGACGAGATTGAAAATGGTCCAGATCGGTGAAAAAACATGGAGGCCAGTGGGCGGGGCATTTTTCTCTATATGTATATAGTGAAAACATGTGAACACTTTAGAAGTCACATTTTTGGCCCAATTTTCATGAAATTCGGTCAGAACATTTGTTTCCGTGATACAAGAGTTGAGTTTGAAAATGGTTCCGGTCAGTTGAATAACATCGCTGCGGGGGGGGGACAGTTTTCTTATATTTATATAGTAAAAAAAGCTTGTGAACACTCAAGAAGTCACATTGTTCGCTCAATCATCATGAAACTTGGTGAAAAGATTGGTTTTTTAGATGTCTCAGATGAGTTCGCAAATGGTCCCGATCGATTAAAAAACATGGCCGCCAGGGGGGGGGGGGGGTGGGGAAGTTTTCCTTATGTGACTAGAGAGAAACCTTGTGATCGAACACTATAGAAGTCAAATTGTTTGCCTAATCATCGTGAAACATAGTCAATACATTGATTTCTCGGACAATTTGAAAAGTGGCTCATATCGGTGAAACACACTTTTTTGCTCACCTGATTGCTCAGGTGAGGTTTAAGGATTGGTCTTTGTCCGCCGTCCGTCCGTCCACATTTGGTTTGTAAACACTCTAGCATTCACATTTCTCAAGCATTCTTTATCAAAGTTGCTGAAAGATCTCAGTCAAGTTTGATAATGAGCAAAATCACATAATAAATGCCATAATTACTGCCCATAGATTGTCCAAATTTTCATTATATTATACAAAATCCTTTTAAACACTCTAGAGGTTACAATTTTGTTTTAGATTTTATGAATCTTGGTCATATTTATTTTTGTGAGCTAAGTTTGATGTTTGGTTAGGGGGTCAACTCAAAATATTGGTAACCAGGTCAAATCTTACAAAAACAAAAACACTCCATGCGCCAGAGTTTTGGTTCAATAATGATGAAACTTGACCAGGATGTTTGTCTGGACAATATCTAGGTAAAGTTTGACATTTGGTAAAGATTGAATGAACTGACTTCTCTCAGGTGAGCGAACTAGAGCCATCTTGGCCCTTTTGTTATGCAATATGTTGGATGTTACAAATTTTACCAATTTTCTAGCGACATTTCATTAGAACAATAGATATAAACCATAAATAGTTTACTTTTTATATACTGGTATGTCATACAATGGATGTGTTGTTTATTTTCAGGAAAAGGTTACGGCGAAAAAGCAAAGGATGTTCACTCAAATTCCAAAAAGCTGGCGTCAGAATTTCAATGAGAACGTCACGTTACGGGAGTTAAACGATGCTTTAGTGACGTTACACGTTCCGGCAATTGTAATTATTATGACATTATTGGTAATAGGGGTTATCGGCAACATAACCGTCTTACGTATCTATTTCCCGTATCCCAAATCAATTTCACGGGTGTTTATTATATGGCTCGGTTTCATAGACCTGATTGCGTGTTGTTTAGGAAAGCCCTTTCTGCTCGTGAGCCTCTATCACCCGTACGAATTTCCATCAGTTGGTGCGTGCAGGACGTTCCGATTTGTGCATGTGTTTCTCGTCGCGGCCTCTGTGTTTATATTTGTGTGTATTGCAGCTGAAAGACATCGCGCCATATGTAGTTTTCATGTGGTGGAAATGAAAACGGCCCGGATGCACATGATGTGTCTGATATCGTGCATATTTGCTATCGTTGTCGCCATCCCTGCTATATTTGTGTACGGTGAGAGGACAGTGAAAACTGGAGTGTTTAATATCACAGGCATAGAGTGTTTTGTGGAGGACCATTTTGAAGAAACCAACTCAGTATGGCCGAAAGTGTATTATCTGCTCCAGTGCGGGATCTGTTTTATAGCGTTTGTTATCATGCTGATTTTGTACATAAGAGTTGGGCTACAATTGAAGTGGCATTTAAGATTTTCACGATCAAACAATCGTGCCACAATAAACGTGCGTTCTTCTTATTCGAACGAATTGGAATTAAACTCTACACAACTCCCCAGGGTAACGTCAAAAACAGAAAGTCTTCTAAAGGCATCGATTTCACAGGACAGCGAACATTCTAGTGCAAACGCGCCTAAAGTAAGCGTTGCATCCACAACAAGTTGTCATATAAACCGCGCTGCTGGAGAGCTGACAACGATGTTTTGTTGGACTACTGTTATTTTCATTTTGTCATATATTCCACACCTTACGATAATTATTTACCAAACTTATTATCCGACTTTTACACAGGATATGACAACTCACGGAATTATAGCGTATAATATATGTTTACGGTCGTTTGTGATAAATAATATGGCAAATCCAGTGGTGTATTTTATTTGTATGAGAGCCTCAAGAATCGACTGTAGGAAATTGTTTTGCAAATTGCTTCCATATTGTAGGCATTAATTTTATAATTAATACTAGACTAATTGAATACAATGTTCAATTCATAATAACAGGAGAAACTGTCGTTATACAGATCGTTGGAAATGTTGTTCATCGTAGCGATTTTGATCTCATTCATTCATTATTGCACGAAACTCTTACACGGACCGTGTAATATTAGTGCATGCCACACATGTAGTGTATATTTTTAGATACGCTTACCCTGTTGCATATTATACATCGTTTTATTTTGAACACATAAAAGGCTGTGTGTTTATCGGATCATTTTGAATGACAAGAACATGTAGTTTGGGTAAAAATCGAAAATGCCGTTTTTTTTCTTTACAAGTACAAGTCTTGCATGATGTTAGGAGTTTACTCTTTGATACACTTCATATATTAAGCACTGACCCATCTTTTGAAATGGCAGCTTGTACATTGGGAATTGTGTGTTTGTCGGCGGTTCGACACTTGATTTCTTTCTTTAAAGGTTGACATAAATGCCAAACATAACATGATACATCAGATAACATACGATGTCTCAATGGAGTTTTTTTTTGGTTAAAACCTGGTGTGCTTAATATATGCAAACGTTTGTGGTAAACGCTATTAACCTGTTTTATTGCAATATATATTACACTGATTTATTAGTTGTTATGTACTGAAATCTTATTGAACGGATATCGGTTAGGGCCTTACTATTTTTAAATGTGATCCATTTTGTTTTGAAATGTCTTATACATCAGGTTGTATTACTTCGTCCATATTCTATACCATATCATCATCGTCATGATTGCCAACGTGGTTTTCCTTTGTCCATTGTTTTCGTATAAATGTCATACATCAATCGTATAATGTGTATTATCAGATTTGTTTTCTCAGTTTATGCCAGCAAATATCTTCTTCAATTATCGACCACGAATGGTTTACAGTGTTTTATTGCATGTTGTTTTGTCAAATAAAACTTTCACCCAAAGATGCCGGTCAAAGTATATTGGCAATACAAATTACATTTGTATCGCTAGTTATTGATATAATGGACAAGGAAAAAGCAAAAGCCTTCTTTAATATTAACAATTGTTATTAATGTTCCCGAAGAAAGACTTGTACATGATAATCGTACCGTAAGTCAATGTGTGTGTGGGTTGTGTGCGGTTGTGGGAAGGAGGATGTTAATAATAATTGTAAAACAACATCAAAGTGTGTTTCTCTTTAAACGCAAGTTTTATGTGTTTAATACTAAGGATGCGACATTTTCAAATTTACACACTGCAATTAAAATGAAAAACAAAAATCTAATAAAAACAACCAATTATTAGTTGTTTGTCGTACGATTCTGATAGCTTCTTAATTTGAATTTATCGTATCTCAAAGGCCATCTTTAAATCATTGATTTTTTTTTCAAACTGTAGCCGAATAAAATCGCTAAATACAACAATGCGGTATGTGATTTATTTTAATTGGCACATTACAATTGTGTGATAATAGCGCATACATTCTCATTTTAATAATACATAACAGTTTATTTGTTTCTAATCACAAAAACTGGAACGCGAAAAGCGTGTTTCAGAAATGTTGATAAGCGGTTAACTACCGTGGCAACCGACAAACAGTTGCGCGCTTATCTCGCCGAAACCCGCGACGTGCGAGAGTTTGCCGATATTTGGCGAGCTTCCTATCTCTGTTATCTACGTCTCTGTGAAAACCCAAACTTCTGAAGCATAATTCAATATACAACCCTCAAAGGAGTCAAACAACTGACAAAGTATTTTGGTTGTATGTCAATGTTATTGTATTTAAACAATAATGTATTCATAGCCTTAAGGGCTTACCCAATCAAATGTTCTTGGTTTAATTTAAAACCTCCATTGTTATTCACAACTGTGCCTAAATAGTAAAAGTTATCAACCACTTCCAATATCAGTTCGATTGTATTTCCATTTTTTCTTGTCTTTTAGTCCCCCCTACCTCTTCCGAAATACCATTAGTTTGGTTTTTGAAGTGTTGACACTAACCCCAAAGAATTACAATATAAATATAAGTTATCTAGATGTGATTGAAATTCAGCAGGTGACTTCCTAAAATAGCCATGTCAGCTGCAATTAATAATAAAATCAACACGATATCATCTATATTCAATTTAATTCAAACCGGAGTTAATGTTATCTTGTAAGTTAAGTTACAGGTCTTCAACAAATAGATAATTAGTTGCGCATGCGTGAACATGGCGAGTTAAAATTTTAAAGGAGTAAAATTACATCGAAAAAGTTAAAAAATTATGGAATAAAACGTGTGATGATAAACTAAATGTGTTTTAAGTGAACATTTTGATGATTATCTATGACAAGAAAACGCAAACCCTCCAAAGATTCGCCGGATAACGGTCAAGCAAGTTCAAAACAAAATACGAGCAAACGAAACAAAGGGAAACAAATGGCGCAAGATTCTCAAGCTTCACCCGTGACTAATCTTAGCGGACAAACACAGGCGAGCCAGGCAGGTCAGTTCTATGGTAGCCCACAACTAACGCAGATACCATATTCATACATCATGAACACGCCAACTTTTTATGGACAGGGGTTTATACCTCCGGCACCGCCATCGCCGCCGCAAAGTTCGGGCATCTTATCATCAATTTTGGAAAAGCTAAACTCTGTTGACAAAAAACTATCACAACTAGACCAAATTCACCAAACTTTATCGGGAATAGTTTCAAGAATAGACAAAAATAGAACAAAGGATGAATAATTTTGAAACCCGAATAAAGGAGTTGGAAAAATCGTGTGATTTCAGTGGGAACATGATAGAGAACTTAACAAAAAAAACCAGTGAATTTGACTCAACACTTAAATCCACGAGCAACTTGCAAAGCCGCGAGGATTCGGTGATCATGCAAGAATATAAATTACAGGCCGAAATAACTGACCTCAAGTGCAGGAGTATGCGGGAAAATCTGTTATTGTTCCAGATACCTGAGGAGAAAGAAGAACAATGTGATAAAAAATCCTGGAATTTATTGAGAAAAAGCTTCATGTGCAAAACGCCCAAACCGAGATAAAGTTGCACAGGGCACATAGAATAGTCCGATACCAGCCGAATAAAGTACGCTCCATTGTTGCGAAATTCGCCTATTACCCCGACAAGGAAGGGGTCCGCAAGGAGTCAAAACAACTAAAATGTACCCCATTTGGAATATCCGAGCAGTACCCACGGGAAGTTATGGAGGTCCGACGGAGGCTGATACCCATCATGAAAAAGGGAAGATCCGAGGGTAAGGAGGCGTATCTTAAAATTGACAAACTGTATATTGACAAGCAAGTGTATAAGGAATAGGACGTTAGTGAGGATGTCATTAAATGTGTCACATGGAATGTGGAAGGACTTACTACGTTTAAATGCTCTGATAGTAAGTTTTCATATTTTCTTTACAACCACGATATTATATGTCTTACTGAAACTTGTACGAATTAAGACTCTACCATAGATCTAAAAGGCTATAGCAAACCTATTCACTCGTACAGACGACTGCAACACCATAGAGCGTAGCGCTCGAGTGGTGGCATTGTGATTTACATTAAAGACTCCATTCGTAAAGGTGTTACAATAGTAAAAAATGACATTGATTGCATTGTTTGGCTTAAATTAGATAAATTGTTTTTTAGTATTGAATCAGATGTATATTTATGTGTTGTAAATATTGCACCTGAAAATTTCCCTGCTCATTCTTTGTATACTAATGATATTTTTCAAACTATTGAATTCGATATAAATTTTTATCAAACCAAAGGAAAGGTATTTTTAACTGGAGACACAAACTCGCGAACGGACAATAATGCCGATAACATCGAAAATGATAGGTTTATAAACGATACCGATTTTGATATTGTCCCAGATACTGAAACCCTAATCCCACGCTCAACCTGTGACCTAATTACGAATCGATTTAGAGACTACCTGTTAGATATATGTAAAGCGACTAATATTCGCATCGTGAACGGACGTTTACATAACGATCAAAATACATGTATATGTAAAATAACGTGCTTTACACATCATGGTGAAATCCTAGTCGATTATTTATTAACTGCGCGCAACAATTTTAAGGATATCACAGATTTTACCGTTAACAATTTCACGGAATTCTCGAATCACGCGCCTCTGACATTTGCTCTGCGCACGAATAACACTGTTTCAACTAGTAATACTAATCCGATTGTTTATTTTAAATGGAAACCCGAGAAAAAATGCGACTTCCTTCGTGATGTTTCGTGCGATGTACATAATCTGGGACAAATGTTATTATCTCAGATTGATTCAAATTCTGATCCGGATTTGCTAGTGGGAGAATTTTCAAACTTCTTAAGTTCTAAAGGAGAACAGTATTTTAAACGCATAATAAAACTTGAAAGTAAAGGGTTTATAGATTCTGATAAAAATAAACAAAAGTGGTTTAACGAAGAATGTAAAACCAAACAATCTCTATGTACAAGAGCTATATACGAGTATAATCTAAATAAAAACGAGCGTACACGAGAACAAATGATTGCATCGAAAAAAGATTATAAGTATACATGTAGAAAAACTAAATTAAAATACAACACTGATCAAAGCAAGCATACGGACACTATGAGGAGGAAATCACCCCGTGAGTTTTGGAAATTATTTAAACGTAAAACTACATCACAAAACTCGGATACGATATCGTTAATCGAATTTTACCATTATTTTTGTAAATAAGCGTACGAAGGTGACGTAAATATTAATTCGTTTGACGCCAATACTTTCTTACATGAATTTGATAATAGACTAAATACAGAACCCTCATACCCCGAACTCGACAATCCTATATCGAAAGAAGAAATTATAAGGGCAACAAAACGGTTGAAAAACAATAAAGCTCACCCGAGTAACAATATTTTCGATGTATATTTTACTGAAACAATCCATGTTATCGTCAGGCCGTTAGAGTTATTGTTTAACTACATACTTGATAAAAAGCGTTTCCCCGCAGCTGGGCATCCAGAATTATAATACCAATTCATAAACGTGGAGACATATCAGACCCAAATAACTATCGAGGAATTACTTTAATAAGTTGTTTTGCGAAATTGTTTACAAACATATTAAATGAACGTCTTAAACAATGGGCAAAAAAAAAGACATTTTAACGGATGCACAATTCGGCTTTAAACCAAACTGTAGCACGGTCGATGCAATATTTTTTCTTAATGCCCTTATAGAAAAACAGTTTCAGAATAAAGATAAACTATATTGTTGCTATATTGATTACCGGAAGACATATGACGTCATCAATCGCGGTCAATTATGGAGTAAGATGATTAATGTGGGCATCGACGGTAAACTCTTAACACTTATTCGATCCATGTACGATGAAGTTAAATTACAGGTTAAACACATGGGTAGCTTATCAGACTTATTTAGTAGTAACGTCGGCCTATTTCAGGGAGAGTTATATTGTTTTCTCTCTTTATTAACGACATCGATTCGATTTGAAAAATGGAATAAACGCCGGAATAACACTAGACCAAATAACGATATATTTATTATTATTCGCTGACGACGCGGCTTTATTTTCTGAAACACCGGAGGGTATCCAAGAGTCATTAAATAATTTAGCAACCTACTGCGATATGTGGAATTTAACAGTCAACATTGAAAAAAAACTAAGGTAATGGTATTTTGGAAAGGAGGCACAATTAGTGAAACGTTAAAATGGACTTATAACGGTCAAGAAATAGAAATTGTTAACAATTTTAATTACCTTTGAATTGTCATGTCAAGCGGTGGGTCATTTGTGACCGCAACAAATACACTGTATGGCAAAGCTTTAAAAGCAATGCATTCTTTGTTCTCTCTAACAAAAGACATGAACGTACCTATAAATATCATGTTTAATTTATTCAATGCATATGTATCATCAATTTTAAACTATAACTGAGGTTTGGGGATTTATGAAAGCGGAAAACATTGAGCGCGTTCATCGTAAATTTTGTAAAAGAATATTAAATGTAAAGATGTCAACAAACTCATTATCGCTATATGCCGAAATTGGTCGCATCTCCTTGTATTTAGACAGATATGTCAGGATCGTGAAACACTTTTTGAAGTTATATACAGTAAAACAGAGTAATTGTATTCTTAAACACATTTTACTATCACAGAGACTAGAAATTGAACGCAAAAATAACACAAACAATTGGTCATCGAGAGTACGGGACATTCTCAACCAAACCGGTTTTAATGATGTATGGCTATTTCCCGAATCCGTGAACTCTAATCAATTAATTCCGTTACTTAAAAACATATTACAAGATCAGTATGTTACTAACTGGAATGTAAGAGCAATATCATCTGGTTCAATGATTTCATATAAGGAATTAAAACCAATATTCGAAAGATCTGCGTATCTGGATATTGTTGAAAATAAAAAACATAGGACTATCATCGCTAAATTACGTTTGTCGTCTCACAAATTATTTATTGAAACGGGTAGACACCAGAACATTGTCAGAGACCAACGAAAATGTGTTTTATGCCACCTAAAAGATATCCAAGATGAATATCATTTTGTTATTAAATGTCCTTACTATGCTGATGTTAGGAATTAATTAATTCCAAAGTAATATAGATCTCGCCCAAATATGTTCAAGTTTATCTAACTACTTAAAAGTTCAAATAAAATAGTGCTAAGAAAACTAGCCATGTTTTGTTTAAAATGCTTTAAAATGCGAGAAAATGTCTTATATATGTATGATAACTGATATATTTTTCACAAAGACAATATGCTTATAATTATGTTATACGTGTTGCAATTACTAAACTACAGTTTTACATTATGTAATCACTATGTAGTAACCTTATCCATATGTCATCCTCACTAAAACATGTTGTATTTCATTCCTTTAAAGTGATATTTCTTCGAAATGATGTATGTTTTGTATTTAACTTAACGCATGCTGTTATTGATTATGTATGTTTATGACGATGAGCTGTATATGCATATTAATAAGTCGAAATAAACTATTCTGTTCTGCTCTGTTCTGATAAAATAAAATCGACGACATTACATCCGCTTGCCTCAGTCAAACCGCATAACTAAAATAATCTGAATAAGATGAACACGATTTAATACGTGACTTAACATTCGCATACATATCTTTCACTATTCTGAGCAATTTGCATTTTATACCAGACTTAAACATTTTCAACCATAATGCATTACGGTGTATACTATCAAAACATTTTAAGAGATCGACATTAATAACATACACACGTTTATTTTCTCATAAATCATTTTGCACAATAGACATAAAAACATATATAGCATCAACAGTTGAATAAAATTTCTAAAATCCAAATTGGGCAATTTTTTTAAATCGTGGTAAATATTTTTGAAAAGTAACTTACTTAAGTAATCCCTTATAGTTATTAACATCGTTAACAGCACCTTTTTATTTATGCAAAGGGATTATAACACCCTCTTGATAAAGGAAGCAGCCGCTTATCAATGAGGAGTACCATCACAGCACCCCAGTCTCATTACTATCAAGTCCTCCTACAGGTTGTTTTTTAAGAACCACATATAGAAGGCCGCAGGCCTGACCGTATCTTGCCAATGGCATGGACCCTTTAGTATAAACCTTTAACCCCGCTCACTATCCAGCGTTTAAACTTCCGGGTTTACATTTAAACCGACTATTAATAGCTTATTAATATCTTAGTTAGAAGGTGATTTTTCAAGCGGTTCCGTAGTGTAGCGTAGGTTACACGCTCACTTCACATGTGAGCGGTCCAAGGTTTGGGCCCCAGTAGAATCAAATTATTTTATTTGTGTTCTTTGCTAACTTTTTGTTTTGATGTAGACATTTTAGTTTACATACATATGCTGGTTTATTGTAACCATTTTTGTTTTTAATATGCCCATGAAATATATGTGTGAGAGGGTGGGGGGGGGGGTTCGTAAACCCATTAAAATCTTATACAGTGTTTTCAAATCAATGAGTACTCAACCCCTATCGTAAATGAGCAACGTAAGAATAAGTTCAGAATCATCTCCCCTTGAAGTTGAGAAAAATATGAAATTACGCTGATAAAGCAGATTTTTTAAAACCTACACAGGTCTGTTCTATTAATGAAAACTGCACGCGGATGCCAGTAAAAAAAGGAAACCAATTTAAATAAAATGAACTATGAAATATTTGGGGTTATAACACAAAATCATAGATAATGGTTATACCAGTATATGTTTCTATTTTGTTTAAAATAATCGGCCAATATATTACTATTTACAGTAGACAAAAATCGTTCCATGTAACTTCATTGAGTGCCTTTTATACTGAAATTCCCGACGCCCTTTGATGCTTTGCATCAATCGTTATATTGTAGACAAAATTTAATATCGGTTTACGAGTCTCGCGTAGCTTGGTAAGGGTTATATTTAACGGTTTAGCAATCAACCTTGTGCTTAGGGGAAATCCCTGCGTCATACGGCTTGATATACTTTCAAAAAGCAAGGAAACGTTCCGGAAACATGTAGACATTTGTGACATAAGAACAATACTGACGAAACACATGGCTTGATACTCAAACATATATTTGTAGCTGACGTGACCGTCTAATAACATGAAATTTGTTATCATTTCAATTTTAAAGAGGCCTTTTCACGTTTTGGTAAATTGACAAAATAAAAAAAAATTGTTTCAGATTCGCAAATTTGCGTTGAAGTTATGATTTTTTGTGAGATAACAGTAATACTGAAGATTTATCATGCTCTAAAGTATCCATAATATGCATCTTTTGACGATTTAAAAACCTGAAAACTATAAAGCGTTGCAACGCGAAACGATTAAATAATTTTGACAGTTATGTTGTTGTCGTTATATTGTGTGATGCTACGAGGATAAGCGATAAACTTTTACTTCAAGGGTCAGTGGTTCGAGCCTAGTAAAGGGTTCCTTTTTTTTCTTTTTTTAATTTTATTCTTTATTTACCGGAGCCTTTATGATCCAATGTTTACATTTATCAATATAAATCATTTAATGACACACTTCAATAAATGCCATAATCTGTGAAAAGGCCCAGTTAAATCAGCGTATCTGTTAACCGGTTTAACCATGAATACTTAAGCTTGATTATCCTAGATTTGACAATGCCATTATATATGTGTCATGTTGGTTAGTGGATTGTACATTGAACATACAATTCTTACGTGATACTCGCTGACTTGCATATTTACAAATAGCAAAATAACCGTTGCAAAACGAATAGTAAATAATGCATAAAGAAGTACCGAACGTGTATAGCATAATTACTATAAAATTAGTTCTTATTCGAATAGCACACATATTTTTAACAATAGGTTTCAATCAAAATAATGTTTACATTATCGTTATTTATCGTTCAATGTATTTTTCTATTTTGTTTAGATGCGTGATTGTTTAAAACATTATATATTTCTTCGTAGCATTACTCCAGATCAAAGTTTCTGACTTCTGTATCAGTAACCAACGATAACATAAATATTAATTCTTAGTTATACAATTTTACTTAGGACCCTATATGACTTTCCCAAGTTGCAACGAGTTTTCCTTTGCAGTTTATTCCGTTGTTTTATTTATCTCATTTTCAAAATATGAATGTATAATATAGCAGTTTACGCAAACGAAACACACTGACCACTTGTTTTCTAGACGAATTGTTGCTGCTGACCACCAGTTAAGTTGTGTAGTAGAATGTAGATTTTTTTGTAAATCACATATGAATTTCATGATACGCGGCCAACATGTCAAGAATGGTTGGACATGGTTTTCGAGGGTATATTATGAAAAAAATGATGAAATGATTACACTGTCAATAGTTTTTATTTTGAAACTGTTTTTGAAACATCTTAAACTCAAACAATCAATTTTGAGTATTTTAAGACTGTGATTTAAAAACAAAATTGATACTTATATTGGCAAATTGAATATGATCCATAAACGGCTAAAATTCACCTAGAAAGCCTTACAGTTTTTGTTAAAGCAAAACATTGCCATGTTTGCTTAGACGCTCAGACTGCATAATGCTTTTATATTTGTTTACTGTTAAATAAGCTCTCGTGTCGCATGGGACCACTTACGCCTATGACAATACAGAAAATGAAATCCAGAAGACAGATCGATATGGAGCTAGAAGAGTGGTTTGAAATCAATATATAATTGTGATCATCTGTTCTCTGTCAGCCATCTTCCGATCCCGCCTGTCAGTGACGCACAGTGGTATGCTTGTTATTAGTATTATGACAGCTGGTCAGGTAATAAAGCATTTCTTGAATGATAACGTTCTGATGTTTCAGTTTTCGTACCTGTATATTTGGCTAAACAAAAACGGAAATTTAATCTCAGCAGGGTAAGTTGTTAATATTCACCGCTTTATCAATATTCTGATAGTGTTTAACATTTTGGTTACGCACTCTATAGAACTTACCAGAAGAAGTGTTATTTCGGAATATACCTTTGAATAACACACAACGTCATTTATAATGAAAAAGTCTTAGTTTTAGCAAACACTTTTTGATGGCAAAGGTTGGTATTGCCGATTCTCTACTGGTATTTATGGCTCATGGACGCTGGGCAGTTTTGAGACTGTTAAGACTCTGATGCGACACTGAAAAACAATCACACCATATATTGAAGTATAGTCCTAAAATATAACTATATGAATATTCAATATTATTGTGAATACGTAATAATAGATGAACAACCTTTCCTTCATTTACGCTCGCAGATAAAAAAAAACCGCAAATCTTGACACATGTCCGTTTGAACTTTCTCTACGTCAGTCACATTTTTGTACAAATATTTCAATATCTGAAATACCAATTAAAACAAATAATATGAACATAGAACAACCGACCGAGGAAACCAGGCATATGTTGTCATTAACATTTGATTCAAATTATTAATTATTTTAATAAGGTTAAACAAGTCGCACTCGGGATGGATTTCTGTCTTTTTAACGACATGGTTGTATGTTTCTAGCGATTTAAGAATTGGTTCACAATAAACAGGATTAAAGATACCTAGATAATACCAATACGAGTAAATGGAAAAATCCTAAAAAAATATGGTGACTCCTTACTCGTTGAATGTAACATCAGCAATACTATCTTACATGAAATTGCAAACGAAAACATATTTCTGTCTGATGTTCTATCAGCATGGAGTGATGTCACTCACAACCTAGAAACCAAAACCAGCAGTAAAACTATTTTATGGAACAATAAAGACATAACTTCAAACAATAAGACGTTTTTCTATAAAGATTGGTGTCGACCAATTATATGACTACATAATTAAGGATTTTTACTCTTTTGATGATATATGCTACATATACGGAATACCGTCAAATAATTTCCTGAAGTATTACACACTAATCGAAAGCATACCTATACATATTAAATCTGAAATCAATACAAATAATACACCATGTACTCAAACAAAATTCGTAAAAAACATGCTTGGAAGAAAAAATGGCAAGTCCTTTTCGGAGAACATGAACTTAATTGGAAACACATATTTACCATGCCATATAAAGCAATTATTGAAAGCACACTGAGCAATTTTCAATATAAATACATCCATAGAATTATAGCTACAAATAAATACCTATTTAAATGCAAATTATCTAACTCACATCTGTGTGACTTCTGCAGTGAAAACATCGAAACTATAGAACATCTTTTTTGGGAGTGCAAACACATCCAGCCTATTTGGAATCAATTAGTATCTTTTCTTGAACAACAGCAACTAAACGTTAAACTATCTCTCTTAAATGTAAGTTTCGGAATTTATTCATTGAAATCAATAGACTGTAATAATATTGTGAATTTTATTCTTATAATGATGAAATATTTTATCTTTAACATGAAGTACAAAAAACAAGTACCAAATTTTAATTGTTTTGTCCATAGTCTTAATCTAAAAATCCAGATTGAGAAAGAAATAGCCCTCAGTAATGACACATTACAAATCTGTGAACAAAAATGGAATCGGATTAAATTCTCATAATGTTGGTCCACTTATATACATTCCACTCTAATGTTAGTTATTTCTAAAATATTTTTGTATATATTTGTTTTTTTTTCAATCTTATACGATCATTTTAAATATACAACAAAACACACAAGTCCAGTATGCTTTCTTCCGACTTTATACAACTCATCTTTTTTCATAACTATTCATCTGTTGTTCTTTTCTTTTCTCTTTAAAAAAAAATATATATATATATATTAGCATATCTTGCATAACATGTCTGAACTTTATTGCTTTGTACAATCACTATGTCGTATGATCATACATGTATACATTGTATGTATTATATTGAATAAAAAAAAGGATTAAAACAACCAAAATACTAAAGACAGCTTAGAGAAAAAACAAAACACAATAAATAGATAAATGAAGTTTTCATCCAAACGAATCATTGTAAACTAATACATCTCTATTTGTATTCTTTCTGAATTTGTATTCCATAAAAAGACACATGGACAATACTTTGTATATTAGATAATGTCATTAGGAAGATATCATGAATCATTTGAGCCGTGCTCTGTGAAAAGGGTTTTAAAGCATGTTCGTTAAGTGTCGTCAAGGATAAGCCTGTGCGGACTGCTTCGACCACGGAAGGCTATTTAATACTAACGTAATGAAAAAAAATTCCCGCCTTCAAAGTAATTTCTTGGAAATGAGTGTCCTGACGAGTGTAAAGCTTAAATAATGTGCATAGGTTTAAATGCGCTCCTGACAACACTTGCAATCAAGTAACTTTGTCGTTGGTTGTACGAATTTATTAGCTAAAGAAAGTTAACATAACAGATTATATTACAACTTAATTTCAATATGTTGAAAATCATAAGTTCTGTTGTATAATAATGATGCGATCAATACATGTTTTATATTGGTAATAATTGATAAATCCATCGAGTAAATGTCAAGCACACGTTATATATATATAATGGTGTGATGCAATATATATAATATATATGCATGTTTTATTAATAATCAAATAGGAACTTCTGTATAATTAAGTACGATTATCTATTTTATAATCTAGAAATGTTTTCGCCAAGACATACACAGTGTATACAAATACCGTCAAAACTGAGAACAGCGGTCAGTCAAGGGAAATGGCCAAAGTGACCGCTATCGACGAGTGACCGCTATTCTCGGATGACGACTTTTTAGATGGTTGGTTAGTTGGTAGTATTGCTACGTCGTTACCCTACCCAGTCGTACGCACACAGTCTAAAACAAAGGCTCATTGCCGATAACTAAGCATAATAGCATAAATAATTTCTATTGAATTATGCCGAAAATGATGTCTTATAAATTGATTTAATTCCATAAGTATTTTAAAACTAAATCTATGACTATCAACGATAGAATTATTGTTTACTCATGCATCTCGTTCATTCAGTAAATCCGACAGTACGCATTACATTCATTGTGATGTAATTTTGAAATAATGATTTTTACATGCCATAGACGTCACGTCCGAACAAGTAAAAAAGCGGATTCGCTGTCAGAAGCCGAAAGTACGGTGTACCTGTATCGTTCTAATTCAAACAAAAAGACGCCAAAATATTGTTAAAACATATTTAGTTAGTTATAAAAGTTGCAATTCAATGTATATTTTTCCAAATCACATACCAAGCGTTGAAACACCCTTCTGTTCACATACCAAGTGTTGAAACACCCTTCTGTTCACATACCAAGTATTGAAACAACCTTCTGTTTACATACCAAGCGTTGAAACACCCTTCTGTTCATATACCAAGTGTTGAAACACCCTTCTGTTCACATACCAAGTATTGAAACACCTTTCTGTTTACATACCAAGCGTTGAAACACCCTTCTGTTCACATACCAAGTGTTGAAACACCCTTCTGTTCACATACCAAATATTGAAACACCCTTCTGTTCACAAACCAAGCGTTAAAACACACTTCTGTTAACATACCAAGTATTGAAACACCCTTCTGTTCACATACCAAGTGTTGAAACACCCTTCTGTCCACATACCAAGTATTGAAACACCCTTCTGTTTACATACCAAGTGTTGAAACACCTTTCTGTTCACATACCAAGTGTTGAAACACCCTCTGTTCACAAACCAAGTATTGAAACACCATTCTGTTCACATACCAAGTGTTGAAACACCCTTCTGTTCACATACCAAGTGTTGAAACACCCTTTTGTTCACATACCAAGTATTGAAACACCCTTCTGTTCACATAAAAAGTATTGAAACACCCTTCTGTTCACATACCAAGTGTTGAAACACCCTTCTGCTCACATACAAAGTATTGAAACACCCTTCTGTTCACATACCAAGTATTAAAACACCCTTCTGTTCACATACCAAGTGTTGAAACACCCTTCTGTTCACATAACAAGTATTGAAACACACTTCTGTTCACATACAAAGTGTTAAAACACCCTTCTGTTCACATACCAAATGTTGAAACACCCTTCTGTTCACATACCAAGTATTGAAACACCCTTCTGTTTACAAACCAAGTGTTAAAACACCCTTCTGTTCACATACCAAATGTTGAAACACCCTTCTGTTCACATACCAAGTGTTGAAACACCCATCTGTTCACATACCAAGTATTGAAACACCCTTCTGTTGACATACCAAGTGTTGAAACACCCTTCTGTTCACATACCAAGTGTTGAAACACCCTTCTGTTCACATACCAAATGTTGAAACACCCTTCTGTTCACATACCAAGTGTGGAAACACCCTTCTGTTCACATACCAAGTATTGAAACACCCTTCTGTTCATATACCAAGTGTTGAAACACCCTTCTGTTCAAATACCAAGTGTTGAAACACCCTTCTGTTCACATACCAAATGTTGAAACACCCTTCTTTTCACATACCAAGTATTGAAACACCCTTCTGTTCACAAACCAAGTGTTGAAACACCCTTCTGTTCACATACCAAATGTTGAAACACCCTTCTGTTCACATACCAAGTGTTGAAACACCCTTCTATTCACATACCAAGTATTGAAACACCCTTCTGTTTACATACCAAGTGTTGAAACACCCTTCTGTTCACATACCAAGTGTTGAAACACCCTTCTGTTCACATACCAAATTTTGAAACTTTCAAACCAGGTGTTAAAACACCCTTCTGTTCACATACCAAATGTTGAAACACCCTTCTGTTCACATATCAAGTGTTGAAACACCCTTCTGTTCACATTCCAAGTGTTGAAAAACCCTTCTGTTCACATACCAAATGTAGAAAAACCCTTCTGTTCACATACCAAGTGTTGGAACACCATTCTGTTCACATACCAAGTATTGAAACACCCTTCTGTTCACATACCAAGTTTTGAAACACCCTTCTGTTCACATACCAAGTGTTGAAACACCCTTCTGTTCACATACCAAATTTTGAAACACCCTTCTGTTCACATACCAAGTATTGAAACACCCTTCTGTTCACATACCAAATTTTGAAACACCCTTCTGTTCACATACCAAGTATTGAAACACCCTTCTGTTCACATACCAAGTGTTGAAACACCCTTCTGTTCACATACCAAGTATTGAAACACCCTTCTGTTCACATACCAAGTGTTGAAACACCCTTCTGTTCACATACCAAATTTTGAAACACCCTTCTGTTCACATACCAAGTATTGAAACACCCTTCTGTTCACATACCAAGTGTTGAAACACCCTTCTGTTCACATACCAAGTGTTGAAACATCCTTCTGTTCACATACCAAATTTTGAAACACCCTTCTGTTCACATACCAAGTATTGAAACACCCTTCTATTCACATACAAAGTATTGAAACACCCTTCTATTCACATACCAAGTGTTGAAACACCCTTCTGTTCACATACCAAGTGTTGAAACACCCTTCTGTTCACATACCAAGTGTTGAAACACCCTTCTGTTCACATACCAAGTATTGAAACACCCTTCTGTTCACATACCAAGTATTGAAACAAAATTGAAACACCCTTATGTTCACATACCAAGTGTTGAAACACCCTTCTGTTCACACACCAAGTATTGAAACACCCTTCTGTTCACATAAATAGTATTGAAACATCCTTCTGTTCACATACCAAGTGTTAAAACACCCTTCTGTTCACACACCAAGTATTGAAACACCCTTCTGTTCACATACCAAGTATTGAAACACCCTTAAGTTCACATACCAAGTTGAATTTGCTGTGCCAAGTGAGCTTTCTTTTTCTTAAATATGCTTTGTTGCTTGAGATTGCAGCATGTATTTTATAGTAACTGTATTTTTTTGCTTAAATTATGCTTTAACTATTCTTTAATCACAATTATATAAATATTTTATATGCTCAATATCTTATCGATAAGTGATTAGAGTATAACGAAGGACTCCGAGTCTCAATTGAAATATATCACACCTGAATTCACCATGTACACAATTATACCCCGAGAGACGAATCTGTAGCCTAGTAAAACATAATAGCGAGTTTCCCAATACCATATTTGTTTTCAGTGCGAATTTCACGGTCCGGATAACCATCGTATTTATGGGACAACCTGTGTCAAGCGGCAGGGATTGTCTCTAGCCATCTCCAAATATATCACAGTGCATTAAATCATACTCCGGGATCAAATTGCGGTATTGAACTATATTATATATCATCGTCATGAACATAACTTATGCTTAACTTTTTAAACTGTATTGGCAAAATCATATAATGTCAAAATAACTTTTATTTTTGCTAAAGGAACATAAATTAATTGAGATTTTTTTATTATAACACATTTGGTAAAAAAACGCTATGTTTGAAATCATTGAGGTTTAATTATGAGAAATGATTTGCATAACAAAAATAGTAAATAACTTACCATAATCGACAAACAAACTACAAAGTCTAGAGTATCAAAAGAACAAAAAAGAAAATTGAAGCATACACAACAGCGTAAAGGCAATATATGGCAGATAGACCTAGCCGGAAAAAATGTAAGTTAAATCTATTTCGTGTTATATATATTGTATTTCATTTAAAATTTATCTTGAATAAAAAACATACATACAGTAATATTACAGTTTAAAGACGAGGCAGTTCTATACTGCTTTGGTATGAGATCTTACATAGTTTCTTAGTGAATATCTACGGAACTATTTACGTTTAAACATAACATTTATCTCCGTATATAAATATGATCGATGAATACTGATTACGCGATACTTAAACATGAAAAGTTTGTATTTTTTTTTAGAGTTTTAGAGATAGGCAGATAGTACTTTTCAAGAGAAAATCTGCCTCGGCCTGACCTCTTATTGCTCCGGCACTATTTAAGCTAATTAACTTGACACTATATGTTATAACCCACTGTCGTTTGAAATCACATCATCTTTTAAACATATTTTTTAAGCAAAAAAGAACAACAACAACACATTCATAATTTTAGTCAAAACGGCGTGATTTAACCCAATTCAAAGGGGCCCCGGCCCTTATTCTCCAAATGGTTAAAAATCACATTGTACGAGCAACATTCAAGCAAAGTGCATGTTATGGCTTAATTATGTTCCAACCAATTGACTCTTTCAGGTTGCAGCAGCAATTTTAATGAGAAAATGTTTTGAATGAAACTTGAGTGTCTCTTACTCTCTTTAAATTATTTTCGGAACGGCTCATGGCAGATCTTCCAGGGCTGTTTGCATTTCGTCTGTATATATATATATGCGACATAAAGAAAACAAAATATTAAGCAAAGTCAACTTATGTTTTTTAATTGATATGATATGGTATAATACGTTTAAACAAAACTGTTGCTTATGTTCTATGCACTGTAGTAAATGTGTATTGAACACAAACATTTGAATCGTGCTCTGTAAAAAGGGGGTTTAATGAATGTGCGTAAACTGTCGTCCCAGATTAGCCTGTGCAGTTCGCACAGGCTAATCATGGAAGACATCTTCCGCCTAAACTGGTTTTGCTAAGAAGATACTCTCTGTAAACGAAATATATCACACTAGCGGAAAGTGTCTTCCCTGATTAGCCTATGTGGACTGCACAGGCTAATCTGGGACGTAACTTTACACATATTCATTAAACCCCCTTTTCACAGAGCACGGCCCGTTTATTAGTTTATTAAACTTGTACTTTCGTTCTAGATTCAAGCACATAGATGCCACAACAACCTCTTGATTGCTCGGCGCAATTCAGCTCATCTCACTCTCTCTTGCCAATAATCTACGCCATTACCGGAGATTTAGTGAATTACTTGAATACGTACGTAGAACATATGAAATGTTTGTTATATTTCAATCATAATACCTACGCTCGTGTGTTAAGACGGAATACCGAATACCGCTTTCCTTTTTTTATTCTGTGAATTGTTTTCAGCGTGATATACTTTCAAGTAAGTTTATACGCTCAGGTAACATTTATAGTTATTTAAGCAATTGTTTAAAATAAGAGCACATTTTTGTCTTACGATAATAATAAAACAAATAATGCTCGCAGCTGTTTTAATCATGAGCAATTTTGGTGCAAAACTCCTTAACATTTAAAGGGCAATTCAAGTTTTCAGTGATATACATGACATATCAAGGTATAATTCGTGCGTTTTATGATTAATAATTTGAGCATTTATTCAACAATGATGTACACATTGCGAGGGCCGTGAATTGTTAAAGGAGAACTGCCGTTTTTATAGCGAAAATGCTATTTGATTAATAATTATATTCTAAAACGATTGCAATCATCAAGAAAAATGCATACAAACATTTTGATACTTAAAAATGATTTTTTTTCCGTAAACCGCTCGGGTATTTCCGCCACCTATTAAGGTTGTGACGTAAACTTGACAAAACGTCCATGACACGGAAACTCGTCGATTGTTATTTCGGATTGGAGCTTAAACACTGAGCAATTAACGTCAACTGTAATATTAAAGATCGTGTTATTTTGTTAGTTTTTCGTTGAGTTTTATTTAAATCTTGTGTTGAAATATTTGTTCGAAAAACAAACGTGATTTGACATGGTTCAGTGTGGTGCTCTCGGGTGCATAGAGCGTCCGGACAAAACTTCGAAATGCACACGCCAGATTTCAGAACTTAAAATGCCTTTGATATTATCGGAATTTCCGCGACAATATTCTAAATGTAGTTTTATTACTAGAATTACGAAAACGCATTATTGTTATGACTTGATGTAGATCACAGATACGGATTATTCCAAAATGCCACTATGTTTTATAAGCAAGTATGCATCAATTGTTGGATATCAAAAACACATTTTTTAACCCTTCGCTTAACATAAAGAGCTAATCAGCACAAGAGCTATAAAAAGGGCAAATACTTTTCATTTTATAAATAGCTTAATAGATATATGCATGGATCATTTTAATTAGTCTTGATTTTATAAACACTAAACAGCTATGCATTTCTCAGTTATAATAATTATCTGGATTAAATATTTAAGGTCACGCAGAGACAGATGGCTGTTTTATTTGTCTTAACTTTCGCAAATATCCAGCTATGGCGAAAATCAAATTAACGCACGATATCAGCGTTGTGTATGATATCGTACAGAAGTGTTCTGTATTTTATTTTATATAGGTGTTGAAATGTTTATTATCAGGGGATATATCTCAAGTTGGTTATGGCAGTCACAGTGTGGTATGAGTTAAGATATTAGACCTCTCCCAGTCAAATCAACTTTGTATTATAAGCATTGACCTCTGTCAGAATATGGCCTAATACAGGGCAGAAACACCCTGTCGCACCCTGATCCTTTTATCTACACATGCCCTTATTTTGATTTCATCATATTACTATAACGGTAGTTGTATTTGAAGTTTCAATAAATAAATTCAGTTTCAGTTTTCTAGCAAGTATCCGTTCTCTGTCGATAATTATGAACCGTACACCGTAGTCATATTCAAAGTGATCGTACTGTAGATTACAATCAACGAAATGAAAAATAAATTGTGGTTTGTTTCCGGCATGTGCATTAAGCAAAAAACAAAATATTTTTACTAATCCGTATTCCCTACACGACAGTCATTTTGAGCATCGACAAAAGATTCCTCGTTGTCCGAGTCAGATTTAGAAACATCTGACTGACAATCACGAAATTCCGTCTCATACAAAAGTAACAAGTACGGTTCAACAGAAAATTCTCCATAAGCACTATCATATTCTTTTTCATTTATGTTTCTTACAAAAGTTGCGAGAAATTTTACATCTAAAGCCCTATTATGCCGGTTTGTTATTGCGGGCGAATGAATACGGAACCAACCAACGTCACTACCAGTAGCAAAAACGTTTGTATATGCACTAAATTCGATAAAAAAAAGGGGTTTTAACGGTTTTAAAAAGCATGGCATTTCACCTTAAAACGAATAAATGAGTATAGTCTTCATGTTCATGTTATGGCGAAACATATTTATTATTATTTTATTATTATTATTATTATTTTGACGTTATATCTCACAGTTCACAAGTTAAAATCGTTACAAATAGAACGCAATATTACCAAAATTATAGATTTACCTTTATTGAATCTTTATTGAATCGCATACAGAATCTTTGAACAATTGTATTATCAAATAGAAATGATCTTGCAGTACTGAACGTTCACCGGGTCTTCGGAGAACAATAAGTCGTATACTAGATGAATAACATGTCTAAATATGTAAAGGTATTTAAAATAAAAAGTGATGTGCATTTAAAACATTTTCAGCAAGCAATTAATGGACTTTCACTTAACAATGTTTAGGTAATCCTTCAAATACTTTAGAATGATTCAGATCCATTCATATGCATTATTATTTGTAAAGTTTCTAATTGCATGCGATACGTTTGGGTAATGCGCCAGAAGCACATGTAACGAAGCATGGCATTTATATTCCATTTGCCAAATGATCATCATTAAGGAAGACGAGAATGCTTAGAAGTTTCTCTCTTAATGTTTGTTTTCTAATTAAAGTTGTAGTTTTACGACTGATAGTGTTTTGACATATATCCGATGAACAATTTCTTGGTGCCTAATGATAGTCACACATAAATTCATTAGAATATGATACACGTTACAATAAGAATTCTGTACTGTTTACAGTAAACCATAAAATGTTAAACTTACTAATTAAATTGAAATGTTGATTATTTCTTATGGAGCTTTATCTGCATGCACTCAATGGTGCGTGGGTTCTTTTTGGCTTTGAATCATGATATGAGGTTTTACTGAGTCATTTCTGGGGAATATATTGGGGACGTGTAAAATATGTGCCTACAAATTGGCGGAGCGCGATCTTACTGTTTATACAAAATAAAGGAATAATACAACTCCCAAAACATGTTTAGAGAGTAATTATATAAGACTTGTAAAGACATACTACTGATTGTCTACACTACAATTCAAGACACACATAAAATAGCATCTGTATACCAAATTGAGTACATGAAGGTCCTACAGGTGTGTCCAGCTGTTGATAATTGCTTTGAAATAGCTGGAATGTAGATATAGATAATCCTTTGGCTTACAAGCTTTTGTGTATGAAGGATCTTCATCCTCATTGTATTTAACTTTTAAATTAAGATTTACTTTAACAAATGTTACATCAATGTTACAGATTGTTATGGCACAAATACTGAAACTGTCACAACAAGAGAGAAATCCCACCAACAGCCCCTAATTCCTAATGTATTACTAGTGCTCACTTGCAAACCAACGCCACATTTCATCACGACATAGCACTTAGCAAACAGAAACGCCCACCTATTTCGCATTTTGACAGGTTATTCTGTATGCTGATGGCAATGACTGATATACATATATTTGTAAAAAATAAATCTCTTCACATATCACATGCAAAGAAATATATTTAATTCGCGTTAAATGTATGTTAAAGCTGTATAGAGTACTACAAATGTGCCTGCGTATAATTGTAAATTTCCAGAAAAGTAATCATACTCACAAACTGTAAAGGAAGTACCCACTATAATAATTATATATTGTAGCTTAACATAACCTTCATGTGACATTTTTCCTCTTGAGCGGAGATGCACACAACACAAAATACAATTGAAGAGCGCATCACAAAAGTTTTACGCCTACACATTCAAATTCTTAGAAGTGGCAGTAAACTTAACATCTAAGATGACGCAATAATCTACCTAAGACACATAGTTACTTTGCATGGCGATGCATGTTATAATTGTATGGTACATGTTGGGTATTACACATTCTCCTTTTATTCAAGTGACATGTCATTAGAACAATAGACATAAACCATAAATAGTTAACGTTTTATATACAGGTGTGTCATACAATGCATGTGTTGTTTATTTTCAGGTAAAATGTAACGGCGAAAAAACAAAAGATGTTCACTCAAATTCCAAAAAGCTGGCGTCACAATTTCAATGAGAACGTCACGTTACGGGAGTTAAACGACGCTTTAGTGACGTTACATGTTCCGGCAATTGTTATTATTTTGACATTATTGGTAATAGGGGTAATCGGCAACATAACCGTCTTACGTATCTATTTCCCGTATCCCAAATCATTTTCACGGGTGTTTATCTTATGGCTCGGTTTCATAGACCTAATTGCGTGTTGTTTAGGAAAGCCCTTTCTGCTCGTGAGCCTCTATCACCCGTACGAATTTCCATCAGTTCGTGCGTGCAAGACGTTCCGATTTGTGCACGTGTTTCTCGTCGCGGCCTCCATGTTTATATTTGTGTGTATTGCAGCTGAAAGACATCGCGCCATATGTAATTTCCATGTGGTGGAAATGAAAACGGCCCGGGTGCACACGATGTGTCTGATATCGTGCATGTTCGCAATCGTTGTCGCCATCCCTGCTTTATTTGTGTACGGTGAGAGGACAGTGAAAACTGGAGTGTTTAATATCACAGGCATAGAGTGTTTTGTGGAGGACCATTTTGAAGAAACCAACTCAGTATGGCCGAAAGTGTTTTATCTGCTCCAGTTCGCGATCTGTTTAATAGCGTTTGTTATCATGGTGGTTTTGTACGTTAGAATTGGGCTACAATTGAAGTGGCATCTAAGATTTTCAAAATCATACAATCGTGCCACATCAAACGTGCGTTCTTCTTATTCGAACGAATTGGAATTAAACTCTACACAAGCACCCAGGGTAACG
This sequence comes from Dreissena polymorpha, assembly GCF_020536995.1. Taxonomy (NCBI): domain Eukaryota; kingdom Metazoa; phylum Mollusca; class Bivalvia; order Myida; family Dreissenidae; genus Dreissena; species Dreissena polymorpha. The sequence goes on from NC_068368.1 coordinate 74,313,922, forward strand.
TCAAAAACAGAAAGTCTTCTAAAGGCATCAACTTCAGAGGACGGCAAACATTCTTGTGCAAACGCGCCTAAAGTAAGCGTTGGATCCACACAAAGTTGTCATATAAACCGCGTTGCTAGAGAGCTGACAACGATGTTTTGTTGGCTTACTTTAATTTTTGTTTTGTCATATATTCCACACCTTTCGATAATTATTTACCAAACTTATTATCCGACTTTTACACAGGATATGACAACTCACGGAATTATAGCGTATAATATATGTTTACGGTCGTTTGTGATAAATAATATGGCAAATCCAGTGGTGTATTTTATTTGTATGAGAGACTTAAGAATCGACTGTAGGAAATTGTTTTGCAAATTGCTTCCATATTGTAGGCATTAATTTTATAATTAATACTAGACTAATTGAATACAATGTTCAATTCATAATAACAGGAGAATCTTTCGTTATATACAGATCGTTGGAAATGTTGTTCATCGTAGCGATTTTGATCTCATTCATTCATTATTGCACAAGACTCTTACACGGACCGTGTAATATTAGTGCATGCCATACATGTAGTGTATATTTTTAGATACGCTTACCCTGTTGCATATTATACATCGTTTTATTTTGAACACATAAAAGGCTGTGTGTATATTGGATCATTTCTAATGACAAGAAAATGTATTATGGTAAAAATCGTTAACGCCCTTTAGTCTTTACAAGTACAAGTCTTGAATGTTATGAGTAGTTTACTCTTTGATGTATTTCATATAAAAAACACTGTTACGACCTGACCCATCTTGTTGAAATGTCAGCTTATACATTGGGAATTGTGTGTTTGTTAGCGGTTCGACATTTGATTTCTATCTTTAAAGGTTGACATACATGCCAAACATAGAATAATACATCAGATAACATACGATGTATAAATATAATTTTTGTTTAAATTTGGTGTGCTTTATATATGCAAACGTTTTGTGGTAAACCGTATTAACCCTTTTTTATTGCAATATATATTTCACAGATTTATTAGTTATTTTGTACTGAAACCTTATTGAACGGATATCGGTTAATGCCTAGCTATTTTGAGATATGATCCATTTTGTATTGAAATATCGTAAACATCCTGTTGTATTACTTCGCCCATATTCTTTACCACATTATCATGTGCATTATTGCCAATGTGTTTTTCATTTGTCCATTGTTTTCGTATAAATGTCATACATCAATCGTGTAATGTGTATTATCAGATTTGTTTTCTCAGTTTATGTCAGCAAATCTCCTCTACATTTATCGACAACCAATGTTTTCAGTGTTTTATTGCATGTTGTTTACCAAATAAAACTTTCACCCAAAGATGCCGGTCATAGTATATTAGCAATACATATTACATTTGTTTTACTAATAATTTATATAATGAACAAGGGTAAAGCCAAAGCCTTCTTCAGTAATAACATTTGTTGTTAATTCTCCGAAGAAAGACTGGTACATGATAATCGTACCGTAAGTCAATGTGTGGGTGGGTTGTGTGCGGGTGTGGGGAGGTGGTGTAAATAATTATATCAAAACAACAACAAAAAAGTTCTCTTTAAACGCAAGTTGTATGTGTTTAATACTGAGGATGCGACATTAAAAGTGTTCCACTACTAAAATGGTTCAAATCAGGCCCGATTGGTCAACTGGCCCCATCCTATGGGTAACTTGTTGTCTTAAATGTATATAGTGCAAACTTTTATTTGTCTCTTACCATACAGCATATGTGCCGAACAGAGCAAAAACCAAAACATATAGTTATTATACAAACAACATAAAGCTACATATAACATATTATTCCCCCTGTCTCAGATAAGCGACATAGGGCATTTTAACCCTTTTTTAACTTTTAAATATTACCTTTTGTTGTTGTGCCTCTTTAACGTATTTCCCTCCCGACACGTATATTCTTTGGGGTCTTACGTCACATCCCTTGACATTCATTGTAAAACTAAAACCATAAAAATGGAAACTTCAATCTTACTTTGTTTAGCCTGTTGAGTGTATGTTGTCTTACAATGTACTAGTTTGTGCCAATAATCCGACATTTGTGGTTTAGAAACCGTAGTCAAACAAAATGCGATGGGTTTGGTATCTTCTTATGTGATTTCAATTCGCGTTTATGATTTCCTGGAAAAAGTCAACAAGTTGTGACTCTGCACTCTTATGGTTAGACGCAGACGACGAGGAAGAAGCTGTTGATAATAATGATATAGTGGAAATAATGAATTAATGGCCAAACGTCCATAATATTGGCATGTACCAAAATGCAAACAGAACAAACAAACTTTGAGGCTGCAGTGTTGCAGGCACTTGTCAGACCTTATCATGTTTTGTTAATACATTTCTAATATTAAGACTGATTGTGTGCTCAATGCATGACGTGCAAGTATTAATTATTCAATAAATATCAACGTGTTTCGCAACTGTATATCACATGAACACATTTGTATTGCTGCTGGGAATAAAACCATTCATATTTAAGTAATAAACAAATGCCATTTGAAATGATTAACCAGATCATTAATTTGAAATGTTGTTGGTTATAAAATATGGATTTACAAAAAAGTATTTATTCAACATCTAAGGCTTTGAAGGAGGTGTCGGGCCGAAGTTGTGTTTGTATTTAGCTAACATGCAAATGTGGCTCGAGCTTGAATTTGTGCCATTATGGGCGAGTTCAATGTCATTTGTTTAAAAAACAAGCTGTTTCCCTCTGAATAACCTAACATAGGATGGAAATTTTGCGCCATTTATAAACTTAAACACGTGTATATCCGTCTGCCCAGACACAAACTAGTCCTAATTAATGAATTTAATGTTCTAGAACTATTTTTGTATCAGTTGATGTGAGGACTCACTCAATTCATGAATACCTCAAGAACAAAGAATGCAAGATGTTAATGCATACCTTAAAATATTTTTGAATGACTAGAATTGACCGGACGGAAGGACGCACGGACACACGAAGCAGCGACTATATGCTCCCCCAAAAACAAATTTTGGGGAGCATTACACATTTATTAAATTATCCAAGTTTCACATTCCTGAATTAAAAAAAAAACAACAAATTAAAACAAAAAAGACAGTAACCAAAATAAAACATGTCACCAGCCACAGACTACCAGGCTAAGCACAGAGGCTAGTTTTCAAATTGTTTGTCAAAGTCTTTAACACACTCTCATTTTCCTCTCTTGCGCATATTAGAGAATATTGAACACCATGCACCTGCCTCCGGGTCCTTTTTGGTATGGAGTATACTGTTCGCATGTGTTCAACAGAATAAAAAATCATAAAAAGGTCTATCGTAAATAGTCATTTACATTCAAACTATAATAAAAGTGAATCTTTAAGCAATATACATTGGGACCTTAAAACAGGAAATGTACTGAAAAGTCTGATTTTGTTAGGCTTACCCTGCATGGTGATTGGTCTGATATTATTCTGAAGGACAACTATCTGGGGTTAATGAAACAAGACAAAAGAACTATGTGATAATTATACATAATAACAAGAAAATACTGACATAATACTCATTTAATGTACAGTTAGTACAAGCTTATTTATGTTTAATAACATCATTCGGTGGGTTTTGGAGAACTGTCATTTAAAAAGTAAGTTGCATCGTCAGCAAAAAGGAACTGTTTAATTTCTTCGCCTGGTTCTAGCGATATTCCCTTTATATGTTTATTTGATTGGATATAGTGTGATAGATACTCGATGCATATCATAAATAGCGAGGATGAAAGTGGACATCCTTGTCTAACCCCTCGTTCGATGTTAAAACTGTTTGAGAAGAAGCCATTGTTATTAAGTATGCTGTTAATATCGGTTTAGAATAGTTTAACCCATTTTATTAGACTTTCGCCGAAATTCATATTTTCTAAGCAAGAGAACATCAATCATTAATATGTCTTGAATAAATTTTTAAACCGTATTGTTCATGAAACATTCTTCACATGAACTTTCTCTCATAAATTTCACGAACTATTAATGAGCTGTTCTTGAACATTTTTGTAAAGATCATTTATCATTCATGAGTTCATGAACTTCAACTCGCAAGGGAATCGACAAGCAGACATGGCTGCTAGAAAATACGGGTAGCTGCCTCCCTACGCGTGATAGGGAATCCCAGAATAGTTATCCACATACCTACCGTGAATATTGGTGCCTTATTACTTTCTTCCCTAACATTGCATTGCAATATTGACTTACAATGTATACATTTGAACGTTTATATAGGCCTCAATTTTTTTTTTCCTAAATGCATACAACAGTCGAATCATAACACCCCGGGAGTATAATTAATCGTATTATCTATATATATATATATATATATATATATATATATATATATATATATATATATATATATATTTATATATTCAGTTGTAGAATATATGCCATTATATATGTTGATCACATGTCTTTCAATTTCTTTGGCGTTCTTCATGTGAACAAGCATGTTAAAATTAATCTTAAAATTTTGGCAGAGTAAGCGGTTAAAATTAAAGCATTGTTTGCATTCCCTTAAACGTGAAATTGTTTGTAAATCTAATAGCCATCAATTATTCCAGGACATTAAAGGTCGAAACTAATCGTAGACAGCTTGCCGAAATAGGATTAAAGCTTGGAATTGTAGTGGAAATGTCAATTCAAAGTATTTTGGCTTTACACCAAATGTGTCGATAAGTTGAACAAGTATCAAATAAATACAAAAAATATCAATTTTATCAAGGTCATTAACCTAAATATAGCATCATGTCGGCCGTTTAACCATTGTTTCATACTCAATGGAACTGATTATGCTATATTTGATATGATATTTACGCACTTTGAGTTCCGTGTTTTTTACATTCAGTACAATTCACTTGAACAGTATTAACGAAAGTTTAACAACATTTGACACGGCAATCCTGCACTATGCCACGGTTTCGCTACCGTTTATAAAAAAACGAATAAAACATAGTGAAACGTCAACTGCCCTAGCAGACGAGTTGCCATATATAGCAGATGGTCCTTCATTTATTGAAATGTGTTATCGATTGCAAAATAATGTAATATTGCACAAGAACGCTAGGCAAAAACACGAAGACTCGAAACAAAATTCACAATTTATACAAGAAAACAAATGCAACATTGTTAACAACCGGATGAAATCTTAAATCGTGTAACTTACGAGAACGAGATGAATTCGTGCGTAATGCACAACATGTCTTACTGATGACTGAACCCAATAACTCACTAAGTTTGCAACATCAAGTTAATGAATATATGTTAATTTTGAAACTGAATTGTTTCGCATCCTCATAAAAGTACAAACGGAACGGCTCTTTGATGACTTTTATACACTGTTTCATGTTGTTGATCATGCTTCACAACAATCCCAAACACTAACAGTAAATTAACCAACTCATAATGCTTAGAATGCTTAGATTACTTTCTGTTCTTCTTAAGAAATATAGATTTATAAAAACAGCATAAGTTTCGAAATTGTATGATATCCCATTTATTTCGCCTTTCATGTGGTTATTACATGATTATCAAGCTGCACTTGTTAATCGTCCAAAAGTGCGTAAATAGCAAAAAGTAATTAAACCACACAGGGAAAAAATGTTTCCCTAAAACTGCGAAACGTGCATTTGATAGGGCTTCCGGCATAAAGAACATTGTTGCAGAGAATATAATTTTTTGCTTAATCGTAAACTCCACCACGAAACGGGTCTCAAAATTCGTGTATGAAGTGTTTGAAAGCGATGCGGAAGACAAAATGCAGTATATGTAGTTCTAGTTTATGCTAAGCAGATGCAGTCAAAAATTTGTTTTAGAATGGATAAAGAAGAAATGAATTTAAATCTCACACAAAGCATTTTAAAGCCTGTCCTTGTATATTTGTGTAATATTCTTCCTATACGCTTAGTATTATATGCACTTTCCAATTACGATATTATTAAAGGTGAACGTGTTTTTATCATTTGAAATGTATTTATAAAATGCGTTAATGCATGCAAGAACAAGGTTGGGTTTTGGTGGGTTTAAGTAAGCATACACTTTTGTGGTTGAGTCCATTAAAATAATGGCATTATATATGCAGATGAAAACGTTGCATGCTATTTTTTTAAATCGATACATACAATAGGTAAAACTGCATGTGTAATATTGTAATAAAAAAAACTCAATTTATTTAAAGGCTGATATCTTATTAAAACTTCAAACAAAGGTGTACCTGTTTTACACTTATATACCGTAAGGGCCAGAAAGAGGTGTCTTTTCTGACGCATGAACACATTATGGTTAATTATAAAGAAATGTTTTATCAATTCAACTAATAAAGTTATAAGATTGCGGTATGGCGGTCGGTCGGATGTTTTGACGTGTTGTTCGTTTGCTTTTTCAAATCTTAATTACGCATTGCATATAATACTATTGCATAGAGTTCTAGCATGGTTTGTATTTAAGGCGTTTCGGGTGAAGTGCAAGGTCAAGGTTACTGAAAGGTACGTGCATGTTTGTAAAGATCTTCGTAGTAAGTTACACATACGATGAAGAAAAAAGATAGCGACCCTACTATGTTAGCGCTTATGGATAGACTTAAACACAAATATGTCATAGAATAGAATGAGTGCTATATTGACGTGATCATTTGATGACGTTCAATTGAACGATTGATAATGGCGGCTAAAATTTGTTAAGCTCCAGGGTTTAGCTGCGATTTGATTCTCTAGAAACCTGGACAAACACGTTGCCTGAAATTTGACGTGTATGTCTTGTTATGTCTGGGGAAAATCTAGTTTTTGATTAAATCACGAAAAATTGGTGTTTTTTATTGCGCACTCGCTCTAAAAACGCGCTTGGCCGGAAGTAGCGCTGTTCGTGACGTGAACACATCTTCTGGTGACGTTACAATGTTATGGTTTGCACGCGGCATTTGCTAGATTATTATTATTTTATGTTGCAATCATTTTGTTGGTAACAAGTAATACTACAAACTTCGTTCGTGGGTATATACTATCTAAATAATCAACGACGGAATTATTGTGTTTAAATATCATCAATACAGAGGCCCGCGCTTTGTGCAGTGAACAGTTGTTCAAATAGGCGTGACAGAAAACTAGGTAAGTGTCAAGTGTGTTCTTGAATCTGTTCAACGAGTTGAATTGTATATACCAACAGGCCTACCACGCGAGAAAGTTTGCAAACCCATTTATTTCTTACACAACTTAGCTTGATGTTTTGTCCGGCATCGGGGATTCGGTGATAGTGCATAAGTGTGTTTGTGAGCCAGGGTGGTTACACACCGGAAATAAAGTGTTGCGTTTTTGTCTTGGCAATTCCAGCCTTAAATTAATAGTTTAATCGTCTTGCGAACCCTTAAATTAATATTGGCGACGAGGATTTGTGATAGGCGAGTGTCGGCTCACCGTTTTAAACGTCAACTCGGCTTTATCAAATATAAAAATTTGATTTGTTTGTCGTCAACCGGTGTCTTGGTAGAAACATTCACTGAAAATTGGCGACATTCATTGGAAAAATTGATACTTTCGATGACAGTACGGAGTCGTGGAACTGTTACAGTGAAATGTTGGAAGAATATTTTACTGCTAATGAGAAAGCCAACGAAAAGCGTGTGCTAGCTCTTCTGTCATTAGTCGGTGAAAGAAGTAACCAGATTTTGAGAGATTGGACTTTCCCAGACAAACAAGGTACAAAGACCTATAAAGTACTATGTGAACTGTTGCAGAAATACTTCAACCATAGACCATTAGATATAGCGGAACGCTTTCGATTCTATAAAAGGGATCAGAGAACGGATGAGTCTGTAAAAGACTTGAATGTTAAACCCCGGGCTATTTCAGCATTTTCAAAATACATGCCAGTATGGTGATCAAGATTCCAAGCTCATGTTTTTCGTACCCAAATTATTTTTGGCATAATTTTTTCGTACCCAAAATTTGTGTTCCCACATTTTTTTCGTAACCAAAATTTTCGTACCCACATTTTTCTTACCCCAAATTTTTGTTTTCACTCATTCCATCTCGCGAAACCCTTAAGGTGTCGCACTTCTAGTAATATACTTTTAATTTTATCTTAAATTAATATTTATATTCGTATGTGTTTATTGTTTTATGTGTTTAAATGACAACTATATCACCTCCACATGAATTATTTCGTTTTTAGAAGTTTAATTGCATAGTTCACTTTTTCAACAGATTTAAGCACGTCAAGTTCAGGAAAGAAATCATCCACTTGAGTATTACGAAAATCGTGCATAGTGTCACGAAGATTCTTAAAAAAACTGCACGTTGCATTGAACGAATATTTAATTGACAGCGATATTTTATCTGCCCATTTGTGTGATTTGTTTCACGGTATTTTTGTATATGGCTTTTTGCCAATAAATTTACAAAAGGGGTTATAATGCCTTTGCATACAATGCTTCTGTAAACGACGTAAATAACTACACAGGGATATTTTCAGTTGGTTGATATTCAAAATGATTTACCACGATTTTAAACAAGCGCATTGATTTGTTTTGGCTTTTTGTTTATTCACCTTTTGATGCTATTTATGTATTGATGTCTATTGTGCAAAATTATTTTAACGAAACCTAACATTTGTTTGTGAAATATTATTAATTAATTTCTATAAAAATCATTTCTTTCATTTGAAGTAGCGAAAACATGTCTTCGGAAGATAAAGGTCTTAATCTCGTATCGATACGAAGATACAACCAGACGACATGTTGTCGGATTATTTGTGTGAGAAATGTAAACAGAACAAACAAACTTTGGTGCTGCAGTTCTGCAGGCATGTCATTTGAAATGTTTAGCCAGATCATTAATTTGAAATGGTTTTGGTTATAAAATATTGATTTAAAAAAAGTTTTTATTCAACATCTAAGGCTATGATGGAGGTGTCGGGCCAAAGTTGTGTCTGTATTTAGCTTACATGCAAATGTGGCTCGGCCTTGAATTTGTGCCATTCTGGGCGAGTTCAAATTACCATGACATTTAATTCTTAAGATCTATCAAGATTTGACACCGTAAACTTATTTGTCATTATGAACTCCTTTAATATGTTTGATACTTCTTTCCAATATGTCATTTAGGCGAAAATTCTATGTCTTGGAGGTGATCGGAAGCATTTAAAGTATAAATATGTAACTTTATAATGATGCACATACGTCCGGGGTAGGTAAACATAGCATTTTGTTATCAATCACGTAGTGCAAGTCTGTGTGAGGATGGCAGGAATACTTTTACAATTATTTTAGGTATAGTATAGGTGTTCTAGTGCTTGCTCGATGGCATGGAGTGCTTAGGTGTACCTGTAATAGCTCTTTTTGGTTTTGGTAATTATTGTGGCATTGCGAATATTTTACAATATGTTGCACTGGATTTTATTTGGCCTTTTGCGGTAGGCTTTGCGAGTGCGCATGTTTAATATGTTGCACTAGACAATCTACGGTACGGCGTACCGATAATTTATTTGGCCAGTTGCGGTGGCCACAGCGATTGCGCGTGTATAATATCTATTTCCGAACCAGTCACTTGTTTGTTGAACTGGGAAATGCATAAATAAATGTGAGCACGTCTCGGAGCTCTTGCGAAATAGCATAGAATGAGTTGCATTATCTGGTGTCGATGATTGCATAAACGAAAAGCTAAAGCAAAAGTACAACTGAGGTTCGGGTTATCTTAGGGGCAGTACTTCCGGTCTCCTCCTTCACATACCTCAGTTGTAGTGCTAGTCTATAGCTGAGGTTTTATTTACTCTAGTGCTAGTCTGGTGTAAATTATATTGCGCCAGATGGCCATTAAATTCCATTTATCTTTTTGCATTGTTCCTTTCATATGTTTTGTATTGTTCAAGGATAAAATATCAAAATGTGTGTACATAATTTACCACATTAAAAATTATAATTAATTTTTAAATGATAAAGTTTGCCTTTGTAGTGCTTATTGAGCAATTCTTGCTATTGCGAAGAGCAAGTTGATGTCACCAAAGGATCAGGGATCCATTTGATACGTAGGCTACTGTAACCGAACGTTCATGACATAGAAAACGCTTAATGATGGTTACACGTTGTAATCCAAATTACTCTAACCGGATGAATTAATCGAATCTTGGTTAACTAATGGGGTATCCAGCTGCGTTCTGTAATAAGTCGATATGTTAAAATGTGTTGATAGTATTTCCTTAAATTCGTAATGAAAATGTTCAAGTCTGGTATACCAGAGCAAATTTCTAAGATTAGTAAAGGATATGTATTTAAATGTTAAGACACGTGTTAAATCGTGTTCATCGTATTCAAATTATTTTAGTTATGCCGTTTGACAGTTTCAAGGGGAGGTTATGTCGCTGATTGTAATTGTTTTATTTGAACTTTGCCAACTAAGTCCGATTATATTGAATGCATTCATTCGTAAAAGACTGTTCAAATAAATACATGCTTTATTGCTGTTTATGGTGAATTTGGACGATATACATGATATTTAAACAGGTGTGTTAAATTTATAAAATATTGGTTTAACATTCTTAAAAATGAAAATGAAAATACAATTATGCAAATAGTTTACAAACAGGCTTCAATTTGCGATTGTAATTAAGGTTATACAAATTGGGTTTTAAGTGTCAGGCAAATGATACATTATTTTGGATCTGGTTACGCATTTGAATCCAAACGTTATGCAAGTTAATTGTTTTATTAGCGAGTTCAAATGTATACTTTTTGACAATATTAAACAAGAAAAGTATGGTAGAATAAATAATAATTTTGTTTTAGATATGTATAAAATTTTCAAAACCCCTTTGAAAAATGAAGAATAGTTTGAACTACTTCCTAGACATCTGCGCGTATTTTAGTAAGATTATCAAACTCTGCACACCCGTTGAGAATACAAATTGGCATTTATGTTCAAAATATCATTCCACGAAATAAAGGTTATTGATGATGTTGTAATGACTTTCATTTAGAAGATGAATACTATTGTATATGTACCGTAATTACTCTATGTTTTCGGACACTCTAAGTTTTCGGACAACCCTTTTTTTAGCAAAAATAATTATTTTTCGTGACTCTTTATTTTTTCGGACACACGAGTTTTCGTCCATACGTACTGTCTCTAAGTTTTCGGACAGTATATTTTAGAGCGCTATTTTACCAAATTTCTGTTTTCGATATCTAATAACACTTCGATCATGGGGTTTTACAACCAGATTAACACCATAAAACATGGCAAGTGCCTGCATTCCTGAGGGCTACGGACCATTACATTTGCTTTATCGGGTAAATAATCTTGTAAACCGGTAATAAACAATGGTTTCGCCCGATAGCATACCGGTAAGCGTTGTAACAATTACCAGGGGTAGTGCCAATTAACAGTTCAATTATCTACCGCAATTGAACTACCCCTTTTCAGTAAAATAACTGTGACAAATACTAAACGCTTCAAAGTGTGATGCACCCTATTGCAAGTTTTAAAAAGAACAATGGAAGGTGTTAGACAACAACTATCGGAAATGAACAAACAAAGAATTCATAGTTTGCTTTTTTTATTGCGTTAATTACAGGTTCATACTAACGAGTATCGGTACATAACATGCTCATCTTTGAACTCGTTGGTCAAAATACAACCTTGTAGTAATTGTCTGTCAAATAAATTAAGCATTTAAAATTATTAAAACGCAGTGCAAACATATATAACTGTAATTTATACAACATGGCATGGTATTTTACAAGCGCTTGCTATTACCGGTAGTTGTTGATACAATTGACGCTATTTTCGGACACTTTAATTTTCGAATCAAAGTTTTCGGACACCTGTATTTTGTGAATATTTTTCGTATCTAAGTTTTCGGACACGAAAATAAATAATTATTTTTAAGTGTCCGAAAACATAGAGTTATTACGGTATTTGCAGGTGTTTCAACGAATTAAATTCTATTAGCGGTACATTTAAAACCCCCATCTATTTATAAATTTTGAGAGTTACTAGTTTAATGTGACAAATCAATAATTTTTATTGTGTGTAAATATACCAAAGAAGATTTTGTTTTAAGAAATGCGATTCTTATTAATACTGTTCTAGAAACCTATACATGTTAATACCGTCTTGATAGAACCTACGTGTAATAACCATATATTGCATTTTTTGTATGTGTATTTTATTCTTGAATAAATAATATTTGTTGTGTAACATTGTGTTATTATACCTAGTTACGAAACATAAAATAATGTGTGAATGTATGCATGAAGAAGATGTACTTTTGCATAAAACTGAATAAACTGTATGATTGTCTGTCTGTCTGTCTAAAAACTGCACGGATGTGGCTGTGTTCTTATTCTCATATTTTCGTTAATATTTAGTGCTTGTAAATTTCTATCCTTAATTGTGTTATTGTGTTTGAAGACAGTAGGTCAAAATCTCAAACATAAATCTCATTGTATTATTACACGCAACAGAATGCACACTCGATGCCTGATATGATTTAAACGTAATTATCGATTTAAGTGAAGTACACAATGTTCGCCATTTAATATTGCTGTTGTCTGCACTAATATATTATTTTTACTCATTAAATGCTTAAACTTTCTTATATATGTAAGTGTGAACGTTTTTGTAGATTATCATCGTTCCAGAGACGCTTACTATAATATGTTGCAAACACTATCCCTTTTTCAAGAGAATATTATTAATTATTGTACTTTTTTCATGTTCTCATTTCTACACCCAACATAATCACATATGCCCTACATAATCTCACATATCATGAAAATAATACCTAACGTTTCATTTTCCTTTATCAACGTCCTCTGATTCTTTTTTCTAATCGCTGTCATAACTTTCTATTTGAAACAGTTCCGTAGCAAACGACGAAATCAAAATAAAACATAAGCCTTGCCTCACTATTTCCGTATGATCAAATGCAACAAATTTATCATGTGGGCGTTAATGGCTTCTTGTATTCATTGGATCATATCATGTTGTATATAAAACAAAGACCAGAAAACGCCATCAAGGTTGCATATGATTGCATATAGATCAGCAGCTTTTTATTCATTCCACATACACGAATTATATACATACCAATTATGTATTTCTAAATGTTATCAGTCTCTTTTCATCACAAAGTTATATATACCAGTCTATGAACAATGCATGCAGTATTGAACGCCTACGTGCACCTGCTAAACTGTTCAAATATGTTTCCTGTTTCTTGAAACATGATGTTTGATCTCTCCAGTTGTATTACGATCAGGTAATGTACATCCGCGCCCAGGGCCTTCTTTTCTTAGCCATATTATACCACAGATGCAAACAATTATTCATTCCTTTCCAATGCTTCGGCAATATACCAATTAATTTTTGTCCATTATACTATTAAAAGTCTGATTCACAACAAAGATTCTCTTTATGCAGGTCTACGTTATTTTGATATCAATGATATAACTGAAACATTATGAAAAAAGTTATATCCCATCTACCGGTCTACTATTTTACGGCTTCCACCAGCCAATGCGCAAGGATAGCATATTTGACTCTTATGGGGGCGTTGCTATATACGTTACACGAAATATTGCTTTCAAACGAAGATAAGATATCGAATAGCATAACGTAGAATGTATATAAATTAAAGTTTACCATTCAAAACATAAATCCATTCTTTTTGGCATCTTTAATATACCGCCAAGTGCGGATATATCGTATAGGACTAGCCTGAGAAATACGAATTAGAGATATCATAATGACAGGTAATTTTAAAATTAATGCACTGGCCGAATTATCGGCACGAAACATATTGATTTCGACATACAATAAATAAGCAAGTAACGGTCAAGTGAACTAACGATACATACATACATACATACACTACATCTCTCAAAAACCGTGAGTTCGATGATTGCACTGGGTGTTTAACCGACTGGAATAACAGCACGTATTGTAGTAACGCAGAATCCGTGTAAAAGAGATATGTAGGGGTTTTAATCACCTTCAGTGTTAACTCGTATTTGCCTCACATATCAATTACTAGAAAGGATATTTCCGCCTGGTTACTTCGAGAGTAAGATTGTCTCTAACTCCGCATACTTTGAGCAACTTTCCACAGAAGTCGGATGATATGCAGTATTGCCGCATTGTTTGAAGGTACCATTAGTAAAGAATTTGTGTATGTCTTCCATGCCGATTCAAACTTCTGCTCCAGTTCCAAGCAGTGCTCTAACATGTTTAACGAGGTATCAAAGCAGGCGAATGATAGGAAACTATCACCATTCGACGAGACGCATCTTGGGGGTTTTGTGATTTCAATGAATCTCGATAATTTCACAAAAACTTCAAACTGTTTCGGTTTTTGGTGTAGTTCACTATATGTAAGTTATTGTAAATAGTAGAGATAGAGTTCGATCTGCGCACAAATACAGTCAGTGTTGTTGTTAAATGCAAAAAGAACTGTTGTGTCGATGCCAAAACGACCCCGTACAGTTCGCACCTTAAAAATTCAGGGACACACATCGCCTCTGCTTGTCTAAATATACAAAATACAGACAATCTTTGTTTGAACGACCGCTTATATGACTGATTTTCTATCTTTAAAGCTAATGACTCCGATGGGGACACACAATATTGGTAAATTATGTTATTTTTTTTTATTCATTTTTATCTTCTGTTCTATTAAGTCAAATTATTCACATGTTTCATCATATTCTCCGTTGCAGAAAAGGAAAGACGCGTATGGCATCTAGTTGCCAATAATATCAGAATCTAAGGATTGGATAAACATGTTTCTATATGTATTGATACCATCGTGATTATAGTCATGTCCTTCTGTTTTCTGTTCTCAATACGTCGAAGCACCGCAACTAACCAGCGTTGACATGATGTCATACAATGCATGGTCATCTTTTTTATTTCTCATCAGAGGCTCCATAATACGTTTCGAAGCGTTTTATTGCATTTTCAAACGTTGCTGTCCTGTTATTAACGTTTGTTTGTGAAAAGTCTGTTCCAAATGTTCCAAAAACAATATGCGACAATTCATGACGAAAATTAAATAATATGTTATTAGTGCTGAATAATTCTTACAATATATGGTGCGGTCATTTGGTCTGGAACTGCGCTCTTTATTCGTCTGCCCAATGTTGTCTGTATGTATAATTTCGATAGTTTTCCGCAGTGAATTAATTATACATGTAAGTTTATCCACCAGTTTCGGAAACTCGTGTATTTTAATTTTCCCATCAACAAGATTCGCATTCTCTATGGTAAAATGTGGGCAATGGCGTCGTGTTAAGAAGCGCCTCTAAGTTGCAAGAATGTACTTGACACAATTAATAAGATTGTTATCCCTCCATACATCAGGCCGGATGTTCTCCACCGCAAAAAAGAAGGCTGTTTTGAAATGAAATGTACTCATCCTGGCTTGGGGTTCTGGCACAAACAGCTCCGTTCGTATCATCTTTATGACAACATATGCTTTCAGATGTACTGTATCTAAACTGAACATAATTAGCCTCTCTGTTAGATTTGTTGAAATGCGCCATTGAAAATCAAAATAATCGAACTCACAAATGTTCAAACTTTTTGGGGGTCCCTTTGGAAGTTTAAAGACGCCACATTTCTTTGCCTTTTTTAACGTTTTCTCCGGGGCGGGGCCTTTCGAAAACGAAATCGCATTGCTTCGGAATACGTTTACAGTAACACGCGTTGGCTGTGTCTGTAGTACTTATACTTTCTGCAGGTCCGTGACGTTTCGCTTGACTAAGTTATCCGTTAAGTACTTTTACGATACAGAAAATAGATATATGGGGAATAATGCCGTTAATTAGTGTCCATTGATTTTGAAAAAAACATTTACCTGATCATGAGGGTCCACATGAGGATCCAATTTTTCAAAACAAAATGCTTTTGTTGATGGTTCAATCATTGTTAAAGCACAGTACCGCGAAGCGCAACCGTCAGTGCTTACCTTAATAACGACTTGGTGATCATGAGTCTGAAGGGTTGGGTTGTCTGAATCAAGATACAAACGAAACGTTTCAAAACGGTGTAATATGTCCAAGTCAAACGTTCCAGTTGTCCTACCCTCGATTTGACTTCCAAAGATATAAATTCGTCTATTATAGCCAAGTGCTTCGTATATAAGTGTACAATCACGTTCAATAGAGAAATGGAGCTTTCTTCGAAGCTGTAATTATGGGCGTTTGACGGCTAGGTATTCAAGGACAAGTGAAGGTTTCTCGGAGTATTCTTTATCATATATCGAATTTATTGTCACATCTTTGGCTATTTTCCACGCACTCCTATCTTTCCTTGTTGTATGCTTCTCTTTTTTTCGCCTGTTTTGAGCTATCCTCAAAGATAAAAAACTATTTGTATTCTTCGCTTCTTGATATAGGAATGGTGTGAACCTTTACTTCTTTTCGTTTTTTAAATAAAATATAATTACTAATTCATGTACATGTAACCATGAGAGATCAGTACTACGGTTTCCGTTGTAAAATAAAGGTCATACTACAATCTATAAGGTAGTATAAATTCAAATTTACTCATAAAATCCATTTATATTATAGGAAAAACAAAACGAAACAATATATGTTGAAATATATTATTATATGTATTATTCATTACATGCTTTGAGATTGTATGCCTAATATATTTTTAAACATAAACATAATAGATATTTAACATGATCATGTTAACATTTGTACACATTTCACATTGTTTTGAATATTGCTTAAAACTTTTAACAAGGGAAAACCAACTTACTTTGCATTTGGTACTCTTGACAACACCCCCCCCCCTCGTATCCGCTTTTACTGGTTCTGTGCTGTAACGATGTTTCCTTATTAGATATTGAAAGACAGATTGATTTAGCGTACAGGCGACTTAGCAGACAGTGCAAATATAACGTATTCAAACACTTGCAAAATGGGTTTTCCCGACAATGAAAATAACAGCGTCAATTTTTCAAGCGCTAAAAATAGCAGAGAAAATGTTCCGCCAGCTGGCGAAAATACGCATAGTTTGCATTGTCAATATTTAACAATTATATCCGACGGTGGCAAAATCAGGTGAAAATCAATGACGTTTTTCATGATGTAAATTGACGAATAGTTTTACTTAATGTACAAGGACTGTCGAAGGGACGTTTACATACGTTTCATTACGTATAGCACATGAAATATGACACATGTATTCTGTTTGTAACACATATGACACATCAAATGAGACACTCTTTACAATAATGCATTATATCGGTGCGTTGTACACATTTTGCAAGCTTTAATTTCACTAAAAAATAATTTCCTTTTGATTAAACTCAGCTTAATCCTCCATTTCCAGTTTATCAAGACATTAACCATTACCTGAAATAAGACCTTTACATTTTGATAGCTTACCTTGATCGGTATATTGATTTATTCTTCAAAACACTGGGCGCGATATCTGCCCCATGTACATAGCGATTTTGTTTAAAACACTGTGCGCGAAATCTCCAATATATTTATAGCGACTTGGTTCAAAGATCGATCAGTTAAAATATGCTGGTTGATTAATACGAAGTGGACATTGATATGACTGACAAGTCGAACACTTTTCGCATAGCAGACGTCTCCTCATGTCTTCGCCTGCAGCGTTAATTGAATGACGCTCTAAATCTGCTTAACCCTTTGCATGCTGGGAAATTTGTCGTCTGCTAAAATGTCGTCTGTTGAATTCCTAAAATTAGCATTTTCTTCGATTGTTTTTCAAAGAATACTATCAGAATAGCAAACAGTTTGGATCCAGATGAGACGCCACGTTCTGTGGCGTCTCATCTGGATCCAAACTGTTTGCAAAGGCCTTTAAAATTCAGCTCCAGCGCTTTAAGGGTTAATTTGGATTCGAAACATCCATCACAAAGCGCCAAACTTTATTTTCTAGACATTTGTATTCAGTGGGTTTATACTAATGGCATAATCTTTACCCCGATATATCGAGATTAAGTTTAACATTTCAGGATCGACACAACCAAGAAAGGAACACTTACCCACCCTGCCATTTGTTATTGCATTTTTGCTATTAATGTTTTATCTTTAGAACAAAATCTATAGGCACATGCCTATAGTCCTTGATAAAAGCCCTATCATGTTTGCTAAAACGCGCACACTAAAGTTTAAGGTCGCCGTGGTGTAATGGATATGGTGTCCGCCTTGCGACCGGGAGGTCACGGGTTCGATCCCCACCGTGGGAGCGTTCTTTAGATCTCCCCCAAAGACACCAAGTACTGGTTCTAGGCCCAGGAAACGGACTCGAGAGCGTTTATATAAGCCTAAGGCTTTCGACGCAATCGAGCTAAAATAAATAGGTTTAAACTAAAGTTCTTTCACGATCCTCGATAAAAAAGTGTGTTAGTTTTATAATGTAATAATGCATCTTAAAATCTAAAATAAAATTTCGTTGACGATAAAGGCATATATGAATAATTGTTTACAACTATATACATAATATTTATGATAACGTCCAGTACGATTATAGAAATATTAAAAATGCAAACGCCTCTTACAACTGTGGGAATAAAGACTTAAGCTAGCTCGATAACGTGTTGTGTTATCAAAGGAACTAGATTTAAGTTTCCAATTATTTATTTTATTATTTAACTTAAGCAACCATTTTTTTGTCTTGCAAATTGAAACTTACAGAACGTGCATATTCCCTTTAAGTTTCAGTATCAGCATACTGAGCGGGGTACAACTTCAGTTTACGAATTATTTGTTAGTACCGTTTTTTGAGTGGTAAATCATCGGTTGTTGAGTGGAAACACATCGGTTATAGAGTTGTATATCATCGGTGTGAGTTTAAACTCATCGTTTATTGAGCTGTAAATCACCAGTGTGAGTTGTACCTCATCGGTTATGGAGCTGTAAATCATCGGTGTGAGTTGTAACTATTTGATTATTGAGTTGTAAATCATCGGTTATCAAGTTGTAAATCCTAGGTTATTGAGTTGTAAATCAAAGGTATTTAGGTTGTATATCATTGGTTATTGAGCTGTAAATCATTGGTTAGCGAGTTTTTAATCATCGGTTATTGAGTTGTAAATCATCGGTTATTGAGTTGTAAGTAATCGGTTATCAAGTTGTAAATCATAAGTTATTGAGTTGTAAATAATAGGATATTGATTTGTAAATCATCGGTTATCAAGTTGTAAATCATAGGTTATTGAGTTCTAAATCGGTTATTGAGCTATAAATCATCGGTTGTCGAGTTGTAAATCATATCTTATTGAGTTGTAAATCATCGGTTATCGAGTTGTAAATCTTCGGTTATCGAGTTGTAAATCCTCGGTTATCGATTTGTAAATCATCGGTTATCGAGTTGTCAATCATCGGTTATCAAGTTTTAAATCGTCGGTTAAGAGTATCATGTCAATGTTACCATTGGAATATATTAATAAAAGGCATTTATTTCGTTGCGAAAATTTGTTTTCGAGTGTTATTTTACAATATTCTCTTGTAAAAAAGGGCATTTGTATAGTTGTTTTTGAAAAGTGAGAAGGGTGAATATTTGCTTTTGATATTGTGTTTGTCGTTATTATCGGTCCCTACAACAAACACGCGTGCTTTTGGAACAGTAAAGTATATGATTTATCAGATTTGTTTAAAATACTTGTAGAAAAGTGAATTTCCGTTTTCTTTTCAAAACATTTACATCGACATTAAAGCAAAATGCCACGTGTTTCGGTGAGTATTAAGGTCAAAGCAACATATACAGAAAGTATTCCACATGTATTGAAAAGATGTGTTCGAAGGAATTATTCAACTGTTTGTTCGTAAAGCAGATTCCGAAAAAAAGCCGAATGTGTTTAATTGTAGATTCTAGAAAGTGATTTAGTATTAAAACGCGAGCAAATAATAAATGTAAAGAACGTTAAAACAGTCCAGAAATTGCGCAAAATTCAGTATTTTATGCATCAGATCTTGGTTTTAAATTTTTAGAACATATCTTAAATACCGTTATCTATCTCAATATAGCATTTCTGTTGTCTTACAAGATAAGTATTGATGCAAAGCATCAAAGGGCGTCGGGAATTTCAGTGAAAAGGGCACTCAATGAAGTTACATGAAACGATTGTTTTTCTTCTGTACATATTAATATATTTGCCCGTTATTTTAAACAAAATATAATAAGATACCGGTATAACCATTATCTATGATTTTGTGTTATAACCCCAAATAGCCATTATCTATGATGTTGTGTTATAACCCCCAAATAACCATTATCTATGATTTTGTGTTGTAACCCCCAAATATTTCATAGTTCATTTTATTTACATTGATTTCCTTTTTTTTTACTGGCATCCGTGTGCAGTTTTTATTAATGGAACAGAACTGTGCAGGTTTTAAATAATCTGCTTCATCTTGTAAGCGTGATTTCATATTTTCTCAACTTCAAGGGGAGATGATTCTGAACTTATTCTTACGTTGCTCATTTACGGTAGGGGTTGAGTACTCATTGATATAAATCACTGTAAAAGTTTTAATGTGTTTACGACCCCCCCCCCCCACCCTCTCACACATATATTTCATGGGCATAATAAAAACCAAAAAAAATGGTTACAATAAAACAGCATATTTATTTAAACTAACATGTCTACATCAAAACAAAAAGTTAACAAAGAACACAAATAAAATAAATCGATTCTACTGGGGCTCGAACCTTGGGCCTCTCACATGTGAAGCGAGCGTGTAACCACTACACTTCGGAACCGCTTGAAAAATCACCTACTAACTAAGATAGTAATAAGCTATTAATAGTCGGTTTAAATGTATACCCGGAAGTTTAAAAGCTGGATAGTGAGCGGGGTTAAAGGTCCATACCAAAGGGTCCATACCACTGGCAAGATACGGGTCAGGCCTGCGGCCTTCTATATATGTTCTTAAAAAAAAAAACCTGTAGGAAGACTTGATAGTAATGAGACTGGGGTGCTGTGATGGTGCTCCTCATTGATAAGCGGCTGCTTCCTTTATCAAGACTCATTATTACAATTAATAATACGTGTCGCGCTTCGCGCTCTATAGCGCCTTTATTAGTAACTAGGTGGTTGCTAAGATAGTGGAACAAAGAAGATTTCTTTCTATACAAAACCAGAAAGTTTCACCGGTTCGCGTCTTTGCCCAGTCCCTGTGATCTTTTATTATTGCCAAGTCCCTGTGATCAGTTATTAATAAAAGGAATTAGCTTTGCATTATTGGCAATACATGTTGTAGTAAATGTTATAGGCACAAACGCAGTACTTATTACACTAATTTACACAAAAATCACCACAATGCAAGATATTCTGACAACAAAAATATATACATTAATCCGTAAAATAACTTCTACTCCCATAAGCGAATCAAAGCGCTGAAGGCACTGAAGATGTTCGCTATTGCATAATTTAACACGCAATTCATTTTTCAAAATCAATCGCAAGTTTGAAATGAACACACGCCATTCAACTTTAAAAAGTGTGTGTCATAGCGCACGGGTCGAGTTTTGTGTGCACTTTTTATCATCCTTATTATTTCATAGAAATAACTAAGACAAAATAAAAACAGCATGCTTTTTTGGAAGTTCTGAAAGCAAAGAAAGTATGATGAAAATGGTAATGAGAACTTAATATAAAGAAAATTTGCAGTCACCATCATATTAAAGGAATATTTTTTTCTAATATCAAATGACTATCTCACCAAGAATATAAATTCATAATGAAAGTTCCGTGTACAAAACTTTTGATTTTTGACACCATATACAAATTCAAAATATACAATAATCTTCGTATCTTGTATATGGAGGAATAAAAGTATATAAACATTGCTGTTTATGCTTTACTTGTTACCCGAGCAGTTCACACGGTGTCAACAACGCTAACATAAACATAGGTATAGAGCACTAATGCGCTTTTAGGCGAAGCTGTTTCAGTTTTCATCTTAGTGACTTTAACATAACGCCAACAGACACGCATGAATATTTTCGAATATTTAATAAGCTGATTCGAGATACAACCTCTGAATTTTTGCTACATCACTGCGTATGTGCTCAATTCAAAGGATGTAGCACTGTTCAGTGTAAGGAATTCCGGACTACTCTCTGTATGCTCAAACGACACAAATTGTGGCCCTGTTACAATTACGCGTTACAATCCATCTCGCAGAATTTCAATTTCGCCTCCAAGATGAGAAAACAATCATTAGCGAAATAGTATAGTGTCACGATAAGAGAAAATCGTTTAATTATCATACCACAATGTTTGCCGTACTTGGTCAGCACGTCTGGAAATCATTCCTTAATGCGTCGATAGGCTGCCATTATTAACAAGTTTGCTATTTTGAATTCAATTTTGTATCAAAAAGCATTGTTTTTAAATGTGGGATTTTCAATTCGCAATGAGATTTGTAATGACCCTCGTCATGCGAAAATGGGTCTTATTCCATATGCGCCCATCATATAAATAGCCCACTCAGCTATCCCTCCTTCTGGTAAGGAGAAACATAACATATTGAGTGATTTTAAAGCGAACAGCGTCGCCTATGGCCTGACTGCGCAAGAGCACATGTTGGGTTTAACAAACGCTTGCCGAAACGCATAAGACCCATTTTCGCATGACGGCGCTATTGGCGTGTGATTTAAATGTGACGAAAGAAAACTGCGTTTAAATCAAATATAAACATACGATATATTTCGATAATGAAGAAAGATACTCATAACAAGGCATATGAGGACACATATGAAGTGCTCTCCCGTAGTATATTTTTTATTTACTCACACTAATGTGTGGTTTGACAATGCTAACACACATTTCATGCGGTGAATATGCATCTTACAAGTGAAAAACACAACACAATAGTTTAACTTTTGTTTAATTGTATTCAATTATTTAGAAATAGTAAATTGCTAACTTTATTTCAAAGTCGGCGTATACGCCGACAACATTTTTAAAATTGTTATAAATATATTTAATATAATATATTTAGTTGTTTTCGGTTTTAGCGATTATAAAGCATTTTCGAGGTTGCCTATAGTATGCCTGAGTAATTGATGAACTCATATCCAACTGTCAATGTATTGAGAACTGTGAATATAAACAAGCTAAACCTTCTACTAAGCTTCTACTATTGCGTTGCTAGCACCCGTAAATACAAAAGATCGCCGCTATGTGTTGAGAACCAAGAACGCTTTCCAGAAATACCCGATGTAGTAGCTTCAACGAGGTTATGAAACAGGTCATTCGTATTATTATTATAAATTATTTGTTATATTCGGGTTAAGCGATTATGATTTTTTTAGTCTATCGTATCGCTGAAGTTATTGTTGAACTTATGTTCAACGTTTTATAAATTGAGAATATAAATAAGCGTCAACTTTTTCCCAAATCTCTCAATTTACGACCTGTACTACGTCATTGAGTTGTATGTGAGAGCGTAACCTATTGCGTTGTTATCGCCCGTAAACTTTCCTTTGTGTATCGACAGGCGCATCTATTAATAGCCTCATATCATGAATGCCAAAACACCCGCGAAAAAGAACCACGTGACCAAATAGGACGCTAAACGCAAATACCATGCGACTACGACTTTAATTATGTAAGAACGCTCCGCAATTCCTCTGAAGCCGGGGCCTTGTGATTGCTTTCACGTAAAGAATTGACCTCTAACTGAAGTAAACAAAGGAAACGCAGCACCTAATTGACCCATTCCTTCTATGTGCGAAGGCAGATTGAATTTTACTAATGTATGGTTTGCCTATTATAACACACATTATAATGCGGTAAATATGCGACTAAAAGTAAAAAACACTATAATTAAACTTTTGTTTTTAATTAAGTTATTTAGAAACCAAAATTCCAAACCTTATTTCAAAACAGCAAGACTACATTTTTTAGAGAATATTCTTGTTATATTTAAATGTTTTTTAATAGTTTCAGCGATAATGAATCATTTTTATGTTGTCTATCGTATCCCTGTAATAATTGTTGAACTCGTGGTCAACGTGTTATTAATTGAGACCTGTGAATATAAACAAGCGTAACCTTATACTAGTGCGTAATTCTCACCCGGACTCCCCTTTGTTTATCGCCAGCCTCAGATTTATGAATGAGATGAGCGAAAATACTACGTCACGCAGACGCAGCAGAAAGTGGACTATTTTAATCATTCATAAACAATCTCCTCCGCGACACGTGCAATACGATCATTGTTTTTTTTATTCTTTTCTATAAAACACCATTCGAAACTATTGCATTTAACACGATATTAATATAATGTTTCCATTTGTGAATAAACATAATTGGAGAACTCAAACCTCTTGCATAAATTACACAACTCTTTCTTCGCGCGTAGTGTAAGCGGGAATTGGGCTAATCATACCCAGGCCGTATCGACCTGAATTTTACATCAAGCACATTAGACGGTCGCTAAAGCGACCATCTAAAAACACGTATTACATACTAGTCGCCGCACTTCAGTGCGACGCCAATAATGTAGTGATGCACACTTGACATTACTTCCGGATGCATCGAGCTTTCAGGTACGAATATCCAATAACTAACTTACACATATTGATATGAGTAACCCTCCGAAGACGGATACACCGACACAAGTCCATAGTCACATCAAGTTTAGACGTGTTCATGCTGTTTCTTATACAGTAGCATAATCAAAGCTAGGTAAATTTTTACAGATAGTCCGCTGAGTTTCGGTCATTTTTAACACCGGATTTGTAAAAATAACAGAACCGTTACAAATCTGACACAGATGAAGATGTGTTGTGCATCGCAGAATATATTCTTTAGATGATCTAAATGATGCAATTAATGATATTTATCAATATGATAACATTCTAGACGTTGATATTCACAATGCACGTACCCTATTAATGTAAATGAGTATAATATATTGTAACAATATACTAAATATAAAATAACTTTTTAAAAAGGTATAACCCATGGTAAAAATATAATATACATACGTCAAATATATTCTGGATGTGACTAGTGAAGCACGAGGTTTCAGCACGACCGATCAGCTGTCAAAACAATCACCTGCAAACGACTCGGCTAGTGTTCTTCATTCAACACAACCCTGTAAATCCCCTGCATGATAACAACCATTCCTTTTGCGACATTCCGCCTAACATTACTTAACGACGTGGAAGTGACACTCGACAACGTCATATATATTGGCCGTGCTCTGTGAAAAGAGGGTTTAATGCATGTGCTTAAAGTGTAGCCCCAGATTAGCCTGTGCAGTCCGCACTAGCTTATCAGGGACGACACACTCCGCTGTTATATTTTTCGTTTACAAAAAGTATTTTCTTTTAAAAAATCAAGTTTAGGCTGAAAGTGTCGTCCCTGATTAGCCTGTGCGGACTTCACAGTACACGACTCATATGAATACGCGCATTAGTTGTTGAAAGGTTACTTAGAGGTTTCTAAAGAACTTTTCGCACAATATATGACCGTTTTGATATAATTAAACGTGTTTTAAATTAATTTATAAACATAAATATTTTTTTTCAACTCCGGAAGGTAAGTTTTAGTTATTAATATGTCAAAGCTACAAAATGGAGATTACAATATGCTGGGGAATATTTCGGTTAAATGAGCGTGAACTATTCTCATTTATTAAATGTTTACTAGAGTTGAATTTTTTGTCAAATCGTCCCGTAGTAGGAGGACACAATTGTAGTAACTTATGTTATATTAATAGACGACATTGTGTTAGAGTACAATTGTAATATCAATTATATAACTTTGATAATTAAACATAAGCTGTCTGATAACTTAAAACGTGAGTTCCTGTTTTAACAACATACATGTTTCAACAACAACATACACATCGCTTCTTAATGAAACATGTTGAAGTCAATATGATTTCCTCTGGATGATCAGCTCTTTTAACACATACATATGTAGGTAGTAAGGTATTGTTTGTATCAATGTTGATTTCTGAAAATGTATAAATTAACGCACATGAAATGAATCTTAAAAAATATGTTTTACTACTAACAACTATGATTATACTAATAATACTTCAAAAATAAAAATAGTTGCATAACGTATGTTATCGACACATCTACTGAACCTGTTCAAGTTATATATACTAATTAAACTAATGCATGGACGTGACAAGTGACGCACGAATATTCTATCATAGACACGATCAGCTGCCAACACAATCACTTGTAAACGACGCGGATTTTCCACCCATCAATATTATGCTATTCAGCCTTCTACGTAACGCCACCAGCTTGACATGACTAAGCGACTGTGCAAGTGACACGGGACTAAAACATCAACGTATAAGTTGTGGAAGGTCATTTAGAGGTGACTCAGCACTCTTCGTACTTTACGTTTGTTCTGTTTGATTGTTAGAATAAAAAGCAGAACGCCAACATGGTAAAAATATTTTCAGTAATTACCATACACTGCCAGTCAGACGTGGTTCGACTTGGAATATTGTACCTTCCACCCAGTTCTGCGGCAGATACATTAATTATGATCAATCAAAACGCGAATGCTTAGTCTGGATATCTGTAATTGCTGTTGATGTGGATAAACTTCGCTGCAGGACTGTTAATTTTCTATAATAAAAGTAGTTATCGCCAAACAAAATTAAATAGTGTAAATGTGATACTAGCATATTCGCAATACGTGAATAATGATGATTCGTTATATGTACGGATCACTGTTTGAATGTATCAACTATCTGAAAGATAGTGATGATTAATACAAAATATATAGATGCAAACCGAAGCGTATTTCGGTTTCCAAACAGTAAGTTAGTGCGTCATATTTTCCAAATAATTGTTTAAGACTAACACATATTACAGTGGGCGTACTACTCGGAACAGATAACGGTTATCTCTGGAAGGTAAATTTTAGTTATTCATTTTTTGAAATTACATACTGTGAAACAGGGAAATTGTATTCTTAAACAAGTTGTAGTTTTACAAAGATTAGAAATTGAACGTAAAAATAATGCTAACAATTGGTCATCGAAAATACGGGACATTCTTAACCAAACCGGTTTCACCGATGTATGGCTATTCCCCGAATCTGTTAACAATGATCACTTTATCCCGTTATTCAAAAACAGATTACGAGACCAATATATTACCAACTGGGATGTCAGTGTGACGTCGCGTAGCTCAATGATCCTATATAAGGAACTCAAACCGGTTTTTGAAAGATCATCGTATCTTGATATTGTTGACAACAAAAAACATAGGAACATTATTGCAAAATTACGTTTGTCCTCTCACAAATTATCCATAGAAACGGGCAGACACCAGAATATTGACAGAGATCAACGCAAATGTATATTATGTAACCTTAATGACATCGAGGATGAATTTCACTTTGTTCTTAAATGTCCTTATTATAATGATGTTAGGAATGCATTAATTCTGAACTATTATAGAATCCGGCCAAATATGTTCAAGTTTATTAAACTACTTAATAGCTCAAACAAAACTTTATTAAGAAAGCTAGCCATGTATTGTTTAGATAGATAGATAGATAGATTTATTTCGGCAAGGAATGCATACAAGGGCATTTACAACATGTACAAAATATAAAATATAACATACATGAAAATAAATATACCATTACATACATACCAACACCAAGGATAACACAAAAATGGGTAAACCCATATTTCCATTGTGGTCCTTTGAGCTGGTGGCATGACATAGAGTGGCACTTAAATATTAAACGATTACATCAATAAAATGACCAACATAATTTAAATAAATATATTAAATACTATGCATGTATATCACAGACCATTTTGATACTTAAGATATCACAGATATCATTATTAATTATGAGATCCTAAAAATACACTATTAAAAAATGTGTAAGAAATAAATTAGATATCACAGATAGCATCATTTATTACACCATCCTAAAATACATAGAATAAAAAATGGAGAATGCATAACATTTTTGAAAGATAGGATCAATTTTGATAAAAATTGCTGACTAAAACTGATTCCTTAAGCCGAAAAAACAAACAATACACATAAAAAATTACAGATTTTCTAATAAATAATTTTTTAAAGATGACTTAAAAACAGGCAATCTGTCAATCTGTGTAATACTGGAGGGTAAATTGTTCCATAATGAGCATCCCGTGTAACAAAAGGACTTTGACCCGAAACCTTTGACCCTGGGGACAGCAAATGCATCTTTTTGAGTTGACCTGGTCCTGTATGAATGAATAGAGGCCTGCGGGATAAAATGTTCTCCCATATAGTCAGGGGCCAAACCATTTTGAATCTTAAAAACATGGCCAAGAACAATCTGGTCTACACGTTTATTGACTGGTAGCCAGTTGAGCAAACGAAAATGTTCTGGCCCAATGTGTGCCCTTGCATCGAGACCTAGAACGAACCGCATTAACTTATTCTGGGTGGTTTGGAGCTTATTTTGTAACATTTTTGTGAGACTATGGTACCATATAGAGCAAGCATAATCAAAATGACATTGGATTAAAGACATGACAAGAAGTTTCTTGGTTTGCTGAGTGAGATATTCTTTTTTTCTATATAGATATTTTAACCTGGAGTTGGCCTTCTGAATGACTGAACGAGCCATGGTATAAAAGGACAAAGTTTGATCCAATGTAGCCCCTAGGTATTTGACTGAAGATGTAGATTCAATAATGGTACCATTACAAGAAATATCAAGAGAAGAGTTTGACCTGATTTTATGCCTAGAACCAAATAGAATAGACTCCGTCTTACCTAAATGCAGAGACAACTTATTGTCAACCAACCACTGACTAACCAGATGCAAATCTTCTTTCAATAACCTTTCAACATGCTTTAAAATAAGAGAAAATGTCATATATATGTAGTGTTAAATACAAATACATTTTTACAAAAAAATAAGGTCAGAAATATGTAATTATACCTATATTTGTAAACCTATATGCATAACATTGTGTGACCACTGTGTATTAAACCCATCCATGTACCATTCTCACGAAATATGTTCACGAACTATGTTTATTTCGTGTTTATTTAGATCATTTATTCTTTAAAATGATGTGTGTTTTTGTGTGTACTTCAACGCATGCTGTTATTTATATGTATGTTAATGACGATGAGCTTCACATGCTTAAGTCAAAAATAAACTATTCTGTTCTGTTCATTCGTTCCAAGCCCTTAAATGGAGATTTATATATTGGGATATTTCTCGGTTAAATGAACGTTTAATTAACACTAGGTGGAGTTGAATGTTTGGTAAACTAATCGATCTGTAGTAGTTTAACAAATTTAGAGTAACGTATTCTTTATTAATACAACTGAGATATCAATTATATTACTTTCATGATTAAATCATAGGCTGGGTGGTAAATTATTGAGCTAATGTTTTAAAACCCCCTATGTTTAAAAATAGATAATTAATTTAACAGATCTGATGTAGAGAGCGAAGTAACAACATGCACATAACAATGTATTGTAATCCCGTCCATTAAAACTGTATACCAGTACCCAAAGTATAATTGAAGGGTAACTGCATATTTATTTTGTTTACAAGTATGCATGTATAATTGAACTATGCAAATTATTTTTCCGATTGCATTACGAATTTATTTCCATCAAAGCTCCATTATGGCGTATTTGTGAACTCTTAGTGGTTTATACGTCTGTGTGATGATTATATTGCTAAGGAATACACGTAATATGAAGTTTGTAATAATGCATGTGATGATTATCTTCTGTTTATTCGAATGAATTATTGTTTACAAATTTCAATTACCTGTCGCTGCAAGCTCAAAGAAAATGTGTTTAATAAATAAAAACATTGTTGTATTAATAATTAATACATACTTAATTGTGTAGATTATTTGTTTATATCGTTTAAATATAACAGTAATTAAACACTCCTACTTTACAACCATTTCCTTTAGACTGTTATTCCAACGCGATAATTTCAAAAAATTATTAAGTTTACGCACACAACTTTAAACCGAACCCTTGACGAGTAAGTCTAACACTTCACACATAATTTAAATGTACTAGAGATGTAAGTTTCGGAAATCTTTAAGCACGATTTGAGTTTAGATTGAAGTTATTAGTAAACATAGAAATAATGCTCATATGTAAAATGTATTGAACCATAAAGTAAGCGATGTATCTACAGAAAATTGTCAAGCAGATGAAATAAATAATTATTTTTCTTCATCAATTTAATAAATAACGCTCCACTGATTACAGTCTCTGAAGTCGAAAAAGACAACATAGCCATGTATTCTGCGATCCCAAAAGTGTGGCGGGAGGATTTTCGGGAGAATGTGACACTCGCGGAGCTGAACAACTCTCTGGTGGATCTCCACATCCCCTCCATCATATACGTCGCTATCCTCATGGTTGTCGGCGTGTTGGGCAACATCCTCGTCGTCTACATCTATACCATCAAGTACTCACCTTCCACATACCGCTCGTTTATTTTATGGCTGGGATGGATAGACCTCATAGCTTGCACTGTTGGGATGCCTCTTTTGATATACAGTTTGATGTATCCGTACATGTTCCCTTCCGAGGCAGCGTGCAAGACGCTCAGATGTTTACACGTGTTTTTCGTTGTGTCTTCAGCGTTTATTGTCTTAGGAATTGCAATAGAACGCCACCAGAGAATCCGTTACCCGTTGTCAACACAAATAACTCCGACCAAGATTAAAATAGTGTGCATTGTGTTTGTAGCTCTTGGAAGTCTTGTTGCTTTACCCGCCATATTTGTGTACGGTGATGCATTGGTTGACACAGGGGTTCACGGAGTTAATGGAACCGAATGTTTTATTGACCCAACGATGCAAGATTCGAACTTTCCTCAAGGTTACTTTGTGTTCCAGTTATTGTTGTGCGTAATCTCCATGGTGATTATTGGGATAGTCTACTTTCGTATTAGATTGACGATAATGCATCATTATGGGTATATTCGTACAAATACACTCAGCTGCACGCATGGTAACACGAATAAGAAAACAGAGTCGCGTAAGTCCTATTATCTTTCTTACGTTAAAATATAAGTTTTACTATGTTGGTATTAAACAATAACAGCATGATTGTAATTTCAGACAAATGTTGTCAAATCTACCAAATGATAAATGTATTTAGTTTAACGGTTCATCTTCAAAATAGAACTTCGTAGGAGTGTTGAACAAAACCTAAACTAAAATTATATTCCCACAAACTTAAACAAAAATCATTGTGACATTTCATGAAAACTTAACATCCGCTACCGAAAACCCCAAGATTATCAACAAAACAACAGGACAATTAGCTGACGACAAAAGTTCATACACGCACAAAATGTATTTGAAATGAAGTTTAGGAAATTATAATTAACATTGTTAGTAAATTGAGTAGTAACCGTGTTTTCTTCTTTTCGTTTCAGCTAACTTGGGTGACTGTATTCCGGAACAGGTGGAAACAAAATTAGATGGCAGTAACTTAAAAACAGGTATTGACAAAGTTAAAGTACATGATGCACGCGAGGAAACATCGAACGAAACCAACAATAAAGATGCGTATTCAAACCAATGGATACGTGCAATCCGAAAAAATGATCGCTTAAGGTCGCCTAGCCCAGGCCTTGTAGGACACAATCTTGATAAAAAGTCTAATAAA
Source organism: Dreissena polymorpha (assembly GCF_020536995.1). Taxonomy (NCBI): domain Eukaryota; kingdom Metazoa; phylum Mollusca; class Bivalvia; order Myida; family Dreissenidae; genus Dreissena; species Dreissena polymorpha. The sequence continues at coordinate 74,345,604 of NC_068368.1, forward strand.
CGAATTTGCATCGGGAACAGACTAGAAACTAGCCGGAGTTCAGTAAGCAACACAGGGCCAAGTATTCGGACAAAGCAAGTGACCTTTATGTTGTTCATTATCACAGTTGTGTATGTGTTAAGCTATATCCCACACTTGGTTCTCATGGTTACAATTTCCATAAAGTCCGACTTTCTTAAAGAGATGACTCCAGCTGGCGTTGTGGTGTATAATCTCTTTCTTCGTTCATTTGTGATCAACAACATGGCCAATCCAATCATCTACGCTTTCTGTGACAGAAAATTCAGAAAAGAATGCGCTTCTGTGGCGTTGAACGTTCTTACATGTGGAAGAAACAGCTAGATACCGTGATTTTAGATATAACACATCTAAGTATGTAACCACATTCTCATAAACAAGCTAAACAATGAACTAATCTGTTTACATTTCCACAAGGCTGGTCCGAATGGAGTTATACCATCGCGTTCAGAAAACAATATGTCAATACAGTAGTGCGTAAAATATTCGTTACTGGCTTCTGCCTAAGAGTTTTGTCGAATAACCCGGAATGTAAGGTTGTTTATAATCGTAGCGTTCGAGAAAGATAAATTATGTAATATCGTATAGCGATGTGAAAACAGTATATAGTTTTTTTTAAATAAGGAATATTATATTGCACTATGATCTTAAAACGTATTAAAACTTTCATCAAGTCACAATTTGTATATGGAATGTTTCTGTTCCTCGACGGCTTTTTTTATAGCTGATTCTGTGTTTGCACATGCAACATGCTGTTGCATATACATTGTGCTACCTATAGCCGCAGTGGAAGAAAAGTATTAGAACTTAAGTGGTATGAAGTTGAAGCTCAACATCTTACTATCCGAAACTTTAAGATATATTGCAATCAACTAGAGTGGCTGCATTGGTATTGCCTTTGGGGCATTATTGCTTAATTATCATATTTGAGCCGTAATCTGTGTAAAGCGGGTTTAATGCATGTGTGTGAAGTGTCGTCCCAGATAAGTTTGTGCAGTCCTCTCACGCGTATCAGGGACAAGTCTCTTGTCAGCAAATATCCAGTGTAGGCGGAAAGTGTCGTCCCTGATTAGCCTGTGCGGTCTGCACAGGTTAATCTGGTAAACACTTTACGTACATGCAGTAAACCTTCTTTCGCATAGCACGGCCATTTATTTATAAAACTTTACATTTTGGCATAAATAACGTGTAGTTAAGTTGCAACTCTATAGATCGAAATTCTTAGGCGGTTTTCTGTTCGTTTACATACTTTATCAACCAGGTTTTCCGAAGGAAAAAACTGGTTTTTAGATCGGCGAATGTTGGCGGGCGGGCGGGCTGGCGAGCGGGCGGAACAAGCTTGTCCGGGCCATAACTTTGTCGTTCATTGTGAGATTTTAAAATCATTTGGAACATTTGTTCACCATCATTAGTCGGTGTGTTGCGCGAAAGAATTACGTCGATATATCCAAGGTCAAGGTCACACTTTGAGTTCAAAGGTCAAAAATGGCCATAAAAGGAACTTGTCCGGGCTATATACTACATACTTTATCAACCAGGTTTTCCGAAGGAAAAAAACTGGTTTTTAGATCGGCGAATGTTGGCGGGCGGGCGGGCTGGCGAGCGGGCGGAACAAGCTTGTCCGGGCCATAACTTTGTCATTCAATGTGAGATTTTAAAACCATTTGGCACATTTGTTCACCATCATTGGACGGTGTGTTGCGCGATTTATTTTGAAACAAGAGGGAGAGGGGTACAATCAATTTAGTTGTCTCCCTTTATCAGACTTTTTTTCAAATTGAAAACCTGGTTTTGTGACAATTTTGTCCCTTGTTTATAAGTAAACTAGGGATAAGAATTCATGAAATGCATTGTCCGTGTTGCCATAATAATTAAGTTCCTTGAGGAGAATAAGTTAGTAAGCAAAACTTTTACTGTCAATTTCTGAAGCGCGCTAGTTATGTGTGTGTGTTTACAACTAGATTGTCTGTGCGTGTTTATATAAATTATGATCAAAGCCGGTTATATGCTAACTTATATATATCATACATTAAGTTGTTTTTTCTAATTAAATCTGTGCTATCAAGTATATGTATCCATATGTGATAATGTATTCTCATTGTATCATTTTACAACGCATTTGGGACCTTTTAGAAGGAACGAATAGGGAAACATGGATCGTATTTATGTCAGAAATATATAGAAGCCAATTAGTATTCAACCAGACAATTTTTGATGCCCTTGTAACCATTGTTGGTATCAGTTCGCAATCTTTTTTTAATAACACCTGTTTTCAAATGAATTATGAGCTCATAAACCTATGTAAGTAATTGGCGTTTATTATTTATATGCGTTATATGTCAAATGCCTCGAATTTGTTTTGCCTCGATGGATAATGGATATATGTATAAAAACCCATAAATGGCTAGCTTTAGAATTTAATTTATTCCAATGTTATGTTGGTATTAAGTCCGGAACGTATGGACCAAATAACTGAACTGCTTTGTGTTCTATGTTAACTTTTTGTTTTGGTGTAGACATTTTAGTTTAAATAGATACTCTGTTTTATTGTAACCATTTTTTTGTTTATATATGTGTGAGATGGTGGGGAGGGGGAGTTCGTAAACACATTACAACTTTTTACAGTGTTTTCATATCAATGAGTACTTAACCCCCATCGTAAATGAGCAACGTAAGAATAAATTCAGAATCATCTCCCCTCGAAGTTGAGTAAAATATGAAATTACGCTGACAAGATGAAGCAGATTTTTTTTAAACCTACACAGTTCTGTTCCATTAATGAAAACTGCACACGGATGCCAGTAAAAAAAGGAAACCAATGTAAATAAAACGAACTATGAAATATTTCAGGGTTACAACACAAAATCATAGATAATGGTTATTTGGGGGTTATAACACAACATCATAGATAATGGTTATTTTAGGGTAGTAACACATAATCATATATAATGGTTATACCAGTATGTTTTTCTATTTTGTTTAAAATAATCGGCCAATATATTAATATTTACAGTAGAAAAATAATTGTTCCATTTAACTTCATTGAGTCCCTTTTAAACTGAAATTCCCGACTCCCTTTGATGCTTTGCATCAATACTTATCTTGTATCATTTTAATACGCATTTGGGACCTTTGGGAAGGCACGAATAGTGAAAAAGGGATCGTATTAATGTCAAAAATGTAACAAAGCTATTTAGTTTTCGACAATACATTTTCAAGCCATTGAAACCTTTGTTGATATCAGTTCGCCATCTTGTTTTTAATTACACGATTTTATATGATGTATATGCTCATAAACCAATCAAAGTAATATGCGTTTATTATTTATATGCGTTATATGTCGATTTTGGTTTGACATAATGAATTATGGATATATGTATAAAGAACCCGTTAATGGCTAGTTTTAGAATTTTATTTATGCCGATGTAATGTTGGTATTAAGTCCGGAACGTATGGACCAAATAACTGAACTGCTTGCGATAAAATTCATGGCTCAGTGATATAAACATATGACCAGTACGTACGTAATACAGCGGTCTCATCACAACTGTGCTTACATGTTGTTGAATGTTAAACATGCTTCTGCTGATAAATTGTGTTACACTATTGTTATTGCGCTGTACACATATTATAACGGTCTACATTGAATGCAGTGCATTCCATTATAGTATTCGTATAACACACTTAATGTTAGTATAAGACTTTGCAAAAGCAGCTGGGTATTCCATAAAAATAGAAGTAACATATGTGTTAAATAAGGCATACATTTATTTTAAACACGTGTTCGGCAGTGTTGAGCAATAGATCTATAGTTTTTAACTTAGATCAATGACTTTATGTTGATTGTTTTGTTTGTTATCTTTTAAAAGAACATGCTCAATAGTTAATTAAAGCTGTTACAATCATACACATCTTTTGTATACTGGTTTCAAAGCAATATGTTGAGCCATGTGAACGGTTTCCGTATGTATGCTGTAAAAGATATGTATATGGTATTGTTGTGCCAGAGAAAAATGTGTTTGCTATATATTTTATTAATAAAAGTTCATAAACGTTTTATTCATTCACGTGAAAATGTAAATGCAAATAAAATTCCTAACTAAATGATCTGAACCATTAATAAAAGTAATATATACTATGCCTCAATCACATTTAAGTGGTTAAGTAATGTATATGGTATGTTTGTTTAAGAATCTTGTGCACAAGGCATTTGTATACAAAATAAGATGCATCTATTATTCTCTATTGTGTTAGTCGAATGGTATATTAATAAATAGTTTTGAAAAAAGATGTATGATTTTTAATGTTCCATCAATATCATAACGAGCTAGATAAGTTCACACTTATGGTAAGACATTAACACACTAAATGTGATATATAATGCATATACTCCCCATTCCTAAAACATAATACGTGTTGATAAGAAGTGAAGACAAGTGTGCATTATATGTATCTAAAACAAGTTTTTTTCGCGAAAGGATTTTTTTCTTGATTTCTTTGCCCGCAATCCGTTTTGCTTTTGCTCACCAACATTCATATAAAACTCTTTAGCTAAAACATCTGCATGAATTAACCCTTTCCCCTTCAAAAGCAAAGTCTAAACAGCTATGTGCAAACAGCATAAACCAGAATTCGCAGTCTGTTCAGGTTTTTATGCTATTTGCTGCTCATCCGTTTCTAAGGATTGGAAATGAAGCCTTTCCAAATTGAATCTAGTAAGAAAAGTCTTTAATTAAATGTAATTTTCTAATAAACTACAAATGCGTCAAAATTCGTATGTTAGTGGTAAAGAGTTAAACAAACAACAACAAACAAAGAAGCCCATGCGTATACAGTATTAATTGGAGAAGATCGTCATTCATTGATCGACAACTTTAAAAATGGTTTAAAGAATACTATTTAATACTAATCTTATTAAAATATATGCATACGCATTCACGTACTACACACAGAGCAATCGCCAATACTGTACACACATCTTAAACAGGCACTATATACACAGATCAAAATGGAACTGCACACTTAACTCACACTTCAACACACTCATACGCAAATACTCTAATTAATTTGAGTGGCCTTTTTAGCCAAATACTTAATTTTCGGACATACGGGTTTACGTCCATAATAAATGACTCTAAATGTTCGAACAGTATATTTTTAAGTGCTATTTCACTACTTACCATGGTACTACACATATAACTCACTATGGTACTATACATATAAATCACTATGGTACTACACACACAAATCGTTATTGCACTATACATATAATTTACTATGGTACTACACGCATAGCCCACTATGGTACTACACATAACACTCACTATGGTACTAAACTCATAAATCTATATGCCACTAAACATATAACTCACTATGGCACTATACATATAACTTACTATGGCACTATACATATAACTCACTATGGCACTATACATATAACTCACTATGGCACTATACATATAACTCACTATGGCACTATACATATAACTTACTATGATTCCTTACATATAAAACACTATGGTATAATGCATATAACTCACTATTGTGCTACACATATAACTCACTATGGTACTACGCATATAACCAACTGTGGTACTATACATATAACTCAATGTGGTACTATAAATATAACTCGCTGTGGTACTATACATATAACTCACTGTGGTACTATACATATAACTCACTGTGGTACTATACATATAACTCACTGAGGTACTATACATATAACTCACTGTGGTACTATACATATAACCCACTATGGTACTATACATATAACCCACTGTGGTACTAAACATATAACCCACTGTGGTACTATACATATAACTTACTATGTTGCTACACATATGACGCACTTTGGTATTATACATATAACTCTATATGGTTCTACACATATAACTCACTATGGTACTTCACATATAACTCACTATGGTATTACACATATAACTCACTATGGCACTACACATATAACTCACTATGGTACTGCACATATAACTCACTATGGTACTACACATATAACTCAATATGGTACTACACATATAACTCACTATGGTACTACAAATATAACTCATTATGGCACTACACATATAGCGCACTATGGCAATACACATATAACTCACTATGGCACTACACATATAACGCACTATTGTATTATACATATAACTCACACTGATACTACACATATAACTCACTATGGCACTAAACATATAAAGCACTATATTACTACACATATAACGCACTATTGTATTATACATATAACTCACTATGGTACTACACGTATAACTCAGTATGGTAATTCACACGTAACTCACATAAGCACTACAGATATAACTGATGTAGTTTGTTGCAATAGTTCTTATAAGTTATTGCATCAATTATCAAGAATAATGCATACAGTTTAAATTTATGATTATATGATTTGCAATTGGTCATGCGAACACAGATAAAACATGCTTTCTATATATCACTTCGAAAATTTAAAAGACGTTTTATGTTACATACGAAATCATCATTCGGTTTCAAACCGCATTATTAGCCAATGATGTTTATGTGTTCGACTGGTCAGATTTGTCACCCTTAGCATTGGGATCAAGGTTCGTATACGTATGTGAAGTATCCGGCATTATGCCAGCAGCGTTGATTTCCAATGATGAATATGTATGAGACATATCCGGATTATCATCCAAGTTACTGTGGACTGACGTCGACGTCAGAAGTCCACCTGTATGATCTTCAAATGTCGCGTAACAATGATGTAACAAGAAAAAACAACAACATTATAATCAATTAATCATAATAAAAACCACAATTATGTCTTGAAAGATAAGTGTGTGCATGTCCTTCTGTCACCTATGATCAGTACAGCAATTCATATATGTCATATAGCATGGTTGTAATGATGGAGACGCGTAAAAATATTAATAAGAAATTTTAAAACCATACCTATGATTGTACATCCGAATTGAAAAATGTGGCATTAACATTATATCCAAATTGAAAAATGTGTCATGAACATATGTTTGCTGTGATTTGGACTGAACTCGTTTGACCATGTTTAAAAAAAGTTAAAAATCCTTTTCAAATTGCATCGATTGTACTTGTTGACACAACTAAAAAGGTATATATACTCAATGAAATTGTTTCTTTAGTTTTAAACTACCTTTGACTGTGGCATGAACCGGCATTCCATCAAATGCGCTGTTTTCGTACACATTTCCCGGAGATTTGCTTTTTTTAGGCCGTCTATGCAGATTTAAAAAAACAAAGTCGATTTTAAATGAATTTCCTACAAATACCGAGAGTTATATTTTTTTTAAAACATAACAATATAACATACAACGATTAAAAGTCGAATCAACAATGCATTTAATGGTAAAATAGCAAGCAATGAACCTCCAGAAACTATATCAGAAGAGAAATATTAGTCTTATCCAATACTTGTATATGAGAACACCGACTAGACACATAAAATGTTCAAAATGTGGATAGCCACCTTGGAATAATCAATGCCAAGCATTTTTTTTTTTTTGGGGGGGGGGGGCTGTATGATGCGATTCAAGGTATAAGTACCATTTTAGCAAACGTAACATCAAGTCATATATATGTCTGTTGAGAGTCTTACACTATGTCATGTAGTCGTTGATACACTATTAACGTAAACGAGTGCATTTCAGTTTTCATTGCAATTTATTTTAATTTAGTTCTAATACAACGTTTTCTAATCACGGTAAATTTTCTAAACAATATGCGGCGGGCTGACTGTTTATTCATCCATTTAAAACTGTAATTCACGGAAAGATGCGTTACTTAAACAAAAATAGTAAATCTAAATAACTGAGTTATGTTATTCATAAATGAGGGTAAATAAAATAACTTGTAATAAGGCCACGCCATTAAATTGTGTTTTTGTAAACATAAGGCCACACCATAAACTTGTTTATTTTGTAAATACATGATTTGTCAAATGTTCAATAGATAATGTTCAACTATTCGTTACGTTACAACTATTTCAACAAAACGCGCAAAGTGAATACCATTACAACGATGAGATTGTCATGTTTAATAAATCAAACAAATTAAATAGAACTTATACAATAATAAACACCAAACCAAACGTCATTATCAATGGAATAATGCAAATTGTACATCACGAAGATCAATCAGTTAAAATTCAATGACGAATAAAAATACCTCATTTTTAGAACGACCACAATAACCACTATGAGTATGATTAGTGCCTGGCCCCCTCCTGCTGCCCCGGAAATGATAGCTACAGGTGGATCACTCGTGTTGTCAACTTCATCAGGGGAAGTTACATTCACATCTGCGTAGAACCTTTCTTTTATATGCGTTGAAATGCCGCACAAATCACAAACATTTTACACATCGTCAATGTGACGTATATATGTGTATTTTTTATTTATTCGAAATGTATCATTAACAGACTTTAAGAAATTGCAAGGTTTTTATATAATTATTGAGCGAGTTTTACCGTGAATAATATAAGTATTTTTTTTCTTAATATATAATACAATACATGTATATGCTAAAGCTCGTTGGGCGAGTTTGAGCTCATTGACACAATACCAAAACTAATATATGAACCATAATAAATGTCGTTTAATTACCACATGTTTTCCCTTTGAACCCTTCCACACAGCCATCGAAACAATATCCATCTATGTCGCATCTAGCGGGCGTGTTGACTGCAGATCGTAAACAGTTTTCAGGACACTTGTGATCGCAGAGAAGACCGTAATAGCCGATAATGCAACGTCTGGTACACGTACCACTGTCTTTGAAACATTCTGTATACTTACAGTTTGAACTGCATGAAATATTGCACCACCAACTGTATAATGTATTGTTTATACATTTGTGTCATTCTCCTGAACGTATGTCACACGTTAAGTTGTCGCATGTATCAGGGTATGAGTTTTGACACATTTGACCGTACATACCCCTCTTGCATTGTGTGCAATGCGTGCCGTTAAAACACGGCTCACACATATTAGGACATGAACCATTGCAGAAAACTCCATAATAGCCAGATTTACACAGAACGCATGACTCTGAAGATGACATACAGACGTTATCAACACAATTTGTAGAATACGTAAACTCGCAGTTTTTGCCACACCTCTCTGTTGAACAATTGCTGCAAGCACAGGAAAAAAGAACACATCCGTTTACACATGTAGCAGGACACACGCTGGTACAACGGCGCCAATGATATCCTGGACTACATTTCAAACACTCCCCACTGAATCTATCACACTGGCCATCGCAGGTAACAGGACATGATTCATTACAATAGTCGCCATAATATCCCGTCTCGCATTGAAAGCATTTCCTTGTTGAATTACAATTACCCATACAATGGGAAGAGGAAGGACGGTTGTTAACGCATTGATCTTCGTATTGATTGCAATTTGTTGGACATTGTGAAGAGCATTTATGTTCACAAACTTTTCCATTATATCCCGGTATACAGCCGTAAAATTTTGAAGTCGAACTATCACATGCTACACATGTAGCTTTACACGCTATGCAATAACCGGTTATGATATGACAGGTACCATTACAGTCAAAATGACAAGGAAATTCACATAATTGGCCGTATTTTTCAGGTGGGCATGCTGAGCAATAATAATCATTATCACAGTCTTTGCATCCAAGGTAACACTTACATGTGCATGTATTACCAAAGTATCCTGGTTTACATAGGCATGACCCATTGCCTTTTTCACATGTATCAGAACAATACCCCGAACATTGCTGCAAACAATAATGGCCATAATATCCGTCCATGCTAGAGCACTTACCATCTCCGACATTGCACGTATTGTTGTTGCATCCAATGTTACATTTTTGAACACGATATTCATTGTACTCCATTTACCTTGCCTACACGAAGTACAACTATATTGATTGGCACACGTCAGACAGCCTGTTATCGAACACGGAGCACACGTTTTGTTGCTATACAGATAGTATCCATCCACATAGCTAGCGCATGTGTTGTCTGTACCACAGGTTAGACACGGGCTTGAACAAGTTTGTGTTAGTAAAATGTAAAAATAAAAAAAAACATAAAAATGTTAATAATATATAACAAAAACATTGATCATCACCCTTTGTAAACAATATGCGGAAAACAAAAAATATGTTTCTTTTATTAGTATAAATTAAATACTTACGGCCGTATTACGAGTTGTTTATTAAACGTATTATATTTGTTGTAAACAAAACACTTTACGTGTGTATATTCTTATGGTGTATTCGTAATGCATTAATAACCCTATATGAACGATATTATTTAAATTTACTCAACTAACAGAATGTCAGTACCTTCTGACAAAATACGCATAGTGGTGATTGAGGCAAACATAATATATATTCTCCACCATAGTTCGTGCCTCGGATTTTCAACAAGACACAGCACGCTCATCTCAGACATTGTTACGTAAATAACTCTACTTATCTAAATTGTTATATAACGCTTTTGCCACGTACGGTTTCGAACATTTGTAAATAACCACTTTTAAAGTTATTACATGACTCAATTTTTACTACTCCTACGAAAAAACACTATTTGTATAGAATATTTTATCATCCAGTCACAACGTTTATATCAAGATTCGAACACATCCTAAACAATCTCGTTTTTAAAAGCACCTATTCACGTATGAGTAACATTCACTAGATGAATACATGCCCGTTTATAAAGCTGTTACTTTATATTGAGGGTCGGTTACAACACGGAAGTTCATTTTGTACTTCGCATTTAAATGCTGATGTTTTTGACCCGAAAATGTGTATTTTAACAATTTAGGTGAAGGTGGACCAAACATAATTCATTTAACAGTTCTGATGTCGAAAGCATAGGCATGATATGTAAAAGAACAGTAGTTTAAGTCTGATTAATGCTGCTTTTCCGAGAATATGAGGTAACTAATTTATATAATGATTTACCATACCATAACTAGTTATACGTGATGCAATAAACAACCTTACCAAAGGCCCCAAAACAAAGGTGTTGAATGACTAAATGATGCATGTGTCATTACAATTTAATTACTGTTAAAATTTTTAATGACGTGTGTTAGCATTCTCAACGGATTTCTCATGAGTGTGCTGGTTAGATTGATAAGGATCGCATTTAATATAAAAAAAAGAGAACAATACTTATTTTCTTCCAGATATACATCGATACAACATGGGTAACATATAATATACACAGTACAAAACACATACTTTGTGTTCGGTTCAAGTGTTGTATATATTGATATTGGGGGAGTCATACAAGCAGTGTCACTTTGATAGCTCTAACAGTTTGATTGTTTTTTATGTAAGTTTAGATAGCAATATAGTAAAGATAAAGATTAACGTAAGATTACAAAAAGCAGATTTGTGCTTATATTATAATACTAATACAAACTAGAAGAGGCGCGGCAGAGGCAGACGCGTATCCCCACGCCGTATAGATGTTATATTAAAAGTCAATTTTGGGTGGGCAAGGCCTATGCAGGTGGGGCCCCAGAGTGGGTAATATGGACATGGATGGTCGAGATAGACCGTGTTGTAATAAGAGACGTTCAGTATTAATTTGAACTCAATTGGTGAATAAATGAGGAAGTAATGATATAACAAAAATTAATGGAACGAAAAAAAAATTGGGTACGACAATTTTGGGTACGAAAAAATTATGCCAAAAACAAATTTGGGTACGAAAACATATTTGGGTAACAAAAGAACAAAAATGTTGGTACGAAAACAAATTGGGCACGAAAAAAAATTGTGAATGAAAAAAAAATTGGGTACGACAAAAATTGGGTACGAAAACAAGTTTGGGTACGAAAAAAAATTGAGTACGAAAATAAATGGATACGAAAAAATTATGCTTAAACAAATTGGGTACGAAATAAAATTTGGGTACAAAATAATTTTTTGGGGGTAGAACTCCAAATTGGGTACGAAAAAATTTGTGTACGAAACAAAATTTGGGTACTAAAAACAAATTGGGTAGGACAATTTTTTTGGGTACGAAAAATTTTGGTTACGAAACAAAACTTTGGTACGAATTACACTATTAGCACTAGAACCTTGAAACTTACACACATTGTAGCTATGAGCATATGTGCGACGGTTCACTATTTGGATTTTTTAACTGACCCCTGGGTAAAAAGTTATTATCATGTGCGTTTCATGTTGCTAGTAAAATGAGTCTTTTTTTACCCATTTTACCCATTTATTTACCCAAAACTTTTGACCCAGAGGTCAGATCAAAATTCCGTCGCCGTCACCGTCGCACATATGCTCATTGCTACTGTGTGTGTAAGTTTCAAGGTTCAAGTTCTTATATTGTAGGTGGAGATAGTGGCCGACCAAGACGGACAGAAAGCGGAGAAAATAAAAAAAGATAAAACTGATACGGGCAAAAGCCCGCGTAGCGGGCGTTGACCGTTCATACATATGGAAATTTAGACCAAAAAATAGACAAGGGATGCATCTGAAAATTTTTCGACACGCGACATCTATTTTCGCGATGCAATTACCTCCCTTGTATACTTATCTTGTCCATGTTCTGCCTCCGTTTGTTTAGTTGCAAATTTATTTCATTCTATAAATTCAACATCTTAATGGTATTATTGTCCTCACAAATCAATAAATAAAACTGTTAAAAAAAAATTTATTCGCTGAATTCATGAACATCGGCGTTATTTGAGCTCTCAAATGTTAATGGGAAGCTAACCACTGCGCATACAGCGTCCGGTGAATAACGACACCGTACAGTACTGTTTACTTGTCAGAATTCGTGACGCATTGCAATTCGCTCTCAGAAAGCAGTTTTACCCGTGATCATGAGCAATAGTTGGGTAAGTTGCGGTTGTTATCCACGAGGAGCACGTTTATCTGGCAAATTTAACGTTATTGCGATTTAACTTATCAGCATTTAAGCTAATTTTAACTGGTTTTAACTTCGTCTGCACTCACTTTTTCACTTCTAATTTATTTTCATATAAAAGCTTTTCCGAGAATATGAGGTAACTAATTTATATAATGATTTACCATACCATAACTAGTTATACGTGATGCAATAAACAACCTTACCAAAGGCCCCAAAACAAAGGTGTTGAATGACTAAATGATGCATGTGTCATTACAATTTAATTACTGTTAAAATTTTTAATGACGTGTGTTAGCATTCTCAACGGATTTCTCATGAGTGTGCTGGTTAGATTGATAAGGATCGCATTTAATATAAAAAAAAGAGAACAATACTTATTTTCTTCCAGATATACATCGATACAACATGGGTAACATATAATATACACAGTACAAAACACATACTTTGTGTTCGGTTCAAGTGTTGTATATATTGATATTGGGGGAGTCATACAAGCAGTGTCACTTTGATAGCTCTAACAGTTTGATTGTTTTTTATGTAAGTTTAGATAGCAATATAGTAAAGATAAAGATTAACGTAAGATTACAAAAAGCAGATTTGTGCTTATATTATAATACTAATACAAACTAGAAGAGGCGCGGCAGAGGCAGACGCGTATCCCCACGCCGTATAGATGTTATATTAAAAGTCAATTTTGGGTGGGCAAGGCCTATGCAGGTGGGGCCCCAGAGTGGGTAATATGGACATGGATGGTCGAGATAGACCGTGTTGTAATAAGAGACGTTCAGTATTAATTTGAACTCAATTGGTGAATAAATGAGGAAGTAATGATATAACAAAAATTAATGGAACGAAAAAAAAATTGGGTACGACAATTTTGGGTACGAAAAAATTATGCCAAAAACAAATTTGGGTACGAAAACATATTTGGGTAACAAAAGAACAAAAATGTTGGTACGAAAACAAATTGTGCACGAAAAAAAATTGTGAATGAAAAAAAAATTGGGTACGACAAAAATTGGGTACGAAAAAGTTATTATCATGTGCGTTTCATGTTGCTAGTAAAATGAGTCTTTTTTTACCCATTTTACCCATTTATTTACCCAAAACTTTTGACCCAGAGGTCAGATCAAAATTCCGTCGCCGTCACCGTCGCACATATGCTCATTGCTACTGTGTGTGTAAGTTTCAAGTTCTTATATTGTAGGTGGAGATAGTGGCCGACCAAGACGGACAGAAAGCGGAGAAAATAAAAAAAGATAAAACTGATACGGGCAAAAGCCCGCGTAGCGGGCGTTGACCGTTCATACATATGGAAATTTAGACCAAAAAATAGACAAGGGATGCATCTGAAAATTTTTCGACACGCGACATCTATTTTCGCGATGCAATTACCTCCCTTGTATACTTATCTTGTCCATGTTCTGCCTCCGTTTGTTTAGTTGCGAATTTATTTCATTCTATAAATTCAACATCTTAATGGTATTATTGTCCTCACAAATCAATAAATAAAACTGTTAAAAAAAAATTTATTCGCTGAATTCATGAACATCGGCGTTATTTGAGCTCTCAAATGTTAATGGGAAGCTAACCACTGCGCATACAGCGTCCGGTGAATAACGACACCGTACAGTACTGTTTACTTGTCAGAATTCGTGACGCATTGCAATTCGCTCTCAGAAAGCAGTTTTACCCGTGATCATGAGCAATAGTTGGGTAAGTTGCGGTTGTTATCCACGAGGAGCACGTTTATCTGGCAAATTTAACGTTATTGCGATTTAACTTATCAGCATTTAAGCTAATTTTAACTGGTTTTAACTTCGTCTGCACTCACTTTTTCACTTCTAATTTATTTTCATATAAAAGGTTACAAATCGCTATATAAAGATTAGGCCTCAAACCACTTAATTTATTAAAAATCGGTTGGAAATTATTGTATTTGGTTACATAAAATAACTGAGTGATCCTTGGGAAAAGCATTATATCTTATAAAACTTCTATTGATGCGTTAATTATAAGTGTTGTTTTGACGAAAACCGTTGTAAAGGTGCACTTAATGTGACAAAACACTTGAATTGAAAGGAATCGCTCAGTACATACACAATGTTAGATTAGCACTGCCGTTATTATTGGTTACATACTTAAACGATCGCATTATATATGTAAAGGTTATGTGTATACATATGCTTATGGATAAACTATACCATATATTAAACTAGCAAGTAAGAGGTATATTTACAGACATTTGTCAAACAAACTAGATGTGAGATCCTGAATATGTTTCATAAATATAATGAACATAGTTCTACTGCTTAAAGCGTGCGGGTGGACGTCCCCAGTACATGTGACCCTGACGATGCTGAACACCTTACTTGTGGAGATACACATTCTCTTCATCATCGTCATCCTCATGATGGCTGGTGTGTTTGGCATCATCATTATCGTCTGCGTCTACACCTTCAAATACACACCGCCCACGTACCAATATTTCTTTTTACGGCTGGTTTGGATAGACCTCAAAGCTTGCAACGTTAGGACACGTCTTTTGATCGTCTTCTTGATATATCCGTTCGTGTTCCAGCCCGAGGCAGAGTGCAAGTCTCACACAATCGTTCACGTGTTTTTCGTCTTTGCTTCAATGTTTAGTACTTGGATGGTCGATAGAAAGACACCGGAGAATCTGATACCCGTGTTCAGCAGGAATAACTGCGTGACGCATCCGTTGACACAGGGGTTCACGGAATTAATGGAAATCATGCTTTATATGCCCAAAGATTAACGATTCCAATCGTCCGTAAGGCTCCTTTTTACTGAGTGTAATCTCCGTGGTAATGATGGGGATATTCTTTGATTCGGATTTGCTAGATCACTATTGCATAATCCGCAGTATATTCGTGCAAAAGTTCATAGGCATGCATGAAAACATGCATAGGAAAAATCAGTCTCGTAAAAAAATGGCCTATATGTTGTTCATTATGGCAGGTGTGTTTGTTTTAAGCTTTATCGCACACTTGACTCTTATTGTGTCAATGTCCGTTAGGCCCGACTTTCTTAAGGGATTACTCCTGCTGTCGTGGCCGGTTTCAACATCTTCCTCCGTTTCTTATTTTCAAAAACATTGCACATCATATAATCTGCGCATTCTGTGACAGGAAATTCATAAGAGAATGCGCTTCAGTAGCGTGCTGTTGCTTTATTGAACAGCGTGTATCCTGTTTGAATTCGAATACGGAACACGTGCACCTGTTGCTTCTTTAAAGTTCACATATGACATAATTTTGCATATAAACCAAGCTATCACCCTCGAATTGTACTTCTTTAAGCTGCAATGGAGGAATATTTTTATAACTCATTTGTTGTACAGAATTATAATACAAATGCTTCCAGTCAAAATTGTCACAGGACCACTTTATATGAGCAACAAAGTCCTTGCGTAGGTTCTAATATTATATTTGTACCGTATTGAACGGGCCTATACAGATATATCATCTGGTTAGAAATATATAAAAACAATCTAACATAAACACACAATACAAATATTACACATATCAATATCACAATAAAACTTAATGGGACGACCTGAGGAAAACAATACATATACATTAATTATATAAAGTATAAAGAATAATATAAAATAGCTTACCACAACGTCCGATTTATTAATCATAATAAATATCCTGTATAGTTAATATAAAGAGTTATTTTAAGCCGTCTTAACTTGTGAATGTTATCGAGGGTTGTGAGGGACGAAGGAATTTGGCGGGAAATGAAGAAAAGGGTGAACGAACAACCCAATAGAAACCTTTATCTCAATCTTTCTTTCATTCAAACATAAAACATAAAGAACAATTGGACGGAAACGGTAAACTGTGCTCACACGTAAGCACGTGCGGTAGTTGGAGAGCCTCGGCCGACTTCGTATATATACATTGTTAAATATGCTCTCCCGACTGAGCTAACCAGGCGGCAACACAACTTCTCCCCTTACGTTACCAAGTTCAGACCGTGACAAAACGTTCAGATATAAACAGACGTTACAAAGTATCTTTCAAACAATAACGAATTGGTAATTTGTATAAACGTTACAAGGTATGTTAACATTACATGGTCAGATTGTTATTTCGTTTACATGGCCCAATGCTGTTTGCTATCTACATATATTGCAACTGCTGTAAGTTTTCGATTGTTCATAGTTTTGGCGAGGTTGCTAGTGCTCGGTGGTCAATTCGCATGTATTAAACAACATAAAGTATAAATTCAGTTCATAACGGGCCTGTTCAGACAGTTGTTCTTTGAGTCAGCTTATTAATAGAACGATGCGTTACTAATTAACGTTCACAATGTGTTGCAAAGTTAACAAAGATCGACATATATTTTGTGGAATGCACTATCAATGGGGGCTTTAACAAACTTGCTTTATTGATGACCTGGATTAGTTTTGCTTGATAATCATATTTATGTATAGAAGGGAGGTCCGACGTCGTACTTCAATAATAGTTGCTAAAAGAAAACTATGATTTAAAGACATTTACTGTTGGAAATGTGATCATTCATTTGCAGAGAATGATATATTGAGAATAACAGGTTACTGCCTGGTCGTTTTGTTATATATCAGGCGAGGCTTAGAATAAAATAACGGCGAGGCTTTGTCGAGCCGTTATTTTATTCTAAGCCTCGCCTGATATATTACAAAACGAAGCCTCGCCGTTATTTTATTCTAAGCCTCGCCTGATATATTACAAAACGATCAGGCAGTAACCTGTTTTTCTGTTTATCATACCACTGACACCACTCACCCCGTTTTTCAAGAAATACTAAAAATTCATCGCTACGCTCTGGAGCCGCTACATTTGTTTATCGCGTATGAATCGTTCTAAAAACAGCATTGTTCCTCAACACGAAAAGTAGTGCCATTTAATGTAATTTAATAACGCTGTTTCTTTCTCTGTCTTCTTTAATTCTGCAACAAAATTTAAAGCAGCAATACTTTATTACACAAAATGAAAACATATATTATACATTTAAAGGAAAAACTTGAAACGCAATTGTAACATGTCAAGGCCAGTGCAGTCGCTCACGTCTTCGCAGTGTGTTAACACGTGTAAAGAAATGAATGATGTTTTTATTAGAATTTGAAATATGTACTGCGCATTTGGTTTAATGTGGTGGTTGTGCGTAAATATTGAGGTTCTGCACGTTAAGTACAGCTCCAAAAAACATGCCATGTATTGGATTTTGGCCAGGAAGCTGTGCTTGTGCAGGGTGGGTGGGGAGAGAAATGTTCATTTCGGAAGTGTTTTACAGAAGTGCATGAAACAGATGCCTGAGATGGAGTTGCAGTAGAACATGATGCTAAAAGGTTTGAACCTCTTTTTTTGTGTTTGTTCGGAAATTTCGCTGTAATTTATTATTGACTGGACGTTTTTGTGTCTTGTTATTGGCATGATTTCAGTGGGTGCGATATTGGAATCCTTTAATTTTTGAACAAGGTGTTTTCTAGCGAAATGGTTACTGATATTTTTGGTTTTGTCAAAACCGGCCTCGATTGCCATAGTTTTCAACATCTTGGCAACTTTTTTTTCACCAAGTTTCTGCCGTAGGAACCGCTGATCAGAAATGTCAGTTAAGGGAACGGTTCTTCTTGCCAGGTAGAATGGGCTATCATCAGTGCTGAAGCCGGGTGGCCTTTTATCACTATACTTTTTGTAAATGTAAATAGGGTCCCTATTTCCTAACTCTGGTGAGGCAAACATCTTCGGATTAATTTTTCTGGCATCTGATGCATTTGCGCCAGTGCGGGTCTTAGTCTGTCGTTCATTGAATTCCAGAAATTCATTTCCTGAAGCATCTGTCTTCAGTTTGACATCACCCCATCTTAAAAAAAATGTGTTTAATTATCAGAAGTTGTTTCATTATATTGAAGTAAGTATTCAGTGCCGTTCATGTAAAATTCAAAATGTTGGAGGTTAAGCAAATGATTAATCTGGTTTAATACGGGATTTCAATTATGCAATGATTCCCAAAAATTTATCAAATTTTAGACTCTCATTTTTAGCACTGAAAGTCTGTCATTTCATAATTAAACTAACCTTAAATTGTACTGCTCGTGGGTTCCTCGTAGGCCAAAATGCAGGGAGTTGTTCAATCAAATGGTATTTAGAAGTGATTTTGGCGTTGTTGCACCCAGAATGTTGTCTGTGTAGAGTTTTTGAATCTCTTCGTCTGATAATGCGGCAGCCGCTTTAGGCTTGTTTCCTAAAAAAATAATAATATAGAGAACTTTTTTGCCTGTTTTGTGAAGCGGCCAACGCCCATTTATTTTGAGTTGCGTACTTGTTTAAATTTGTGAAAAAATGAGTAGCAAACTTTTTTTCAACTTGTGAAAATTTGAGGAGCAAACTTATTGAAATTGTGAAAATTTTTGTTGCGAATTTCCCCAAATTATGAAAAACGGCCATTTTCACAGAAAGAGAAAAAGCCCTGATATTTATTAACATTGTCTGCACATTTTACACATAATTGAGACTCTTTAAGACTTATATATTACCAGTAATATCAACAATAACAATCATTATCAGAAAATGTTGCTTTCATTTTTTTAAGTAGATAACATTTAAAATCGAAATAAAATCAAGACAAAAATAAATAATAGTAGATATATTTAATATAATGTTTTAAGTCAATAATGCTGTCTTATTCACAATTTCATGCCATATTTATTGTAAAAACAGTGATTAAATTTACCTTTTCCTTGTTTTTTTTATAGATTTTTCTGCTTTGCTTTCAGACAGTCGCGTGTGAGGGAAAATTCAGGGCCACTGCTCCGAAAGATAGAGTATGGGTACTTTGCTCTTTGGAGTTTCCGCTCAATGCTTCTCACGATGCTCCGCAATGTGACAGGCTCGTATTCATCACCATCACTCTTGCGAATGGAGAGCAGATATATGGCAAGATATTCATCAAGATGGTCGACTGATAAATTGTGGATTGCCTTCGTTTCGCCTTTCTTTGCAAGATATTGTTGAAATCGACTGACATCTGCCAGTGTTTTCCGGATAGTGTTTTTATTATCTTCGGCTTCAATGAATTTTTTTACATCTTCGATTGTTATTTCTATGGCGTCTGATATGTTTTCACTGTTCTCAGTTTTTGATTTTGTTTCAGTAAGGGATTCTAAATGACTTTTAGTTAAATTTACATTTGCATTCGTGCTTTCATCGAATGGTTCATTAAACACACTCGGATTTATTCCAAACTGATTGGCAAAGTCTTCCTCTGACATAACAACTTCCTCCATTAAACCGTCCCAAACGATGTCAAACTTACCCCCATTCACAAAGTCTGACATGGTAATGTTTATTTATTGTATTAATATATGTTTTAATGTTTAAGTCCTTATTTTGAAAAGAAATTAGCTTTTAACTAGCCTAGATTTATCAAACACAATTCCTGTGGCAAACTGTAGCAGACGACAAATCATATTTGTAACCTTAATAATAATATATTATTTAAAATCAATTCATTTTTTTATGCATATTACAATTGGTTTTATTGTGAAGTGTGTTACTATTTTATTTTTAATATTTTTACTACTTTTTTATTGTTTGTTTTATTTTTTTGGTCTGTTTATATTAAGTGCTGAATTTTTGACATAACCTTTGACCTTTGATGTTTGCATATGAAGGCGTGTCAAAAAAAGTAGTCCGTTTGTTACATGACGTCATCAGCATGTACTTATTCATTCTTAATATTTTGAAAATACGTTTTTTTTCAGTTTTTGTTGCTGTTTGTTGATTAAATGTAATACCTCTTGGTATCAAATTGTTTGTTTTGATAAATCTGATTCAGTTTTACAATAGAACACAACATTGTAATTAAGTCTTAGTAGCCTCCACACAGGACTGATATATGAACTTCCTGTTGACCGTGATATAAAAAAAGATATCAGGCAACAGGATATCAAGCAGATATCAATGTGGTGGTATGATAAATAACGAAGAGAAGCTTCATATACTGTTGCTTGAACATAGATTGTTATAAGAGCCTGAATTGGAACAAACTCGTGATTCTTGGAAAAAGTTACGACGAATTATAAAACACCTATCATACAGAAAAGGCTATTGCTTAAGCGACAGAACGAGAATGAAAATCTAAAGTGCGATATTTGGCTATAAGAAGAATGAAATATGCTATGAATTGAAGACTTTTTTTTTTAAATACATGTTAGATTTGTCAGATACTAGTAAATTGTAGAAACCGTTTGCAAAGTATTAATGTTAAAAGATATAGATAAACTTTGATTGCATGCGTTGAGATTTTAGAGGGCAGTCTCATTAACTTTATTTACTTTCGTACATAAGCGAAAGATAAAAAGTGCATCTTCTAGTGACTTTGATCCCATTTTTATACCAACATTGATGGTATAACACCTCATGGAATAAACTAGCCTGTATCCCACCTTGTTGAATATACATGTCGCGTGCACGGACTACTTTTTATTCTACCACTGAATGATTTTTCATAACAAATCTCTAGAGTCGAGAAAACCTTAGCTTTAAAATAATACGACCTTCAATCTTCAGATCTAGTCAAGGGACATAATTTTTCGCCATCCGTATAATATATCAGCTGATTGATGGCGTCATAAAATGACATACTTATTGCGTCATTTTCCAAAATTATGTGATGCCATTTTTTGGTGTACGCGAAACTGGTATGCGATGTCTGGGAATAAAACATTGAAGACGCGCATTTTTTTCTTGTAAATTTATCCTGGATGTAATTATAAAAAAGTACATATCCTATAAAATACTTACCTCGGATGGAACCGGTAAGACGAAGGATTTTGCTTACATGTATATCTAGCTTATTCGTGTTATTGATGTTCAGAATGTGCGTTCCTATTTGGATGTAAAATTGTGTGTGTAGAACATATTGATTGGTGTGTATTTTGGTTCAGTAGTCTGTTCGAATTGTTTTGCTTTTGGATTTAAGGTACCGTAAAGGTATTTTCTTTCACGAATAAACTTTGTCTATGTTATTTTATCAAAGAAAGTCTATTAAGTAAAAATAACAAGTCTGCAACAAGTGTTTCAAAGTTTAATAGAATTATGACGGATTATCTAATGTTGGGTCACACACTACAGGATGTGAAGGCTATATCTAGACGCCATCAAAATCTGCAGCGTCCATGAACAAATAAGGCGAGTATCTTTTTTTGATAATTTATGTTTTGAACGACTCTGTGTGTTAATCTACATTTACTTGTATGATGACATCGACATCATTTTGCCAGGAGCATCGCCACCATATTGAACGTTGATCAATTTCTTTGAAAATAAAATGAATTATATTAAAGTAAAATATTCTTTTGGCGGCCGTAATGTGTTGCATGCTGCGTAAAATGGAATCGAGGCATATGCTGATTTATTTTCTCGTTTTACAGTTTTGGTGTGAAATTTGTTAAGACTATTTTGCGTACCAGAACAAATACATTCAATATTACTACGCATGGTTACATTCGTTAGATTTTAAGCGCTTTAAAGAATGAATGAAAATTATTGTTAAGGTTATTATATCTATTTATGTAAAATGCCACGTTGAAAAAAAATCAAAAGGGATAAATAGAATACTATGATCAGCGTTGAATACATAGAAGTTTATGTTGCTCGGCTCGAACACCGAAAGCGCTCGCCAAGGCTCGCGCTCCCGTCGTTCTAAGCCTCGCAACATAACCTTCTCTCTAGTCAACGCTAACCTAGTATTCTCTATATTTTGTCATCAATTTTGATTAATGATGATAAATAAACGATACAATTTCAATATATACAAATTATATATACACAATAATCCGAATGGACATTAACGCAATATATATCCTCGAAAGTTGCCTAGGATTTAGAATACTACAAAGCACGCTCATTTTAAGAATTGTTACATAAATTCCAATAGTTATCCAATGTTAGACGAAATGCATACGTCGTGTACGTTGTCGAACGTATATGAATGACAACTTTTAACGAAGCTTCTATAAATACATGTTTTAACTCCTGTAAATAACAAACATATGAATACAACTTCCATCAGCTGATAAAAAAATAATATTGGATACGAAAACTTACTAAATATGTTGTCAATTAAACTTAAAATAGATTTTACCGCACCAAATTTACAGGTGATTTCATTAGATGCTTACATGCCCATGCTCACAGGTAATTTTGTATAGTGAGGCGGTTGCTAGGCGGAAGTTTTAATTGTACCACGCATTCAAATGTTAATTTACTGAACGTTGTGTATCTGTAAAGGAAACTGGGAGAATTAACATTCATCATTTGTCAAATCACCGCACATTGATAAAGTGCAAAAATAATGATGTTTGCGATCTTTTGAATCGTGTTGCGTCCTATTATAACATACAGGCATTAATAAAGGTTTAAATCGGTAATAAACACGTTAAGGGCGTAACGGTTAAAAGCGGTAATGCACTCACATTCCAGGTACTGAAGTGCTCCGCCTCTAGGAATAACATTTGTACAGTGGGTAGCATGTTACCCGTTAGCAAATCACCTGTTAAAGAGTGTCCATTCAAATAAAAAGTAATCCGAAGTTTATTTTGAAAAATATAATGACATATAAAACAGAGGAGTTTACACAATCGGCTGTCATTTTATTAAAAATCGAGCTGGAGTGGTGATAAAACATTTTTAATTTTTCTAAACGCATACAGCTTCAATACCTTTATGTATTTGGTCTCTACTAGATATATCCACAAAGCGTGCACAGTTTTAGTTTACAACTGTTCTCTATTCTTGATTGTATACACAATGTTTATACCATTAATTGAACTGCATCGTGGTAAGATGTGTAGGTTTTCTGTGTTATTGAATTGAACACTAATTGCGAGTAATTGGATTTAGTTTTGTTAATTATGGAAATAATTGCAGACCACTTCGTTGTATTGCGTTTCATAATACAAAGGAAGTACGCTTTTTCCTGTGACCAAACTGTTTGATATGTTTGCTATTGTAGATAGGATTATGGTACCATCTGATTAATTCATATTTTTGTCACCCTAGCGCGAATAAAAAAAAAATATACCACCCATTTTTAAATATTCACCATATTGGTTGGTTGATTACTTTCTTCGCAGTTATTCAAATTACTTTTTGTGTTTCTCGCAATCTCAATTTCCATATTGAAAACGAAATGTAGTAACATATGTGTGTATCCCAAAGTTAAATGCCCTACATAAACCTCAACTAGATGAGAGTTTGTCTTTTTAGCATCGTTTGTTATTCTAAGATGATCAAGAATGTATCATTATAAAAAGATATTGTTGCTTATTGCATTCCTATTATTGGTTGTTGAACATTTTTAAAAGGGTTAACTACAATTGTGTTTCGATACAGAGGTGAATTACCAAATGAATCAATTAAATGACGTCAAGATACAATCAACACGCAGCGTACAGAGAATGTCGGCGAGTTAAGTTGAATAATGAGATCTTTGTTTATTTGAAGCAACATGGATTTGAATCAAGTTACCGTTATGCATCAATAAAAGTATGTAGTAAAAACAAACGTCGAAAGAAGGAAATGGAAACATAAAGACTAGTTTAATAATCTGGTATTTGATCCAGTTGAAGATAGATATCCAAGTCACTGTTATCGATGACAGGATGCAATTTTGTGATGTGCAATAAGATTTACTTATTCATAACCTATATAGTAAATCTATTGTTCCAAAAAAAACACAACTACATGATCTTTGATTTCGCGAATGCTCTAAACATAATCATAATTCGAAGCTTTATTCTTGTATTTTTTATTTTACAAATGAAAGCTTGACAAATACAATTTAATCACATATCGACCGTCCTATTTTCGTTACAGTTCTTGTTTGCTTTGTTTCTCGTGTTCGTAAGACAGGTAGCTACTATAACGTCATCCGATAGGTTGATATAACAAAATTATCTGTGTTACTGAAAAATGCCCTAGAGAGCGCAATTGATTTCCGTCATTTTTTGGCATATTATCATCGGCTGGCGCCCTACATTTTATCACGTCCAACTGTTCATTTGCGGTATTGACGACGTTAGGAACGTTTTATCTTTTGTTTCGCTTTGTTGTCAGAGCTATGCTTTCATTCATTATGCATAATATGAATTATCTTTGTGTATGCAATTGATTTAATTCATAGTCACATTGTTTCATAAATACGATAGATGAAACCTGAGCCAGCATGAAATACCCTTAATATTTTTAAATCATTGTGTATGAATAGTATGCAATCAAGAGGTCATTCTCTGGAACAAGTTCGAGCATCGACGCGCATTACGAGAGAGGTTATTAAAGAGTAAATTCTAATTTGTGTGCTATGGACTATCGTCTTGCTGAATATATAACCATACACGATTCGATGCAATAATTATTCTACATCTACAAAGGAACCATATTTCGTGGCTGTTTTTTGTTTCAATATTATTGTGTAAAGACAATGCCCAAACACTTGTTTTCAATGTTTCATAATTGAGAACACTGCAATGTAAACTATAAAATAAGCCAATATTATACTTTAACTAATACATGAGCAATGTGTAGTAGCCTTTGCAGTACATTGATTGTATCTTTGAACATTTTACCACACTGGCTAAAATAAGAGGCTCTCAACACAATGTTAAGTAATAAATTATCAGCAGTTGTATAAGTTGTAATTGTATATCTATAACGAAAAACGCATGGGTTTGGAATTTGAAAAGTGTGTAACTAAAACTTTTTTAATAATATGGTACTTGTCAAAACACGAACGAAGTTTCGATCCTATTTGTTGCATATTCAAATCTAGTTTGAATTAAATATCACATTGAATCGAATCCCGTTAATTTTGCTAATAATTGATGTTAATCTGCATATAAACAATAATATATGCTTTGATGCGTGTTGTAGTTACAATAGGGGAGTCAATTTCGCTTTTATATTTAGACTATATTAGTTGATTTAATGCAGATGTGTATTTAAATATAAGCATAGAAAGTGCGTTTTGTGTGATCTTTTTTAACACAAACCATGCATTACATTCCGATATAAGTGTGTGCGTACTTCGCTGTTATTAAATTAGTGTTCACAAGGTTTCACTATAGCAATATAACGGAAAACTGTTCCTCCTCCAAGATAATATGTTTAAACAGACCTGAATAATCTTCATGCTAGGGCAAGACACCATTCGAACGCAAGTTATGATTTAGAAGCGTGATTGTAGAATAACGCATATGACTTACCGACTGTTCACAGAAGTTCCCACTAGCCGTATAAAAGAGAACAGCCTCCCAACACGGCTGTCATGTTTTTTAAGGAATGTTGCAATTATCGATAACGGCAGCGTAATCAATTGAACAAATTTCATTATTACTGTGCAAAAATGTGACAAAAGTTGTCATTATATACAAGGCTTGAAAACGGCCTGAGTAGCTATGTTTTTCAACTTCCCTGTGATATTATTTAAACTATATTCTGACCATGCTTAATGTTGTTTAGGAAACAATATTGCTTACAGTGAGTTCGCAAGGTTTCATTAAAAGGAAAACTGATCAACTCCCTAGCTATATTTTGCAACGGGCTGGAACCACATTTGAACCATGCAAGTGTCATTTTGTTTTGGAAACATTGTTACGTCTTGCATGACACACGATTTAACTAAAGCCATACACACGAAAATTTAACCGCGTCCCTAGTTGCGTTTTTGTGAACATACCTAAAGTATTTCTCAACACAGTCGAGATATCATAAGAACAAATGATATAAACATGTTTCATGATAGGTTGGCAAACAATGTAATTTATACAGTATTCACACGCCTTTTCTTTGACTTAACCTTACTCAGTGACTTAGCGTTTTACCCCACACAAGGCGGTCAAAATTGTATACGAACAAATGTTTTTATCCAACAGCTTAATGATTTTATATAACAAATACGACTCATAAAGAAAAGATAAGGTTTTCTCCACAGTTTTTTTTGATCAGGTTTCATCCACACTTATTTTTAGAACATAACGTAGGGACTAGTTTTTTTTTTGGCTTTTCACCCCTGATTGCGTCATTTAGGTCATTGGGTACGCGGTCGTTTAACGAGTTTACGAGTGTGTGTGTTTACGATGGATAACTATAATATTATGAATGTGAAAAACACAGTGTTTGGATATAAAACTGGAATGAAACTGGTGAGACTGCATTTTCGATTTAGTTAAAATGTCGAATGTACTCGAATAACGCGATGTTTTGTTAAACAATTGATGGATTAAAATTAAGAAAAGTGTCAGTGAATTGTTCTTTAATTTTTCAAATGAAATCTTTGTCGAATTAAAATGGTTATTTCTTTGATGGTTTAGTCGTTCCTTTGTCAGTCGATCAAAGAATGTCTATCCACAAAGAAGTGCCTGCTTACACCCAGTGCTTTAAAATGGAAAAGATGGATGGCGATGAAGAAATTTGTCTAGAATTTTAACTCGTCATGGAAGCAAATTAAAAATTACGAAAATAAACATGGACGTGGTAATTATACAACTTCGGTGAGTAGACAACAATTTTATGTAAGTAAGTATAAAGTGTGTAAAAAGAAGAGTTGTTTAAAGACTAAAATTAATAATATCGGCGGGAATAAATGTTGAATCATGCTTCACGTAGCCACGGTATGTGTCTACACATTTTGTAAATTTCAAAATGGCAGGAGCCATGTTTGTTTTTTTGGATTTTACAGTGGTGAAACAAGAATTGTAGTTTGAACACAACCGTCGTTGTTCTACTTGAGTGTGTTACATTTGGAACGCTGATTAAATTTGAATCGAGGCGTATAGCGATATTTTGTCTCGTTGCTTTTCTTTTGCGTGGAATTCTTAAGGACTATTTCGATTTCCGTAAACAGGAAAGATCACAATAAATATTACTACGCAATGTAAGATTCAGTTAATTTCATGTGTTTTTGCTTTTATTTTAGGAAAACAATAAATAAAAAAATATTGTAGGATAAATAGAATACTATGTTATTTGATTGTGTACTTAAATTTATTCCACTCGTGTCAGAAAGGCTTACAAGGCTCGGCAAGCCTCGCCATGTAAACCTTTCTTCACTCGTGGGATAAATTTAAGTACACAATCACACTAACATAGTATTCTCTATTTACTTTATATGTGACCCAAAGTCTTAACAAGGTGTTGTAAAAGAACGATAGATGAAAGTCAAAATGTGATTACAAAAGCTCACCATGAGCACAATGTTTAAGGGTAAGCTTAACACTTGAATTGAGTCCTATGTTCAGCAAATGCAAACCACTGTAGTTGCTTCACAAATTTTATTGAATATTGCTTTACCATGTGACCGTTTCATTGAAGATCAATAAACATCGTCCTGCTTAACTGTTTGCATCATCTGAAGTGAAGCTATCATTTAAAAGCTAAATGTAATATTTTTACCTCTATTCGATAGGTGTCCGATTTTCCTCAAAAGTAACTTGAATACCAAATAGTATGATCGTTGGTAAGAGTGTTTTGTATATAAATGGTATACAGACTGCCCAACCTTCCGACGGATATGTTAACATTAATATACGCCGATGTCTTTAAAGATGGGCATAAGTACTGTTAGGAACAATACAATACCAGATTACTTATATCAGGAGAATGTGATTGGCTGATCTAAACTTCATCATCGTTTTCCACACAAAAAAAAACAACAAAATGCAAAAACATTGCAGTTTACATAATCTTCATACTTACAATTTGTGTCGTACATGGACACAATTTAAATGTTATGTAAATCACATTTACAAACCAACACGACTATAATGCAAATTTTAATGAAATAATTGATTCACTCACTTAAGTTTCAATCACAACGGTGATGAAATGTTATCAACATCGCAGCATTTTGCTCTGTATTAAATTTGTGTTGCATGTAGTCACAATCATAAGAAAAAACTGAATGGAGAATAAAGGTATATAAAAAAGTTATTATAAAAGAAGTAATTTCCCCGCGTGCGGCTGAAAGCATATAACATATAGCATAGACAACAAGTTGGATTTTTGTTGAGATTTTAATGATCTGATACAACCAAAACTTAATATGATAGATTAACAAGTGACGTTTTAAACGATAAAACGTTTAAATGTGTACAGTTTACAGATTTAATCTGTTTAACTTTACCAACACCTTAAATGTTAATACAAAAAAGCCAAAACAAACAATCTTATATTTGCTTAACATGTACCAACAATGTTTAACGTATTACCAAACATACAATACATTATTGGGTATTTTAAATAATTTCGATACAGACTAAATAATCATAATAATACTATTTTGTTTTAAAGTACAAGAGTTACAAAGATACATTTTGTTAAACACTCTTAGATTAATATAATAACTTTTCTCGAACAAATCAAGAAAGTGTATGGCATAAACATTAAATTAGATTGTTTTGAGAACCTAATGGTTTATTCAGTGTGTAAAAATTTCCAAAATTAGAATCAATGTTCTACACAAGTTACTAAACATTGCTCATATGTTAGTTATATTATAATAATGGTTTATTTCATCGTTTTCATTGCAGTGTTCTATATTGTGAAACGTTGAAAACAAGTGTTTGGACATTGTTTTCACTAAATAATTTACAACAAAATGAACAAAGCAAGGAAATATATTTCCTTTGTACATTGGATAACATGTTTCTACAAGACTGTGACGGCGTATACATTTGTGATTATTTGATGCAAGGAAAGTATTGCAGACAATTGTCTGGATAATATCAATTATATTAACAAACATTGCATTTTATTTACATTTACCGCACTGGTAGAGGAACGATTTTATGCATTTAGTGCCCATTTTATGTGCATTCAATACACTAAACAATGTCATGGACAGAAAAGTAATGTTCGTAAGTGAAGCTTTAGTGCATTTTCAAATGAAAATGTACACTTTTTGTAAAACATGCAGCAACAGTAAAGTAAACTCAGTTTACACTTTGCGCTTTACATATATTAAATATATTTGAAAATGTACATTTTTCCGTAAAACATGAATTATAAGCGATAAGCTGAACATAATTACACTGTTAATATGGTAGTATCATTATGATTGAGACAACAGATTCCACTTCATATACACCTCACAACGTAAAAACAATATATACACTAAAAGAGAATAAAATGTCCATTGATGCGCTTAGATAAGAGAACAACAGTGAAAACAACAATGATATTATAAAAAGACACACTTGTTAACAATTCAATTTATAATGCATCAGTATACATGTTGTTTTAAGCAAAACCATAAATGATCTCTATAACATGATGTTAAAATACAACTGTTATGAGATTCGTTCAAGGATCTTTCAAGAAAACTGTTAACATTAGCGGCTCGTTAATTGAAAACCATCGATCAAAAAATAAATAATTGAAACAATGTGTATTGTATCAATACATAGCGTTTGAAATGTGCAGTTGATTTTAAAAGTGCAGCGGTAGCGAGTTAAATTGTGCTCCGGAAAGGCCTGAAATGTTCTTGTTGTTCTTATAATTTTATACTATTCAAAGTAACTAAGTTTTGTTTGTGAATACATTTAAAGATATTTTTCAAAAAGATTCAAGTTCCATTAAACGCAACTTTATTTTAACACATTTGCTTAAATGATAAAAATTCAATGATTACAAGGAACAAGATCAAACCATTACAACAATTTGAACGTATACAATTTTCATTTTTGCACAATCCTTAGGAGAATGATGTTAAACATAGATCTTTTTCCAATGTTTATGTGTTCATTTTGCATAAAATATGTATTATTACAAAACAACACTTGATTTTGGTATATTATATGTCTTCACACAAGAAAAAGACAACATATTTTTATTTCTTTTGACAACACTAAAACGTATTTTCCCTAATACTTTTCAAGCCAAGAATTTGAATAAATAATTGTAAGCGTGTTTTTGCATTATCGGGTCTCTTTGAGTTATATTCCTTGAAAAACAAAAACAAAATTGCTCAATTTTTGAAACTAGATGCCAGTAGTTACTTAGACCTACTTCGACGTATTGAAGTAGATGCATGTTCAAAATTATGTTTAATGTTCATTAAAGAGAATAGCAGTGGTGTGTAGTTCACACATAAACGATAGGATTCAATGATAATAGCAGTGTTGTGTAGTTCACACATAAACGATAGGATTCAATGATAATAGCAGTGTTGTGTAGTTCACACATAAACGATAGGATTCAATGATAATAGCAGTGTTGTGTAGTTCACACATAAACGATAGGATTCAATGATAAAGAGAATAGCAGTGTTGTGTAGTTCACACATAAACGATAGGATTCAATGATAATCATCTGTAAAAGGTCGATAGTGTTTAACCCATTGCATGCTGGGAAATTTTTCGTCTGCTAAAATGTCGTCTGCTGAATTTCTAAAATTAGCATTTTCTTCGATTTTTTTCAAAGAATATTATCAGAATAGCAAAAAGTTTGGATCCTGATGAGACGCCACGTTTTGTGGCGTCTCATCTGGATCCAAACTGTTTGCAAAGACCTTCAAAATTCGGTTCCCGCACTGAAAGGGTTAACAAGAATTGTAAAAGCCTTTCTTTCATCTAGGTTATCTTGACATGATATAAATGTCCATGCTTTAATGTAGAACAACCTGTGCAAACATCCCGTGGTACATTAATCCGAAACCTTTCTCAAAATGCAAATATTGTTTGGGCGGTCTCTCAATTCTACAGAAACCACCGTGTATTGTCTTCAAAACTGCTTAAACTAAGAAGCAAAGCCCATTTGACCACTCTAGTTCTGCAAACTAACAATTATTTTGTACATTATTCAAAATGAAGAGAGCTCTTTTTCACAGAGCCAAATAATTGAAGTCACTATACTCATAAGTACTAACAAAGGGAAGACAATCTACTCCACAAAAATGCCCTTAGGAAAGACAAATCTATAAGAACTAACTAAAATAAATTAGTCGTCAGTGAGTAAGTTCTTTCCCTTGGCAATGTGTTTCCTATGTTCAGGGGCTTATTGAGATCCGTGTCGGAGCCCGAACGCTTAAGGTTCGCACGTTTCTGCTTTGTGCGGTTGAGACGACTGGGAATGGCTAACATGGAGCTCGGCTGTATCACATACCTGTGGAGAGCAAAACATACCAAGAGGATTTCAGTTGATGTCAATATAAGATCAAACGTCATTGTATACTTATCATTTTTTTGGATATTAATAGCATTTTGTATTCAAATCTAAAAAAGAGAAATTGTATTCGTTGCAATCATTGTATTGGGCGTATAACTGGTTCGTGTTTAAGTAGTTATTGCATGTTTATATGAAACAAGCAGTGGCTTAAACTGGCGAAACAGTATCGGAAAAAAGTGAATGATTATTATTAAATACTTTTTATAAGTCATTAGAATGGGTGGGGTTATCTGAGAGACACCCATTTTCCTTGATTTCATGTTGGTAGAATGTGTCTAAGAAAACATAGTACAGCATTGTGTTCCTATACCAGCCAAATAAACTTTATTAAGCGTTGTTCGTACGAAATGCTTATCAACACACGCAAAATACATAAATAAAGCAATATAGACATATATAAGTCCATACATAAAATAATGGAACGGACCAGAACCATTTTCAATCTCGGTTCAAGCAACAGCTTTATGAAGATTGGACTAGGAATGTGACTTTCAGTAAGTTTATGAAGTTTCGCTATAGCAATTAAAGATTGCGACGCCTACTGGTAGCCATGTTTTCATTTCAATGGACAGGAACTGATGTCAACTCAGCCAAGATTACGTTAAAGCGTCTGGGTCAGTTTTATAAAGGTTTGAAAAATTTAAGTCAAGTTCACACGGATTCACTTTAACAAAATAGCGAAGAACCATTAGAGGATGTTTGTATTGGATTGAAGTCATTTTTAAAGTAGGCAGAGATAGAAGAAAATTTGAGTGAGTGTCATGGAGATAGGACACATACTAAACGTTCACGTGTTTTTCTTTACTTTGATATTAATACCTAGTTTGTGACTCCTCTTGACCCATATTTTAACTCGGCAAAGATTTGGAACATTTGGCAATACATTATACCTTAAGAGTGTTAAAGAAGTTAACGAAAATGACAGAAGACACGCGACGTACATATGATGATAAAAAACTCACATTTAATCCGTTGATCTCAGTTGAACTTAACTGTTGAAAACTGTCAGATATATGTCATCAGATTCAAGTTTCAATTACAAAACAATATATTTTATACTTAATGAATGAAGTGTAATAGGTTATATTGAACACCTCAGAATATGCATGATTTAGAGTTTCAAAATATTGAAACATGATGACCCTAATACTATGCGTGTAACCTACCTGAACATTCTAGTTCTATGCAATTCCATGTTTCAAACTAGTTATTTCATGGTGTTTTTTTCAATTTGAGAAACAGCAACATTGCCTTGCTCAGATTTTCCTACAGATGCAGTTCTAAGTTATGTATACAATAAAGTTACCTTCACTCCAAATGTGAACACAAACACTTAATAAAAAGTGACATCGCGGGGTAGAAACCAGTTTTTATTGGTAGTAACATTGACCTTGACGCTGACCCAAAGAGCCCAAAATTAAATCTTAAAACATGACTACCAGAATCTTAAGTACATTATCCTACAGCATTACGTGTTAATATTACCTGATTGAAACTCAGATGTTAGAAATAACGTCAATAAAATAACACTACTTTAATTGATTAAGTTTTATCTAACTCAATACATTATGGCTGGGAATTTTAATCATAAATAATGTTGGTATATTTATGGACAATAACAATTGTGACTTCTTGAAGTGTTACGTAGACCCTTGAGGCAGGGAGGCCGTTTATACTCATGACTTGCTGCCTTCTCAAGATGATCTTTTGTTAGTATATATTTTTAAAATTGCACGATCAATTACAAATCCATAGTCTCAAAAAGTGTGTACAGGCGAAAGTTTGACCTTTAATCTAGGTATGACTTTAACCTTTGAGGTTGGAAGACGGGTGTTAAAAGCAACATGCTGCCTTCTATAAACGATACGTAGTGGTAGGTTATTGTATAATTGCACAATAATGAATATATTGGAAATCCTGTTTTATGACATATTTGTACCTTCTACATCTGAGTAACATGCAATATGTCATCTTTAAAACTTAACATTTGTGCCAATATATTTAAGAATCCAACACTATATAACAATGTTATAGATGAGACTAGACGTTTCGAACAGACATCCGGTAGAACAAACTGACGGACAAAATGTTAAAGTTCGTCATGAGATTTTGCTGTTTATTGAACTGCGCCTCCATTGTATACTGATAAAATGCACATAAACTCAGAAGGTTTGGTGACGACAAAAAAACAAATAGGGAAGAGATATAGATCGGAAAAAGAAAAAGTGCGGACACACTGACTAAAAGTGTGGAAACTGTGTCCTTAATGAGATGTCCCTTACACGAGGTCTCCTTTTCTCAGTTTTTTCCTAGGAGACGGGTTAAGGATCACGTAGCTGATGACGTTCTTCTCGTACTCATCATCGCCTGTAGTGGATAAATAAGGGAAGTTGTCTTTAATTCATCTGTTTTCCTTACAATTTTTAAAATGGGGTAGGTGCCTTTTGGATTTGCGTCGTTTTTCTTAAAGTAGAAAATTGTGTGGTTTTCTTTGCCAGAAAAGAAAAAAAATGCTTAAAAAATGAAATACAAATGTTTGTCAACTCATTATGTGGCATATGTTTTGGTTTTATTAACCATAAAACAATCTGTATTAAACACTTTCTTATTACGTTAAATTTGACTGTAGAATAATGTAACACCACAGACAATGCATTGAGACGTAAAAGGCACAATTACATTTTACCATGTAAACACTAAGAATGTAAGAAAATAAGGCAAACAATTCGATTTAGTTCACACAAACAATTGTCATAAGGACACAACTGCAATCATATGCAAAACACGTTCTTTTTCAAACAGTGAACCAAATTATTGAAAAGCTGAAAATGATGATTTTCTTCGAGGAACGACATGTGGAACTGAGTCTTATGCCATATGCGGCTAGAGAAGTGCAAGCCAATGCCCGAAACCTTGCTTGACTGCAAAAAGGGCGGTGTAGCTTCTAAAAAGACTTCGATATTAGAATGCACATTCTGGTCTTGAGATGTGATGGCTGCAAATGGCATATGACCCATTTGCATGACGTGGCTCATTCTTAATACCAAACCATTAATATCATGAACTGACATAGAGGTCCACGCTCTTAAATCAACGTTTTACAATAACCATTCGATTATTATCCCCACGTTTTTCGGAGAAAAAGTGGGGATATTGTATTGATGTGCGTCTGTCCGTCCGTCCTGGCCACCTGCTTATCCTACACTGTAAGCACTAGAACCTTGAAACTTACATACATGGTAGCTATGAGCATATGTGCGACGGTGACAGTGACGGAATTTTGATCTGACCCTTGGGTCGATTTCTTCATTTCTGCACCGATTCACTTCAAATTGATACTGAACCTCTCTTTTGACACTACGGTCAATCTCAGCTATGCGTGGCCCAATTACCAACCCTAGGGCATCCCGCCCACATAGGCCACGCCCACCCAAAATTGCATTTTATTATAATTTCTTAATTTCTACACCGATTTACTTCAAATTGATACCTCTCTTATGACAATACGGTCAATCTCAGCTATGCATGGCCCAATTTCCAACCCTGGGTCGCTCCGCCCATATAGGCCACGCCCACCTAAAATTGCCTTTTACTATTATTTCTTCATTTCTACACCGATTAACTTCAAATTGATACTGCACCTCTACTGAACGCCACGCCCACATAGGCCACGCCCACCCAAAATTGCCTTTTACTATAATTTCTTCATTTCTACACCGATTTACTTCAAATTGATACTGAACATCTCTTATAACAATAAGGTCAATCTCAACTATGTATGGCCCCTTTACCAACCCTGGGGCGCCTCGCCCATAATAGGCCAAACCCACCCAAAATTGTATTTTACTATAATTTCTTCATTTCTACGCCGATTCACTTCTTATTGATATTGAACTTCTCTTATGACAATACGGTCAATCTCAACTATGCATGGACCCATTACCAACCATGGGGCGCCCCTGGGTCGAACATGAGGCGTGGGGATACGCGTCGGCCTCTGCCGCGCCATTTCGGGTTTGTAACAAAATCAGGGCAACATAACAAGTGGGGATGTTATACAAAGTAGAACTATAAAGTCAAAGTAACAGTATTAATTGACAGAAAAGCAGGACTGCAAAAGAATAGAAACTCACAGTAGTCGTTTACAGATAGTTCTAGACATTTCATGCGGTTGCGTATAAGGTCGTAAATATCCTTATGTTCAGGGTTTTGGTTGTTCCATTTCTTCTGTATATGCCACATGCTCGCCTTACGTATGTCATGTTGATTGTGGTGACCGTTCTTGCCTTTGGCCATGGACGATTTGTCCGGTTTGTTGTTATTCTGAAACTATGACACGTACAGCAATACATCATTTTCCAGAATTAATAATAATTCCTCGATATTGAAAAAAAAACAAATTTTAATGAATACATGTAGTTGTCATCGTCGATGCTATATCTTTTTTTTTTTTATCACTATATTCTAAACTTAGAGAGCATTGGCTGTCATAAGTTGTATTTATGGTTATTGATAAAATGCATTTTACTTGTATAAGAAATTAAACAGTATTTGAATGCAGCAAAGAAAGACGGTTAGAACAACAAGAGTTGTATTAAACTTAAAAAAATAATGAAAACAGTGTCTGGTAAATATTTTTTAAATGGTTGCGAACTATTCCAATAAATAATAATTTGGACAAGCGTCAAGATATGAACCTTGGTTCACAGATCTTACAAAGGGAAACAATTTTCCACGATATAATTTGCCATGCAAACTTCAAAGGCGTTATAAAAAAGAGCTTTGCACTATCGATGTGCTGTTCATACGTAATGTCTTCTGATCGTTTTCTTCTTCAACCGATTAAAATACTATTTAGTGGGAATCATTTGTGTGTATCAGGAGTATAAATTTACACCTTTTCCCGTTATTTTTTTATCAGATTTTGTGGTGTTTGCTCGCTTATTCACAGAGATAGATCATGAAATTCAATTGCAAAGGCATATACCATATATGTTCGCAACAAACTAGCGGGTACATACCGAAAAACGTGTTGCGGCTGTACCAAAGGGTTTATCGTTTGACTGCCTTTCCGTTCGATAAAGGGCTACAGGAATCTCCCCGGTGGTAGAGCAGAGGGCGCGGTAGAGCTCCCCATACGTCTTAAACTGTTCCAGCGTCGCACGTGTTATGCGGATCTGTGGGTGGAAAGAACATGCATGTTGAGTCATCTATATATGGTTTTATTTCAGAATACATTAGGCTTTAAGCCCATGAGTACACAAACATGTAATACACAATGTAGTAAACCGTGGTCAATGATATACATGTTTATATATATATACTATTTTAGGCAATATAAGTCAACAATTTATAACGAAAGAATTGGCAACTCTAAAGACATTCATATTCAAAATAAACAAATATTTTGAACATTTATATATTAAGGTAATTATATAATATGCATATTGTAAAGTATTATCGTATTCAAAATAAACTTGAATGTTCTAACAATGTGAAAACATATAATTTTTATTGATTGACAACACATAGACAGTAATATGTGGAGAGAGGCTATTGATAATATAATTCAGTTCTCAATTTAGCTGCTTTAAAAATAAATGTTGCAAGATTTTTAATTGTTTTAGCGTTGTCAGTTTGTAAAAGTTCGATAAATTTTATCATATTTGTGCGATTCCAATAATTTCTACGTATATATTGTTTTCTAAGACTATTAAAAACTGGACATTCGAGTAAGAAATGGAACTCATCTTCGAGAACGTTACAGTGTTTACATTTTCTGTTTTCATACGGTGTCTTTTCAGGCTTGTGCCATCGCCCTGCTTCGACTTCAAGTCTGTGAGCAGATACTCGTAAACGCGTAAATTCGAATCTTAATTTTGAAATATTTACAACATTAAGATAAGGCTGAAATCTAAAAATTCCGTAAATGCAATAATTTTTACCCCTTGTCGTTTGTTGTAACTCGGTTATCCTATTCTGAACGTATATATCAGATATGCGTTGTTTAACAATGGATATAAAACAATTAACGTCTCCTACTCCCTGAAAAAAACATGCATCACCAAAACCTAGTGTATTTAATAGATGTTTAACAGATTTTACCCAAGAATTGTTTTCGGGATACATTTCGAGATCATGTACTAACATATTATAAACCATTTTAATATATTTAACATGTAATATTTTTATCCAGTATTTTAAAACACAAACAATCCGTTTATTTATAAGAGGGTAACGCCCAAGTTCCCCGTAAATGAAATTATTCTGTGTTTGAGTTCGGACACCCAGCACCTGTTTACAATAACGTAGATGTATTCTTTCGATTTTGATGCTATTGTTTAATCCCCAAACTTCACAGCCATAATTTAAAATTGGTTCGATAAGTTTATCGAATAATTCAAGACTATGGCTAACTGAGATATTTGTAAATTTCACCAAATTTGATTTTAACTTAAAAAGTGCTTTTAGGGCCTGCCCCGAAAGCACATCATATGTTGCTGAGAAAAATCCCCCCGTTGTGAATATTACTCCAAGATATGTAAATTTATTAACAATTTCTAGCTCATTTCCTTGATATGTAAACTTCAAATGTTTTCTATTTTGTCCCCCTTTTTAAAAAATCATTATCTTTGTTTTATTGATATTTACACAGAGTTTCCATTTCGCACAATACTCATCTAACAAATCTAATCCATTTTGTAAACCAACTTCTGATTCCGCAAAGAGAACAATGTCGTCAGCATACAACAATAAAAACAATTTTAACATACCTAGGTCAACATCTATATAAATAGATAATATGGCATAGATATATTCAGAGTAGTTAGTTCCTGGCTAAATATGAAGTTCGGCAATATGACATATGGTAGGCATTTTGTTATTGTAAGTGTAATGTATACGTTAGATGATCCCCGTTTTAATTACGTGAATGTTTATATTTGGTATTCTGTTTTGAAAAAAATGTATAAACACAAAAATTTCTCCCATGATAAAGGTTTTGGAATTATACGGTTAAATATATCAGTTTGCCTTAAACGATAGTGTGACATACACAAAACTCCTACCAAGTGTTGTTTTGCTACAAAGAACAGTAATTATGTTAATATGATCCCCATTTCGGGACATATAAAACAAGTACTAGTGGAAGCGAACAAGAATTGATATTTGTATAAATCCATTAATCCTAAAGCGCTGCACACTTTACCGATCTGATGAAGAAACTTATATTTTATGAAATACTCATCCCGTCAGATTGTTTTAGATTGAAATGATGACACTATACAGCACTGGTAACTTACGCTTGACAGATGCCCGGAGTTGTTTTCAGCGTCCATTCCAAGCAACAGTCTCACAAACGTGATGAGGTAACCTTTAACGTACGTCTGAGAAAGAAACAATATTTTAAGAAATATAGGAATGTTTGAATATGATTTTTACAAAAATGCGCACGTTTGAATATTAATGGATACCTATTGATGACCACGTCGGTTTACAATACTTTGTAAGCTATTGTATCAACCATTTTGACTAAATCCTTTCTTTGTAAGAATTCTTTTAACATCACAGTGGCATCGGATTTTTTCATGATGTGGACATTTTCAAAGTTTGCAATTTCAAACTAACAAGACATTTCTGATAGCATAACCATTTGAAATTAAAATGTAGTTTAAGCCAATCTAAATATGAGTCTAATCGTATAAACGTGGCTTTGATGTCATCTGCAGTAAGCGTATCTAAAGATAATCCTTAGCACACGAGCTATCTGTTCACAAGCTACCTTATTCTCTGACGAAACAACTAATTTTGCGTGAATTGTAAGCGGACAGCGCAGCTCCTGAGACAAGAGCGAGATTATGCTAGCTTGTCTGGATCAGCTCTGGCCACATATGTTATAAGACCAGTCTGTACATGAGGCACCTCAATTATGATCATTTGTGATCACCTTTTATAAGGAGCTTAATCAGTACTGAAATATATTTTCTTAAT
Source organism: Dreissena polymorpha (assembly GCF_020536995.1). Classification (NCBI taxonomy): domain Eukaryota; kingdom Metazoa; phylum Mollusca; class Bivalvia; order Myida; family Dreissenidae; genus Dreissena; species Dreissena polymorpha. The sequence continues at coordinate 74,385,753 of NC_068368.1, forward strand.
GCTAAAAATCGATAATTTGCTTATATAAGAAATTTTCAAATGTTCTAACATTATTATTAAATGCATTGAGTATTTTTTGTTTCTTTTACTTTTATGCTCCCCCGAAATTTTTTGGGTGAGCATATAGTCGCCGCTTTGTCTGTCCGTGTGTGTGTCCGTCCGTCCGTGCACAATTTTTGTCCGGGCTATTTCTCAGCAATTAATGACCGGAATTCGATTAAATTGTATGGGAAGCTTCACTACCAACAGGAGATGTGCATATTATCAGCCGGTTCTGGTCGGATGATTTTTCACAGAATCATGGCCCTTTGAAATTTTCTATAAACTGCACATATAGTGCAATTTTTGTCCTCTCAACTACTAAACGTTTCCTTTAATATGAATATATAGTGCAATATTGTGACTGGGCAGCATCCGACGGTTTCTTGGGTTAAATTATAGTTTTGCACACTTTCAATATAAACAGGGTCTTGTTTAATTCTTACAAACTTTAATTTGCATTTGTAAACATGTTTAACCCTTCTTGAACTTTTTAAACGTTTTGAATTTACTTAGATTTCCTCGCCGCAGTTTTCTTTACACATGTGGCATGTGTTCAAACACGAATGACAATCCTGCCATTAAAATGTCGATAGCCTCACCTGATAAAGCAGCGTGTCTAGCATACTGGCACTGAACACCTGACCGGACGCGAAAGGTAGACAGAAGATGTGACTCGTATTCGACATTATTCTTGACTTCAGTTTCTATAGAAAAAAGAAATGATAACAAAACGTTAGACACGCACATGTCTTAGATGAAAAGTGGACCATATTTTACTAAAAACAAAAGCCCAAGGTTGATGACTTAAGACGTGAAGACTATGAACTATTTTGTGCAGATTGCTAGAAGTTTCACGAAATATATTCAAGAGTAACAAGTAACCATATTTGTCCCCGCAGCCATGATTTGAACAACTTGGTAGAAGGCCTACCTAACCTTGTACATAAGAAATACCAAACTTCCAGCCTCTGCAGTTTCAGAAAAGACAATGTTTAAGGTTTTCACTATATACTTACCCAATGGAAGGCAATTATTTCCTTAAGAGGCATGATATAAACATAATTAATAAACAAAACTTTATTGATTTCACATGTAAAAAACCAAATATGTGGTTTCAGTGCATATTTGTAAGTTTTGAAGTTACCTCACAATATGCATATAAGGTTTACAAAAAATCATAAGGGCATTAAGCATTTTTCACCAAAGCGGTATGATTAAAAATATTGATAAATTATCACCATGCATTGGTACATGGCAACATAACAAACATCCGAGACACGCGTTTGTCAATTGTTTAGATGAGAAAAGTTCACTGTATTAAAAAATCACCTCCAGGGAAGTCCATTTGTAATTCCATAGCCTAGTATATGATATATGTCGCACCTTTAGACAAAAAAATATATAACTCATGTGACATATTGGGCATGGCTGTTTTCAAGTTGCTTGAACATATAAAGTAGAAGACTACGTAGTAATGTTACGATTAATTCAATAAGTGTTTCCCCGAAAATTTTAGTCCTTGGATCTCAAAACATCTAGATGGCCCTAAAGGTTGTTTAAAAGTAGTATACAAATTCGATCCAACAACAGAAATGACATCTTTTTAAGTGTTTTAGCAATTTAAACAACACCTGACTTAAATAAAATAAAAATTCCTTTCATAAAACAACTTCTAACATATTTCAATAGCCTTTTGAACAATAAAAGCACGACATTGATCATAAATGTCACATAAATGTCATAAAATAAACTATAAACAAAAACAACGAAAATTTAAAAAAATATACAACGTGACTAATTCAGCTTAACATATCATAGTAATAAGATGCAGTGAAAAATGTCACAGGTATGCATTTATATGTCTGACAACACATAGTGACGAATGCAAGAAATAATGAGAAAACACATAAAAGCTCGACAATTTCGTTATGTTAATATGCTAAACACAACATCATACTAATGTTAGCCTGACTTTAACTTTATACAAACAGTAAAAGGTATGTATATACTAACTAAAACATCACTTGAAAAATTAAAAAAGACAAACATATTTTAACAAACTAAAATTGATTGGCAAACATAATTTCTATTGAAACATACCCTATCGATGTCGGATATTTTCTTGGAGTACTCGTCGTGTGCCCGGAAGTGCATGAAGCGCATGTTGGACGCCTGCTTAAGCTCGGTGAGAATGTTCACTTTCGGGAATAGTCTGCATGGGGCAATCACAATTTTAATATAAAGCATGGGACATTCAAACATGAACATAATATTTAGTCGGGAACTAAAAACTAATAATCATTACGGTATTACTACTACAACTACGTACTACTACAACTACTACTACTTCGACTACTACCACTACTACTACTAAGACTACGACTACGACGACTACGGTCGACGACGACGACTACGACGACGACGACTACTACGACGACGACGACGACGACGACGACGACGACGACGACGACGACTACGACGACGACTACGACGACGACGACGACTACTACTACTACTACTACTACTACACTACTTAACTACTAATCTAACTACTAACTACTACGACTCTCTACTAATACTAACTTATACTAGACTACTACTACTACTACTACTCTACTACTACTACCACTACCACTAGCCACTACCACTACCACTACCACTACCACCCTACCACAACAACTACTACGACTACTACTACTACGAAACTACTACTACTACTACTACTACGACTACTACTACTATCTACTACTATCTACTACTAAATAATAATAATAATAATAATAATAAATAATAATTAAAAATAATAATAAATAATAATATAAAATAATGTAAGAAGTATTAATAAAAGTATATATTTCTTCATACAAGTCAGCTATGCAAACACTTCAAAGTAATATCTCCACTTAAACTCAGTTATTCACAAACAGCATACACCTGTTTTCAGACTAGTGCCCTTGATCTTTCCCTGACTTGCCCCCATGATTAACTACACATCACTATTGAGAATCCCCACTTACTTAAACACAGTCTGCACTGCCACGATGGTTTCCGAGTCTGCAAGAGTGTCCTCGCAAACTGATTGGACCATTTCCTTGTTGGCAACCACAAGGTGTGAAGCTTTGTTGATACCCGCCATTAGTAGGTCATCCACACTGCAAAATCAAGGAAACTCACCACTTAAATATTAATCATATGCGACTCAGTTTTTGAGTCGGCCGAGTTATCATTGACAAAATTGTTCTGAGCCTATTTCTTAAATATTTGGCAATAACTTTGTTCCGGATGTGTTCAAAAAGACAGCCACGCGTATATGTGGCCATGTTTCAAGGCCCTTTGCATAATTGAGACAAATACTCTGAGTTCGTTTATGAAGATAAAGAAAAACAATACGACCGCTAGAGTATGCACACAAATTTAACTAAACCTCAGCCCAAAGTTTGCCATGTTATTCAACAGACCGAAACCATTTCGAACTCGGCTATGCATTTTTACGTTTTTTTTAATCAGTTTCATGACGATTTTAAATACAATAATGATTCTATAGTGTTCAGAAGCTTATTCTGTCTGTTTACTTAGTTTTTGTGACTACATGCTACCCAGTTTGAAACTCGGCCGAGTTATCACTATGACCATATTTTGAAATAGTTAAAGGAAGAAAAGGCAAGTTATTTTTGCCTCTATAGATTTAAAAAAATAAATGTTGACGGCATACGGTTGACAAAAAGTGATCACAATACATCAATATCGGTGCAGTATGTTAAAAGCATAATAGCGACGTTATATCGGTCAATATGTGAACACCTGAAAAGTTATGTGTCTTGGGATAGAGCCCCTGGGCCGGTTGGCCGGGTTTTTACAATTTATTTGGCCTAATCGGATATCAAACCAACAATCTTCAATTTCAAAGTAAGCTGGCTACATACTAAGTAAATGGGCCGAGGTCCAAAAAGTTATTTTACCGGGCAAGGAAACCAACCTGTACTCTTTGTCTGTGTGACCAAGTGCTCTACCACCTTAAGTATCGGGGTTGTTAAAAGCAAATATCTCCATTAGCACGTATTTGGTAATGTTTCGAATCACATACCTAAGGTAGCACAACACGGAAATTGTTCGCATCACATATTTACAATTTCAAGTACATAATAATGGTTTAAAGCACATATCTTAATAAAAAAATTCAAAGTAATGGTTCGCAGCACATATCTACAATAGCACATGTCTGTTAACGGTTTCCAGCACATATCTTTAATGACGCATACCTGGTAACGGTTTAAACACATATCTACAATCTACAACAATATATACCTTGGGAAGATAACCAATCCATATATATAATCACACATACTTGAACATGATAATTCACACCACATAATAACAGGCAACATCTCTGTTAAATGTTATCAGCACAAAACTTAATTAGCAAATAGACATGTTTCACATAAAATATCCACATCTGCACATACCTAGTTATGATTCTGAGCATATAGCTACACAGCAACATAGCTGGTTTAATGTTCCCTCCAGCACAAAACTTCACTGTCACATACCTCGAGATGGTTCCCAGTACATAACCACAATGCCACATACCTGATAATGTTTCCCAGTACTTAACATCAATACCACATACCTGGTAATGGTTCCCAGTACATAATCACAATGCCATATACCTGGTAATGTTTCCCAGTACATAACCACACTGACACATACCTGGTTATGGTTCCCAACATCCAGTAGACGAGAGGGAAGAAGGAAACGGTCTCTAAGAACATCCTCTCCGGTCTGGAACCACAAAAGATAGTGATTATAATCAAAACTTATAGAATGAAGACAATACCAAGAAGCCAGGCGTACACTTCAGGGGAAATATTTATAAATTGCACTCGTCCTGCAGGACAAGTGCATTAAAATTTTCACTCGTCCTGCAAACACATGCACTTGTCCTTCAAATATGTGTGAAAGAAAGATTGCAAAGGACTGATATGACTAACAATGTTTCCTTTATCACTGCTAAAATGCTGCTTACTTAGTTATTGATGCCAGCTGATCACAGAAGAAATGTTAACTTACTTTATTTATGAGGAACACAAAATAAATAAATGAAGACAAATTTGTTTTTTCCTTTTTCTAATGCTTGCGTGCTTTCCATTTCGGATGGTTGAACATCGCTCCTGCCCCCTTTAAAGAACGCTCGTATGTCAGACATTTTTCAGATGAAATTCAGACTGGTTTAAAACCGTACTTCGCAGTAAAATAATTCTTTAAAAAAATCAATACTTACAGTGAATGAAGTCAGATGGTTCCCTGTCAACATGGACGCGCAAAGTTTACACCAAAAAGCCAATATTTACTCGGGACACAGTCTCGCATAACAACGCGCACCTGCTTTATGAAATTTACAATTACGATTTCCTGTTCATTCGCGTTCTACTTTCGGAATAGATATGCTTTAAGAAATGATTTTATTTAATGAAAAAGAGTCTTACTGGTCAGAAAATACCTATTTTAACATCAGTTTTTTTTCACTCGTCCTGTAGGACTTTCGTCCCACAGGACGAGTGAAAAAAAAACTGATGTAAAAAGCTTTAGGGAAATTCACTCGTCCTTTCAAGATTTCACTCGTCAATACGAGCGGACGAGTGGAATTTTTGTCCCCTGCACTTAAATTATGTTTATGACACAGAATTAAGACGTCATCTACACAGAATTAGTTTCTAAGTAACCTTTAGCATACGGCAAATCGACATGAATATTTTACCACCCATAAGCAAAGCAGAATAATTGCTTTGAAGTGAAACACCAAATTGATTCTTCATGGCAGAGAAACATTTCGAAACTGTTGTTAATAGCTAATTATATTAAGAAAATGGCATTGCAAAACAACCACCCAGGCACCCACAAAATGTTTTGAAGTGTTTATTTATTGCAATATAGAATTAGTAGAGACCCACCATTACCTACAATAAAAACTCTATTTAGTAGTACTTGATACTAACTCGAGCGCAAGAATGGTGTGTTTATGTCGTTTTGTTTTCTCCCACCAATACATAGGTACTCAGTGCGTTTTAAAGCCAACATCACTCACTTTTCTCCGAGAAGCAGAATAATAGGGCATAGTGATTTCATGCCAATGAACTGGGAACGCAGCGGAACGATAAAGTTGTAGATTCCATTACACGCTTTTTCCGCCGAGAGAATGATAAGCTGATTGGTCCAGCGCTGATCGTTTGTGTTCTTATATGTGCAGTGGGAGCAGTTCTGAAAAAAATCAATACTGTGCAAAATGGTCTAGGTTTATGCAAGGCGATTGCCTATAAATTGCGACAGAAACAATTCAAATCTACAATAGTAAAGAGACCGTGAATCGGAAAGTGGTGGGCGATTATGGAAAGGAAAGACCGCCAATATTGTTTACCACCAGAAATGGTGCACGTGTTGAGTATTCAGCTGATATGATCCATGTTGTAATTGTAGATTATACATACATGTCAAATAATATCCGTTCAAATAAACAATTTTTGATCATTAATGTTTCAATTTTTAACAATGTAAAGTTTTAAGGTGGAGACAGCTCAAATGTTCATCATGTGCATTGTCCAATTAAAACTTTTCCATTAATAAAATATGTTATGTACAAAATGTAAAATATACATTAACTTTTATTTTTAAATCACATACACAACGCACAAAACTCTTATGCTTCTTAACAGAGGTGAATGCTTACGTATACAAATATGCAACAGTAAATTTAACGAACTGCCGATTTCCGCTGTGAGCATGTAAACACGTCTAGATAAGTCATCGCGTATCTTTACATCTTGCAATGTTACAGGTTGACATTCGAACAGTTGTAAAGTCTGCATGAAATCTACACGCGGTGGAAGCGACAAAATATTTTTTTGTCTTAGCCAGGAACAAATCCCTCGCTTACGGGTCGGAAACCATTGTAACTGTAAACAATGATTCCTCTGGTGCACATGTGTTGGGCGCGTGGCCAAGTCACTTGAACACTATCAATATGTTATAAAACAACGCTTTTATCATTTTGACCAAAACATTTTTCTGATATAAATGCTAGGTCGGCTCTCGTCTGACCGAACCTTCGATGCCGATTTTAACAAGAGTAAAAGTATCGAAATACTCCAGCTACCGAACAGAATCCGCATCAGTACAATTAACAATTTATCCAATAACAACATAGATTTGTGTTTTGTCCACACCAAGCAATTATATAATCGTTTTGTTTGAATGTTTATTTCAATCGTGTACGATGATCCGTCCTTCACCCTACGCTATTTATCCATTACACGCCTCAGAGTTACCGAATACTTGAAACCGAGAACCGTATTAAAATTGAGCGTCTGATCGACATGGAGCAGGACTCGAAATTGCCTATAAACAATTCCCGATTTACAACGATTTCGACGCTATAACGCAAATAAAAAGGACAAATATGTGTTGTTAGTTGATAAACCCTATTTGTTTATTGTACTACCGGTAATGTGGATTACATTCGGTAGCTGGGATATTTCGATACTTTTCATCTTGTAAAAATCGGCACGGAATGTTCGGTCAGACGAGAGCCGACCTAGCATTTCTACGAGTTCGAGAAGTGTTTTCTTGTAGCTTATGTTATCAAGTAGCCGTGTGTGGTCACGTCACGAGGCATCCTTTCCCAACAAAATGGTACATAGTTAACGAAAATCGATCGCCATTTAGGCACTGAATGGCTTAAAAATGTTAATTTAGGTGCCTTTCCTGTGTCAAGAGATACCTACCTTGTATATGAAAATTATATCAGAAATTTGTATTTGGTCAAAATTATGAAACATGTTGTTTTATGACATATTGATAGTGTTTAAGTGACTTGGCCACGCGCCCTACACCTGTGGCTACTACTAATGAAAATTTGTACCCTAACAACGGTTGACTTGAAAATGCGTTGTAAAATGTTGAACTGTGATTCGTCAACTTGTATTCTGTACACTTGTATAGTGTACACTTGTTAGATGCTGACTTGTAGCAGATTACTAAAACCGATCGTACAACTTAGAAAATATTCAACATGCTTATTTAGTTTGTCATCAACTTACTTTCAGATGTAATCTTTTATTAATTATATGACTACAATATTAGGTATATGAAGGTGTTAACTTTATATATGCATTTTCAGGTCTGTAGTTTAAGAAGTTACATGTTTGTTTTTAAACATTTAAACATTTTGTAGAATCGGAACATACAACATTTTACACTTTACAAGTGTTCAAAACAGATATTAAAATGTTGCATTTAAAAAATTCTCTGTTAAACAAATGAGCTGAATATTCAACACATGCAACATATCTGGTGATGCATAATATTGGCGGCCTTTCCCTTCCATAGGCGATTGACAAGAAAACACATTTATCCTGTTGTAGATTTTTCCCAAAATGCTTTCGTTACAAATATTTAATAGTATATAAATACAGAAATAGGTGGTAGAGCGGAAGTCCAGAGTTTATAGACACTTTAATACAGAAGTGTGCGCAGCTGTGGTATAAAAGATGGGTTGTGTGCGCAACCTGTATTAAAAAAAACGCTGGCCTTATCAATGCAAACATTATGTACGCAGTCCTGCTAATCACCTGACAAATTAGAGTGAAAAGTAGTATCACTGGCGTCAAGCAATGTGAACCTTTCAAGCAAACATTAATTAATGTTTTTCTCGGGCGTCATTAAAACTAAGTGATGTTCAAATGTCTTTGCACACTATGAAAAACAAACTGTAGTGAATCAAGAAATGGATAAAACTGACATGCAAGCTTGATAAGATATATTTTATATTCTAATTCGTCCAGTTGGTCATGTAACCCATTAAATCAGTCGCAAAATGAATTATTTGGTTACGCTTATCGTGTCGGCGGTAACTTCTGATATATTTAAGGATAACAAGTATTTCTAAATAAGGCAAGCAGATGAGTTTTGTATAAAAAAAAAGAAACTATTGAGGGCAATTTGTTTTGTTTAATGAATATGTCTTTGTTTTTTCTTGTACCATACATATTCCACCTAATCCGTCTTTTGCTATAATGTATAATAACTTTCCGATTTGTATCCCTATTGTGTCCGTTTGTACTATTTTTGAACCCTACTATTTTCGTATCCTATCACTAGATCCCACTCACCAGTCCCCACTCTAAGCAGCAAAGGGGTCGTTGTTCCCTCACCAGGTGACATATGGCCCTTTTTGATCCAACGTAAAGGGTTACTGGGGACGGGCCAGTGATAAACCTGCGACGAGATAAAACATTTGAAGAGTCATTCATTTATGTTATATTCAACTAATCCATCCGGAATAAATCTTTCAATAAATCTTAACAGGAGTCTTACATTTTTACATTTATAAAAAACCCTTATCCATGGATTTCGCAAAGAATATTTCACTTTAAACTGTCGCATTGTTTAATGACAAGTTGTGATTTACCCTACGATAGCTTCATATCCATTATCCTTAACTTAAAATCAAAATATATATTTTATCACATTCCATACCCTGTTTCCCATGTAATATTACCATTACATTTTTTTATTACACATGTGTAATACAACATTTTTAAGCGTTTCCATTGGCTTAGTATTCGTTTATTTACCAATCGCATTTTGTTTTTTTGTTCAAATGACGTCAAGAAATTTAAACAATATTCGGGATTTATCATTATGTTTGCGTTAATATTTATTTAATTTGCTGATTTAAAAGCATGTGATAAAAAAGATCTGACACTTGGTGTCATATCAAACCATTTTTTATTTAACTAAATGCTTGCTTACTAACAAAATTCCTGAACTCGTTTAATAAAATATGGTATGATATGACAACTCGTGCCAGATCCTATATATATTATTATAGAATCAAAATGGCACATTCTGAGATAATCTGCTTTTCTGTACATTAAGTATTAACATTACATATAAAACTTGTATATACGAGTGATACAATTTTATTGAAAGTAAAAAAGCCGCAAACATAGCTCAGAAGATTAGCATTTGAAATATTAAACATGTTAGTTTATCAACTATCGAAATAAATCTCGCCTTTAGTTTTGAACATTTATAAAAATCAAATACAACAATTTGGAAACATGTTGTGTTTCTGTCACGGCCAAAGAAATATCAGTCTACATCTCAAGTTGCTTGTTTTCCATATAAAAATTCCAATCATGCGATCCGATTGGTTCACGTTATACTTTAAAAATCCAAGTACAGCAATACAACGTTATTCAAAAAAGAATAGGCTGCTTATATTATTTCACTCCAGACCTTAATTTATGCTTACGTCTGTATATATTTAAAAAAACAAACGTCAACTTAAGTAAAGATAATAATTGCAATATAAATGTCATATCCACATCATAACCAAATTCAGTATGAAACATTTAAGAAGACTTCTTCAATTTAAAACACTCCTTATGGGGCTTTAAAAAATGATATATTTCATAGTTACTTTGTACGCTATTAAATTTTACAAAGCATGTTTTCTCTAATATGGCTAGTTGTCAATATTTAATTTCAGTTTAGATTTCAGTTAAGTGTGTAAATAACAATTCTTACCAAGTATTATATATATATGTTTGATAAAATGCGGCATCCAGAGTATAAAAAAGGTTCACTGAGATTAAACCTGGTGACCTAGTTTGTGAAGGCTTGGATTGTCTAGATAACGTTTGTTTAATTGTGAATGTAAAATGTGAACACAAACCTAACATCGCAAGACGCCAGACACAGGGTGTTCATAATAGCTCACATTGAGCACCTTGTGATTAGATGGGGTTATGCATCATGTACACCTCTCCACCCACCAACTAACAGGCAAGTGATTTTTGTTCAAATAACTTGTGAGAAGTTTAACAAATTATAAATACAAACTAGTATACATATTCACTTAATCTTTATCACAAACAGCATTAAACAAAATAAAAACAAAAGCTTTAATAAAACTGAGGGCATACATACTTGTCCTGATCCATGTCCAGGAACTTATCGAGCACTTGATCTTTCTTGGAAGGATATGTCCCCTCCACGTGGTGAAAGTCGACGGGTGTTACGCTCCTTGGCACTGGCGCTTCCGCCAACAGGTTAACTCCTGTTCCACGCCTAAGCAATGGTGGTTCCGCCGACAGGTAAACTCCTATTCCATGGTTTGGCAATGTCGATTCCGCCGAAAGGTTAATTCCTGTTCCCCGCCTTTGCAATGGCGATTCCGACGTAAGGTTAATTCCTGTTCCACGCCTTTGCAATTGCGATTCCGCCGACAGATTAACCTGGGTAACTTTGAACCTGGATTCCTCTAAGCATCCATTGGATGTGATCGGTTGTCCATTACTGGAACTTTTAAAATTAATTTGTTAGTACGTTGTTATTACGTAAACTTGTTATCTCAGCCTTAATATCGGTCATAATAGTGATCCTTGCAAGCCCTACTTGGCTTTCTACCAGACAACTGTTCCAAAACGTTTTATAAAGTAACTTGTCATTTTTATTACTTTTTGAAAATCTCACAAGTTGACTTAAACCTTACACCAAATGTTTCTGTAAATAGACATTAATAGCATGACACAGTCTCCTGGTTTGCACATACAGGCTGGCACATCGAGAGGTTGGCAGATACAGGTTGGAAGATACAGATAACGAAATATGGTATCCAGGTTGGGCCATATATACGGAATATTACGCTAGTCAATTGTTTCAAGAGTTTGTATTCAGTCGAGTGGCTTGTGTGATGCGAAATAGCACAAGCCACGAGACTGAATACAAACTCTTGGAACAATTGGCTAGCGTAATATTCATTTTATTATATACACAACTAACGAAAACAGTTAACAATTGTATTTTTGCTTTAAAAAACCTGACAAAAGAATGACTTAAACGGTACGCCATAGTTTGTTTAAGACGCGTATGAATACAGTTTATGTAAATTACCGTGTAAACATTCACACCGGGAAAACACAGGTTTTCAACACGCGTACCTTAATGACATCGTTAATCCAATGTTTATAACAATTACGTTGACAACTTTGATCCGATGTTTATAACAAAAACGTTGAAACGATATGCACTTCCACTTCTATTCTTCCATGTCTTTATCGAAACTTAGTTTAAACCATACTATTTTATTGTATTCCTATCGAAATTTACATGAATGCATGATACACACACACACACTCCAAAAAACGTTCTGCATTCGTTCGTTTTAAACAAATAGTTTACTGTTAACAAAACACCACGTCCGACATGTCCTTAAATTCCAGAGAGTTTAAATAAAACTATTGTGTTTCGTCACAGAAATGACGCCACACCATGTACTATGTAATATATTGCGTAATATGGGGGTTTCCTAGTTTCGGTGCGCGTAATTTGACGTCATTAAATGGGTCGAAGAAAGTAGTCCGGCTAGTATGGTAATACGGAATTGGAAACAGCGAGTAGCGTAATACGGGATTTTTTATTTCAACAATTGATACAACCTGTATTTTGTTAAAAGCATTAAACAGGTATATAATTAAGGTTTGCACATAATGAAGACGGGAAATGCCGCTTGGTGATCTAATGCAGGTAGAAACATACTCGTTATTCGTGATGAGACACAATCTCCTGGTTTACACAAACAGGTTTCGAGACTACGTGTTTATAATTTATTGTACAACAATTGAAATAAATAGTGTTGTACACCCTTTCAGTAAATCAAACCCCGCAAATATTTAAACAATTTCACTACTGCAAAAACAGAATAAAAAGATGTAAATTCACCGAATATTACCGAGATTAAAACTGTGAAACAGAAATATTTATTACGTATAGGATCAGCTATATTTGGCCTTATATTGATAATTGCAAGCCAGACCGACTAGATTTTTAGAGGCTGTTACAATATGCTTTTATTTGTTCAAACATGTCTTAATCTAAATGCAATGGTTTCTATTAATTCTGACTAAATTATATGAGTTTATGAACACGTTCGCCGAGATGGTACATACTGGTTAGCATATACAGAAGTTTGTAAATACAGGTTGGAACATACAGGTTAGAATATATAATTTGACACACACACATAACGACAAATGATCTCAAGGTTGTCACATAAAGATAAATTCAAACAGATGACGGGACGCAGTCTCCTGGTTGGCACATACGTGTTTGCAAGACAGATAGAGGTTGTTCAGCGTTATACTTTTCCCTTGGCAGCAGCTGGCAGAAAGATAGACAAAATGATTTTTCTTATGTCACTGACACTTTTAATTCCGGGAACATGGCCCAACCAGACCCTGGTAACCGCTTCTGCTGGCGGTTAAAATGAAGTGATTGGACTGGCACAATTTGTAAACAAACAGCCCCATGTTGTTGTTTTTTGGCAAGAAACGGTCGCCACCAAGATGGACTTCAGCCCACTTAGAGGATACCAAAAATGACATAACAGCATAATAGCAAACCGGATTGGTCTGCGCCCGGAAAACCAACGACCTCGTAATGCACTGACGGTCTAGGGTGGGTGTTAAAAGTTAACTTCTTGAGCTAATCCATCGAAGACGCTTGCAACAAATGTCCGGGTTTAAACATTAAAATAGGCGTCACTATCAAGCTATTTGTTTGTGGGTGTGTTTGCCATAATGCGAACATACTAATTGATTTTTAATTTTGGTAGCAGTAAATATGCCCTTAAGTTTGATTTTCAACTACGTTCGCAAAGCTAAATGAGCCCTTGGATATTACTACTATTGTAAAGTTGTGAGCTGATCTGGGCATGTATGTTCCCAACCATTCCTTTGAGAAAAGGAAGGGTCCAACGAACAAATGTTTAAAATGAATTATTTCATTATTTGCCGAAAGTCTCTTTAAAGAATCGAAAAAGTTCAAATGGATATAAAAACACTTTATCAAGGAAATCTTAATATCCGAGGTTTATTTGCAAAGCTTTCGTAAGCTGCTTTAGAATAATTTAAATTCCACATGATGCTTCTTGTTGGGTCGAAGTATAATATTTTATAATACTTACAACATATCACTTCTTGTCATGTGTTATTTAAATAACACTTAAAACTCATTTAGATCAAAATACTCGCCTCAAACGTGTAATGTAAGTACAGTCTGTATAATTCAGATGGACGCGTGGTACACAGTGCAGTTCATTCTTAATGTGCAATACGGGCTTTACAAAACAAAATATCAGCATGTTAAATAACTCTCAGTGTCTTTTAGTGGTGGACAGAGGTCTGAGATATCAGTTCTGTATGGCATTCCTTATACGGGATGGAATATTGGCCCTTTACCCCATAATAATTCCTACTTCTGCTAAAATGATGCAATGTTTCATTGTTTTTCTATTTTTGTTGAAAGCTTATTCCAATTAATGGGAGGCTAGGACCTGTTTCCCACATTCAATAATAAAAGCCACGAAACTTAACTTAAACATTCACTCTATACCGAACTTCCTTACCTGGATCGACAGCTGTTGTCGCTGTTTGTGATGACTTTCTGTTCCGTTTCCTTGGACGGTATGCTCTTATCTCCCAATAAGAACGTCGCACGTTTTACACGATTTGCAAGCTCAAAGCTAGGAATAACAAGAAAACAAAATTAATATATAAATAGTGCATTTGCAGATAAATCCGCCAAACAAACCATTTCCGTCTGTAACTTATTTGCAGAATATAGATTGTTTGCAAACCTTTTGCTAATGTATTACTTATATCTTTCCAATTTCTGACCTGTTGGTAATTCTGCATATGTGCTTTATATACCTAACGTATCTTTTATAATATTATAAACATATATTGACAAAAGGAAACAGTACACACGTCGTGAAAGATAGACCAACATGGATAAACGTTTAACTTAAAATAAAACTTACACAAAAGGTCGAATATTTGATGGTGGGAGTCGTAATTGTTAGCCTTACGGTTATTAAGCTAGTTAAGCAGTAACGTTTACTATCAAAAGGCTATATAGACACTCATTAACTTCGTTTGATATAAACACTTAAAGTAACACAATTACACTGATATGTTACACGTGCTTGAAATAAACACGTATAGTAACCCAATTACACTGATATGTTACACATGCTTGAAATGAGCACTTATAAGCAACTACCCCTAATGACTTAAAACTCTGAAATGTCTTAGTAGAACAATATTATGCAACAGTACATATCCCTGCAAGGTTGAGCATTCATTATTTAGTAGAGATAAACAGTTTAAGCGTATAATAAAGATGAAACAGGCTAAATATGCTATATATGCTGGAAGAAAAGAGACATGTTCTACTTTTTATACGAAACAAATTTTAACAAGCAGAATAAAGCATCGCACATAGCTGGACGTGGACATACGTTTGAAAATAAAGTAAAAAAGTTAAAACTCAATTATGCCTTTTATTATATTCCTGGCTGCAGAGCGATATTGTAGAAGACGTTCGTTTCCCTATAATGAAGAGATGCCATTAACCAGGGGATATATATGTTTACATAAAAACTCCATGTTGGCTTATGTATCAGAAAATTGTTCGTACCCTTTATGCAGAGTTAGGGTACTGAAGACACTCTCTTCCTCACCATATTCCTCCTCCTCTTCAGAATGTACGTGACCCTGCAGATCAGAGGCTGTTCGCTCTGCAAACCAAGGCAATTCATGTTATATACAAAAGCCGAATACCTACGAATACCTTTCATGCTTAGTGGACTTTTACTCTCCCATAGTTATTTTCCGTAATTAGATGCATTCGTTAAAAAATAAAACGAATACCAATATTAAGTCATGTAATTTACCTCTGTGTTTCTAAATTTCATTTTACCTAACCATTGTACTACTATATATATCCCACAATGAAATGCCAACAATTCCATAAATGTATCAATATCATTTTTTATTGTAAGTCACATTTCTTATGTCATAGGTCTTGGTGAAAGAATGTTCATAAAGACCATGGACATATTGGTACTTGTTATCGATATAGAGATATTGGTTAATTGTACGCAATCGTTTTGTTGAAATATCTTGGTACAATAAGGGGCACAATTGTGCATATTTTGCAATTATGAGTTATGGAATATAATAAGTGAACTCAAACGCATGAGTGAAGATTCGTTTGAATACTTCTAGTCGAATAATTGATGTAGATAGGTTGCTCATTTACATTAAACATACTTTGAATTGCACAGACGATGAGAATAATACCTCTATCAATATGTATGTATTATATAATGAAGTACAATTTACGAATTTTCTTAGATAACAATTGTTGTATTAATGATCATTGCATTCCAAAGCACTTTACTATTGACTATTATTTATACGTGTATTCGTTTATTACTTATATATTGTAAATTGCATGTAAATGTAGTAGCTGGATAGAACTTTTTTCTGTTTCACAATGTTTTTCAATACAATTACGGGTTTCCAGTCAACTCGTACCTAAGTCAACTCGTACCCTAGTCAACTCGTACCCGATTTGGTCAACTCGTACTTTAGTCATTTTTCAGATTGGTCAACTCGTACCTTTTTAATATTTGTTCTTTATGGAAACAAATTGCGATGGGTGTTTGCATGCATTTGATGTTTTTTATGTTTATTGCAGGTACGAGTTGACCAAATAATTCTGTTGTACTGAGTAAGTGTGACACCTAAAAAGTATACAAATCGTTCTGATACAAATTTCTTTGTTTCATTTTTTTGTATTGTGGCAAAAATAAGATTAATGACAAATTCTATTATGACAATGCAATTTTATTTTTTAAAATTAACTGTAAGCAATATTGAATTAGTTATTTAAAAACGTAAATTAGTTATATATAATTCACGTTCCATAAATACATCAGTTCTCATTGTATATACATATGGGGCCTGCTTTCTGCTAATCTTGGTATTAGTGTACATAGCATTCTACATTGTGTCACACCGGTCTTTACTGACCTGTGTGAATGCGCGCTAAGCATTGTGGGAAACGGACCTTTTTCCATCATGGCGTTGGTAAACATAATAAACACGGAAGTGAAAAATGGTAATTAATTATTATCAAAAACAGGCCCCATCAAACCGGGCCAGCTGTAATATATAGTTGGATGCAGTTTGTGCTTCAAAAGGAGCCACTTTTCATGTCAGTCTATTGTTTGTAAGAATCACTAAACACGTAACTTAGACTAACTAAACATGTTGCAAGACTGTATCTTCGAAATAGTTCATAAATCTAAATCATAAATAAATATTTATAATTAAATACCTGCTGAAATTTGAGAACGTAAACGATTTAAAATAAACGCTGTGAACATTGCAAGGAATCTTACATGTAGGCCTAATGTGTGAGAGGATTAGTCAGGGATAAAATAAAATGGAGTTCGAAGGATCTAACATTTTGAGGAAGACGTCATGGTATCTTGGACATTTGGCACTTTCATATATTTATTTAGTAGATACTGAAAATGCTGAATGTGCTAATTGCAACATCAAAGACAAGCAGGTGAGATTTTTACAGCTTTTTTTTCTTGACATAATATTGTATGTTTTCCATTTAATTTATATGCCAGTGTTCCCCCCCCCCCCAGACGTTTCCTCCCCAAGACGTTTCCCCGCAAAGACAATTCCTCCCCAGACGTTTCCCCCCCATTTTAGTTTTAGTGCAGATGTTCCCCCCCCCCCCAATAAATTTATAATTGTTTGGTTGAAGTACACTCTTTGTTTATTATCAAAATTATTATTTTGTTTATGAAGCCTTTAATTAACTTTTAATATCTATGAAGCAGCTTGTATGGTTTTTTGGTTTTAGAATTGTTTTTTGGAGGGTTTAACTGTGTAGTGATTGCATGTAAATCATTAGTAAGTGCATGTTGGTGTACTAGTGGAATACATGGAATATCCTCAAAATCTTACTGAGTATCTTATACATGTTGCTCAACACAAATGCAACCAAGAATAATGTGTAATCAAGACCCGTTTTGAATACACAATTAACACCTTATTTCAGTTTGAGTGAACCTGGGCAGGGTTGTGCAAATGCAGTGTTTGTTGTTTTTCATCCAATTAAATATGGTCAATTGGTGAAATGAAAATGGTAAAATCAAATTAAAATTAATTTTGACACTGTTTTCCTTGTAACAGATAAATATGATAAATAAATATTTACTTTGTAACTGTCAACATTTTTTTCATGCATTCATATGTTTATAATATCAAATTATTGGATGTCACTGATATTTTAATTTTTACTTATAACTCATTTAGACTAAATAAAACAGAATTGAACTTTCCGTGCACATTATTTCATTATTAGTAATATAATTTATTAGCAAATGTAATAAAAACTTATTGATATAAGAAACACAATAAACAATTGCCCGTTTTTATTAAATGAATTTGTGGAATTTAAGGAAAAATTAGTAACTCTATGAATTAAAAAAAAGGTAAATTTAAAGCAATTTATTAATAATAATTAAAACAGTGATAAACTACATAAAAATGTTTTTGTATGATAATGTACTAATCTCATCTTATGAATGACTATCCCCCTTCAAAGCTGTCAACTAATCTCATCAATGATGATTAATGGGCCTGTATATTGCACCATAAGTACCCCTTTATACAATAGCTGTTA
Organism: Dreissena polymorpha; assembly: GCF_020536995.1. Classification (NCBI taxonomy): domain Eukaryota; kingdom Metazoa; phylum Mollusca; class Bivalvia; order Myida; family Dreissenidae; genus Dreissena; species Dreissena polymorpha. The sequence continues at coordinate 74,404,407 of NC_068368.1, forward strand.
TCTTGTTATATACACTTGCTAATCCAATTAACGCTTGTATATTGCACCATAAGTGCCTGATATAATGTTCAATGGTATGTGTGTGTTGTTACTTAATATGAGTGAAAACATAACTTTCCTATTATTTGCCTGGTTCTGAAAATATTTTCATCATTGAGTTTCCTTTAATTTTTAAAGAATATTTTTGAGAGGTAACACCTGAGTACTACAAATCAATGTAAAATGTTCATACTAGCTGTATTGGGACATTATAATTTAAATGTTACAAAACAATTTTATTTACTTGTCTCAAAATAAATATCCCAATATGATATTTATTTAGTCAAAATAATTTGTGTTTCAGTTAAAACTTGGATATAGTTATTATTCTTCATTAAAAATCACAACTATTCCACTTTAAATGACCATCAAAGCTGTGTTTTTACTCAATTTTTCAAGGATCTCAATAAATGAAAGAAAAAATTCAGGTACTTAAAAAAAAATTCTAATTAGATCTATTTAATTGGTAAAATTTGTTTGAGGCTTCCCTAAAAACAACCATAATAAATCATTTCACTGATCTATTGATAACTCTATTTAATAGGCAGAATGACAAACAGAACTAGTGTGGTTTCTAGGGTCATAAATCTGGTCCCTAAGCCTTAATTGGTAGTAATATGCATGCAGTGTTATGTCTCTGAAAGTGACAATGAAGCAAATCTGCCCTTAGGCTATTTCATTTCACTCACACAAAAGGAGATAACTTGCTATTAATTTAATAGTTACTTCTAACTTGTCTCCTTTCTGTATTAAGAGGGTTTTCATATTTTAAAGTTCAGTTGGTCTTCAAAAGAATAAGCAATCAAAGTTCTTGATTTTGCCAACAAATAATGTTTACCAATTGTGGGTCTTCTCTACTTTCTTTTAATAATTATTTCTAATTATGTTTTTTTTTAATTTTTATATCAATGGAAAATGAAATATTTTTTCACTATTTTGTTTAAAAAGTACTTAAAGAAATCCAGGCAAGAATACATGACAAGTAAGGGTTGTGTCAAGAAGGTGCCATTTAAGGCCCTATTATCAGTTTTGGATGCCCTAACCTGTATAGGTGAGAAGACTGTGAGAAGACTGGGGACGTGGGGCATGAGGAACAACTAATACACAGTAATTGACAGGTTCGTGTTGAATCAAGCACAGAATTTTCTGAGCATTCATGATTCATTAGAATTGAAAAAAAAAACAATCAACCAGAAAAATCCAGTTGACCAACTTTGACTTATTTGCATGAACAGGTATAAAATAGTGGGTATTAATAGCTTAAGACATTATTGGCAACATGTATGTTTAATTTATATTATCAATATTGTTAATTAAGCATGGAATATTAATCAAAATTGGGGGTAAAGTTCAATCGACCAGTATTGACCAGTAATGACAAATTTGGGAGTATTGACCGGGGCGGTTTTAACCAGTAAGAACCGCCGGTCAAAACCGGGGGCCGTCGATTGGTGCCAACCCTGGGTGTACTAAAGGAATACTAGAGGAATACATGGGATATTCTCAAAATCTTACACATGTTGTTTTTAATATAATTAAATAGGATCAATTGATGAATTAATTCAGTTTGTGTAAACTTGGGCTGGGTTGTGGAACTATAGTTATTTGTTGTTATACAATTAAATAGGGTACTATGTAACTGTCAAAAAAACATATGCATTCACACGCATATAATCCAATTATTGGATGTCACTGATAATTTCAATTTTACTAGTAGGTAATAAAGACTAATTAAAACAGAATGGGACTTTCCTCGCAAAGTATTTCATTATTAATAATATAATACTATAATTAGCTAATGTAATCAAAACATATTGATATTTTAATAATTTAACTCAATGATATTAATAATATTAAAATTTTCCCCAAAAAACTAGGGCAGGAAGATAGGAAGGATTTTTTTTGGAAAATCAACAGTGTTGTCAGTGTAAAATATTTGCAAAGCTTCTTCTGAGTTTGAACTTCAGTTTTGCATTTTGTGACCTGCAACATATTCTATGCTACTTTATTTCACTATGGTAAGTCATTAAAGTGTTATTTATTTTTCAACTATATAATGTGCTAATCTCATATAATGAATAACTACCCCATTTAAAAATGACACCTAATCTAAATTCATTAATACAATAGTTATAATTGTTTTATTGTAATTTGTAACATACTATTCCACTAAAAATGACCACCATAGAACATCAATGCCGTGCTTTTACTAAGTTTTCAATGATTTCAATTATTTAAAGAAATAAATTTATCAGGTACTTATAAAAAAATATATAATAAGGGTGTCAAAATTTAACAAACTGAACAAGTCAATTTGAACTTCTCTTTCAATGCAAATGGAGCCACTTGAAATATCAAATTGTTCCCATACTAGTCGGCAATATAACTATGACATTGTGTCTTTTCAAAACATGCATCAGACACACCTTCTGAAACTTTTTAAGCGGTTTTGAAAACGCTATTTCATTGCAAACTTTCGTCAATAAAGGATACATGTTGTTATACAACCGAAAGTGAAAGTTCTGTTTTTAAAAAAAATGAATAAAGAGCGAAATAGTTGAAAACTAACGAAAATTATAATTGATACTAACATAAGACCGTAAGACTGAACAAAATAATACTTAACTTTTAAATCATAACATGAATGTTTACTTATAAAGCAAATTCTTCATTCATCCGCGGACTTCTTTGTGTCATAGTCATAAATGCCTCCAAATGGAGGTGCGTGATGCGTCTAAGTATAGAGGTGACAATAACGTAGTGACGTCACCATCTATGTATAGAATGTAGCATTCTATACATAAATGGTGACGTCACTACGTTATTGTCACCTCTATACTTAGACGCATCACGCACCTCCATTTGGAGGCATTTATGACTACGACACAAAGAAGTCCGCGGATGAATGAAGAATTTGCTTTATAAGTAAACTTTCATGTTATGATTTAAAAGTTAAGTATAGTTTTGTTCAGTCCTACGGTCTTATGTTAGTATCAATTAAAATTTTCGCAAGTTTTCAACAATTTCGCTCTTTATTCATTTTTTTAAACTGTACTTTCACTTTCGGTTGTATAACAACATGTATCCTTTATTGACGAAAGTTTGCAATGAAATAGCGTTTTCAAAACCGCTTAAAAAGTTTCAGAAGGTGTATCTGATGCATGTTATTAATAGACACAATGTCATAACTATATTGCCGACTAGTATGGGAACAATTTGGTATTTCAAGTGGCTCCATTTGCATTGCAAGAGAAGTTCAAATTGACTTGTTCAGTTTGTTAAATTTTGACACCCTAATTATATTTTTTTTTATAAGTGCTTGATAGATTTTTTTCTTTAAATAATTGAGATCAATGAAAATTTTAGTAAAAGCACCGCATTGATGTTCTATGGTGGTCATTTTTTAGTGGAATAGTATGTTACAATAAAACAATTATAACTAGTGTATTAATGAATTTAGATTAGGTGTCATCTTTAAATGGGGTAGTAATTTATTATATGAGATTAGCACATTATATAGTTGAAAAATAAATAACACTTTAATGACTTACCATAGTAAAATAAAGTAGCATAGAATGTGTTGAAGGTCATACAATGTGAAACTGAAATTGAAGAAGGTTTACAAATATTTTACACTGACAACACTGTTGGTTTAAAAAAAAAATCCTTCCTATCTACCTGCCCTAGTTTTTTGGGGCAAATTTAAATATTATTAATATCATTGAGTTAAATTATTAAAATATCAATATGTTTTGATTACATTAGCTTATTTTATTATTAATAATAAATACTTTGCAAGGAAAGTCCAATTCTGTTTTAATTAGTCTTAATTAGGTACTAGTAAAATTGAAAATATCAGTGACATCCAAAACTTGGCTTATATGCATATGAATGCATATTTTCTTTGACAGTTACATAGTACCCTATTTAATTGGATTAAAAACAACAAATAACTATAGTTCTACAACCCAGCCCAAGTTGACTCAAACTGAATTAATTCATCAATTGATCCTATTTAATTATATTAAAAACAACGTGTGCAAGATTTTGAGAATATCTCATGTATTCCTCTAGTATTCCTCTAGTATTCCTCTAGTACACCAACATGCACGTCTTACTAATGATTTACATGCACTCCTTAAACAGTTTAACAAAAATAATGAATGATTAAACCAAAGAAAACAACAAACAAGCTGCTTCATATAAAAAGTTAATTACATAAGATTACATAAGCAAAAAAATCATTTTGATAATAAATCAAGATTTTACTTCAACCAAACCATTATAAATTTATTGTGAGGAGGGGGGTAATGTAAAGACTAAAACTAAAATGGGGGAAATGTCTGGTGAGGGAACATCTTAGGGGGGGCGTCCGGAATTCCTGCTAAGGGCGACAGTGTTGTTAATGTGTCTTTAGAGGAAATAACTGAAGGAAAGTACTCATTGGTGTATGCCCATCCAGAAGCATTTCTGAGCATATCAATTGGAACAGCAATATTGAGTGCATTTGAAAGAGATATAACTGTTTCATGTATTGCTTTTGATGAAGCCCACAAATCATGGTCCTTTAATGGTAGCTTTCCTATTAGCGAATTTTATACTTATTTTTTACTCTACAATCTAGCTCTTTTGTCATAAAATGAGAAGTTTTATTATCCAACAGGTTTTGTGTTTGAACCTCACAAATTTTATAATACCAAAGTCCCATCATATAATCATCATCACAATCAGCAGCAGCATTATCATATTCATCATCATCATTGTTAGCAGCAGCATCATTGTGTTGTATTATCAGAATTCAATACAAATACAAACACAACCATTACAACTCTTACTACTACTACTCCTAATTAATTAATTATCTACTACTACAACAAGAACAACAACTACGACTACTACTACTGATCTTACTTCTACTACTACTAGTCTACTACTACTACTACTACTACTACTACTACTTCTACTACTACTACTACTACTTCTACTACTACTACTACTACTACTACCACCACCACCACCACCACCACCACTACTACTACTACTACTACTACTACTACTACTTGGTACACCAGAACTTGTTGTCCATGGAGATGATAAGGAGAACTCCCAGAGTATTGATCGAACCCACGCCCAGCCGACATCATTCTCTACACCATAGCGACCATGAATTAATATTTGACACCATGTACAACATAATTCACCTTATTACAAAAAACATAGAATTCACAAAGTGACTGAAAATGCTTTAAAATAAATGCAAATTTGAAATTTGAAACAAAACAACCTAAGCAATACATAATAAGAAACACTACATTATTGAAACACTGATACCATGAACATTTTAGGGTGTAACACCTTGTGTACATGTACCAGACCTATAATGTACTACCGGTACTTTGAAACTTTATGTACCACCTACATAAAATATAGGTGTTATTGTCCATTCATTCATAGCAGTCCTGATGAATTATGGTCATTCTCTAAACATGATTAAAGTCTAAAGAAGGAAATAATTTTGATTTTTTTTACAGTTTGAACATTGAGGTCATTCTCTCTTCTCTTCAAAGTATCATATTTCAATTATACAATATAATACAAACATTTTAGACTTTATAATCCTTAGTCAGGATAAGATAAGAGACAAATGAATTTTTATAATTTACTTCAATTTCAGGTAAGACTTATAAATCATTTATTAAGTACTACATGTACTTGGGCTAATAAATTAAACTAAGACACTCAGTGACACTTAGACAATCTGACAAAATATAAAATCTATCGCCAATATATAAGTCTAAATTCATAAATACTATCACACAAAATACATTTCATCAATAACACACATTCATATTAAATTAGTTATCTCTTTATATTATAAATATGGTACATAAAGTGTCAGATAGTGGTACATAAAGTTTCGGTATATAAACGGACTGGTACGTAATGTGTGACATTCAACATTTTAAAAATCAGTTAACAATATATGGACTAAATTGTTTTGCATATACGCAATCAAAGCATATTTATTAAAAATCAAAACACACTGTTCATGGCTGTATCTTTTTATTTATACATGCATAAACTATTCTGGTTATTAATACATTTTTTAAATTATATATAAACAAGAGCACCACATTATGGGTGCCAAGCTAGGCTGCGGTGCAGTTTTGAATAAATGAAATTTAAAAGAATTTTTTAGAGGTTAGTGACCTTGACCTTTGACCGAGTGACCCCAAAATGGGTGTGGTGTGTAGAAATCATCACGGTGCATATACATGTGAGGTTTCAATGTTATAGGTGGAAGCACTTTGATTTTAGAGCCGATGTAAAGGTTTTAGCACGACGCGGACATCTGACGACGAGCTATGACAATACCTAGGGTTTTCCCCGAAAACAGCCGAGCTAAAATTGAGCACCATTAGTCCAAATTTTTGACGCTCTTAAATATTAAGCTACTTTTTATATGGGTAATATTTGGAGCAAAGAATTTAGCCCATATAAAAAGTATCTCTAAATTCTTTGCGCGTCTTATAAATAAGACTAGAGCGCCATATAAATTATATGGAAAACATACGACTTTATGTCAAGAAAAATAAAGCTGTAAAAATCTCACCTGCTCGTCTTTGATGTTGCAATTAGCACAATCAGCATTTTCAGTATCTACTAAATAAATATATGAAAGTGCCAAATGTCCAAGATACCATGACTTCCTCCTCAAAATGTTAGATCCTTTGAACTCCATTTATTTTATCCCTGATTAATCCTTTCACACATGAGGCCTACATGTTAGATTCCTTGTAATGTTCACAGCGTTTATTTTAAATCGTTTACGTCCTAAAATTTCAGCAGGTATTAAATTATAAATATTTATTAATGATTTTGATTTATTTACTATTTCGAAGATACAGTCTTGCAACGTGTTTAGTTAGTCTAAGTTACGTGTTAGGTGATTCTTACAAACAATAGACTGACATGAAAAGTGGCTCCTTTTGAAGAACAAACTGCATCCATGTATATATTTCAGTTGGCCCGGTTTGATGGGGCCTGTTTTTGATAATAATTTATTACCATTTTTCACTTCCGTGTTTATTATGTTAACCAACGCCATGATGGAAAAAAGTCCGTTTCCCACAATGCGCGCATTCACACAGGTCAGTAAGACCGGTGTGACACAATGGTGTACATAGTACAACACACCAATGGCGGCTGAGCGCAGAATACTGCAATCGGCCGCCAAAAAAATCTATAGGATTTGCGGACAGAAATACAAAGAAGGAATCTGCGGACGATATATACAATTGTTGCGTTATAACTCGTATACAGATAACTCTATTGATAGTTCTGTGTTCTTTATTCAGTTCTTTACATAATGTTTCAAAGTCCAATACATCCAAGTCCAAAAGTTAATCAACAATATATTACAAAAACCGTTCAAATCCATCCGTATGAAATTCTAATTAAATAATGTATTGAATTAATACATCAAGCAAAGATACTCTTACTCTAACGTACATTTAGTCGTGTTACTATGTCAATTGCGGAAGAGAAACCTATCACCGAAAACGTAATTTATCATATATATCGGTCATTTTGGTTTGCTTATACAATAAATGGTCTTTTTAATTGAAAACGTTTTATCTCTCCATTTGGAGACCGTTTACATAATTTACGAAATTGGCCTTTAAGTTGCGCTGCTTACCATTTTAATATTTATATAATTAAATAATAATAATCTTATACCTTAATGTTTTTATTATAATTGAACATTTTCTTTGAGGCCAATTTCTACAAAATTTAAAATATACTGCTCTGTTTTATTTACATAATTAATGTTTATTTACTTAATCATACGCTAATAATCATATTAAAAATCATATTAAAGATAGTTTCTAAAAAAAAAAAAAATAACAGTTCTGTTTTATAAACATGGTTTATGCATGCATCAATATTTAGTATACTCTTAAGGATAATAGTTTCAACTTAATAATCATATTCTACATAACTAATTTCTATATGATTTAGTAATTGTTCTCAATGTTAACTATATTAGGTTAATACGACACTCAATCATTCAATTAACACAGACCGTTATCTCTTTAATTTCTTAATTAATCGACATTGATCAATTTAGGTCAGTTGCTACTTCACACAGCGCAATAAACGCGAGAATTATTGGAAGTTGATCAGTATCAGTTTAGTAAATTGAATATTGATGATGTTTTTATTGAGATTTAATGATGTTTATATGAATTTTAAATTTATTTGCCTAGGCAGGGATCGACAAGATTACAATAAATTAGATAATCCGACAGAGGGTGGTTATATATTGCTGAATGAAAGAACCATAAACAACGCAAGAAGTTACACTCAAAATCTCATAATCTTAATGATTATAATACACATATTAATGTACAAATAATTTATAAATTTAACATATACAGCTTATATATAAAATAATAAATGATGCACTTTATATTGTGTACATTACAATTTAGACTTTACATACTCACCAGTTCCAAATAGTTTATTATATCCTTTAACTTCATAGTGGATCATACCTTTATTTGGTTAAGTCATCATGCGGTGTTTACAATCAAACATTTTATCAAAGAAAATGCCGACAACTACCGCGCGTGTCATTTTAGATGCACGACAAACAAATTGTTTAACAAATCGCCGACAGTCCTGTTGTCATAAAGGTGTTATTAGTCAACATTTTATCAAACAAAACGCCGACAAACACGTCCTTTATAATTATACACGTGTGAAAAATAATGAACTTGTCTACTTTTGAAAAAAAACTACATTTTTTTATAACCTTTATCTATATTCATATCAAAAACATATACAAAAACATATTTCACGTATTTGATATATATAAATAATTTTTAGGAGGGTACGTGTTGACCAATTCGGGTACGAGTTGACTAGTGGGGGTACGAGTTGACCAAAAATCGGGTACGAGTTGACCAAATCGGGTACGAGTTGACCGAAGGTACGAGTTGACTAAGGTACGAGTTGACTAGCTCCCCAATTACGCTGGGTCACTTCATGTTCCGAATATAAATTATATAATATTTATAAAAATATCCCAACATTGACCTTGATTATTAACTTTCTTATAAAAGTTACATAAATAATTGACGTTCGTTTTAGCCTTTTGAGGTTAGGCTTTCACTTTTAGTTTGCCAAAATTAAAAGGTTATGGTGTCTGTGAAGGGGCGCGATGATCTTTTTGTTGTTCACTAGTCGTTAGATGGTGCACTTTGTATATTGACAGTGAAGTTATTGCAATGATACAAACGTCAGTCATTCTATACAATCATTAATTCAGCACATATTCTATTAGTTATGTTCTTTAGTAACTGTCATAATGTTTGTTACTATAAAAAATATTTACTATCCAATACAAACTTGTAAGAAGTGTCAGTATTTAAGTGACAAGTAAACATGAGATAATCGGGGAGAGATCTTTTTTAAAAGGTTCTGACATATAATCGAATAGCCACTTCTCTACTACCAAACCGTTAATAAATCCCTACTATCAAGGCTAGAGATTTCCAGATACACTTAGTATTCGAGCGTTTGTTAACAGTATACAGATGTATCGATATCGATTACTTATTTTGGACACAATTATCATCCTCACTGTAGATGTACACAGAGCTTCTGCTACTTATCATTAACAAGTCAAGTTCATTCTCTCACAACGAAATGCTATAACTAACTATCTACTTATCAAATCTCATAAATCAGGATCCGTAGATAATGTTCATATTTTTATATTTTAACCACCAATATTGTGTGTCCTTTAGTTTACTCACCCGTAGTTTTCACCCTTACTGACTTCGCCCCATCGTCTTTCATGGTGTCTAGCTTCACCTTGGAGTATTCCTCCTTTGCGACACTGATGTAGAAGCACATGTCAGAGGCCTTGAGGCGGTAGCTTGGGCCAGGGTTAAGCTGTAAGTGGGGGTCATCTATCGTGGTGTCCAGCATGGCAACCAATGAGATCCCAAATCTGGTAATAAGAAACTGAGTAGGTTGTAGAGATCACAAACCAAAAGATGGCAGAAATACTTAACCGACAAATAATTGGTAATGAGACATAATAATCAATGAGGTACCTAATAAATTAATAGTAATGTAAAGTTAAAAAACCAAGCAACTTAATGGTAGATATATGAAACCTAGTAATGGTAGAGATAACTTACCTGGTCATGTTAGAGATATGAAACATAGACATGGAAGAGTTACCTAACCTAGTTAATAGTGGATATACCAAACCAGTCAATGTTATTTATAAGAACAGTAGTATTTGTAGAGATACCAAACAATATAATCGGAGATATACATAACCTAGAAATAGACAAGATGTGACACTCCAGTAATGGGAGCGATACCTTATAAAGTAAAAGTTAGAGGTACCCAACTAATAATAAAGGGTAGGCATCCCAAACATTTGTTTGTTGAGATACCTAACGAAGCAATGCTAGAGATAATGACCGTATTTATTGTAGAGATACCAAACCAAATAGTTGGTAGGGATATGTAATCCAGTAGTCGTAGCAATATAAACCTTAGCAATGGTAGAGGTACCTAATCAAATAATGGTATAGATGTGATTTATAAAATATAAGTAAATAACGCACATTTAAAGTAACTAAATGATTAGTTGAATAAAAACATATTACATGTATAAAAATATCAAATAAGAGTATCTAAATTTTGATAAGCTGAACACATGCTTTTTAAAAAACTAACATATTAATACAAGTTTATTACGCCGTGGTAGAACGGCATATTGGTGGATTTGTTGAATTAAGTACTTAAATGTGTTTTTAATATATTCCCAGGTATGCTTCATTAAGCAAAGGTATAGTTTTTAATTCAATCCCAATATTTAAATGTTAAGTATTTGAAGGGAAATACACAACTTGTAACAAAGCCAAAATAAAACGAGTTTATGAAAATGAAACAAATGTAATGTAACTTTTCCGATTGTCGGGATTTAAGTACTGTCAGAATGAAGTATTGTTCGGATTTACAAACGTCAAAAACGGATTCAGACTTAACCAAAGACACCTCTTTGTGTGTTGTAAAAAATCTGTTTTCTTGAGATTTACCTATCATTGTTATGTAATTGTTTGTATAACATACAAACTATTCACTTTCTTTTTGTATAAATAATCTGAGTCCGAATACTAAAACACTATCATAGGGGAAAACATGCATCCCGAGGAGATCGATTTCACCGAGGCTGAATTAATAACCAAATAGTTAAGTTTTTGTTTTTGAGGCGTCAGAGATTGTTTTAAAATGTGTGTTTTTAAATATTTATTTAGCTCTGGTAAACTATATATGTAATTGACTGGAAAGATTTCGACAACTTTGAAAGAGGATACTCAAGACACCCACTTTCTTTGAAGTGTAATGAAAAACATCAATAGGATAAGCCACGTTCGGACTTACGGACGATATATAAGACCGTATCCGAAAAGCTTACCACGAGCACTATATGTTCAGATTCGCAAATACAGCATTCAAAAATGTTGTTTATAGACCAGGTGCATATTAATACATTTCATCTGATGAATAAGGTTACCAAAGTTTTAAGTAACCTTGGTAACAATTGTTGGTCCAATAACATATAACTACATTATAGCCTGATAAGGATATATCCAATTCCACTCAGAGTTGTAATTTTCTGTAAAGGCAACTAGCAATGCATGGCGCCTATGTGACTAAATCCTAAAACCATTACAAACAATCACTATACAGCATCAAACTATGACCATTTTATCATACGGCAACAGGGCAGTAACCTGTGGCGTAGTGGATATGGTGTCCGCCTATCAATCGGGAGGTCATGGATTCGATTCCCACTGTTGGAGCGTTCTTAATATCTCCCCCATAAATACCAAGGAAACAGACTCGAGAGCGTTTCATATAAGCCTTAGGCTTTTATGCAATCGAGCTAAAATAAATAGGTTTAAAAAAAGGTTGGTACCAATATTGGTGACAATATCAAAGCAAATAATTATATAAAAGTAGGTTCGTTTTATAAGCCATGTATTCCTGATATCGCATTTGCCATGACCAACATTAAAATTGCAACTCCGAGCTGGCAAGTGGAAGTTTGAACCCATGCAATTTCATGGAATATTAATAAAGCACAGTCGGCAATATTTAGCATATTGCAACGGAAAGTAAATGAATAATAGCACTCTGTTTAAACTGGTTGATATCTCACCTCTGATGTGCATCTGCGGAGGCCTCGGTGAACGTTTTTCCCTCGTACGAAGAGAAAAACATGCTGCCACCAAGCTGTATGTGGTATATCTCGTTGCCTGAGTGACGCCCGTAAGTATGCTGCCATTTGTCCGCTTGCTTGGCCCCATCGCTGTAATTGATGTTACATGTGCATGTGGAAAGACAGTGGTCGTAATGAGTACACATGTATTTTCCAGGATTTGCACACATTTTTTTCAGTTTTTTTTTCTGTATGCCTTTCATGGTGTCGCACTGAAGTGCAGCGGTCTATTGAATGGTATTATTATTTTAAAATGGGCTGAATATATATGTATTTAAAACGTCTCTTATATGTTTATTTATATAATATTTGTCTAATTTTACATTTTTGTAAACTATATTCTTTCATAATATCTAACTTATTGAATTTTTTAAAGCACATAAATGCTAACATTGTTCAATTATTTGATGATTATGGAAAAGCAGCTTGCACTAAGTATATTCACACTCTGTGAACAATGACAAAGACCGTTAATGAAAAATACCTTGATGGGCTTAAATGTTATCATTTAATAATTCTTTAACATTGAATATAATATTGTACTATAAAACGTTATTTAATAAAGGCACATCCATTAGATTACCATGTTTTCTGTTTTATCCTTCATAGTGTTTTTAAATCATTTTGTCAACCAGTTCAGTCATTATTATATATATGTAATTTATATATAGGAACGGTTGTTCGGTTAGTTATTGTTGACAGAAGCAAAAAGCAATCTATGCTCGGATTTAAATAATGTCTATCAATGATTGAGTACGTAAATCAGCATTCATTCGTTCAGAGTTATATAACAGAACATTATTAACTTCAAACCTTTCCCAAAATACATAAGCAAAATCAGAATGACACAGCAAACACCACAACCAGTTGATTCCAGTACACACCCACACATAAAGTTGGCGGCGGTACAACTTTAACCGGCTTGAAAGAAGTGACTATTTACCCAAAATCCTCCACACATGACTCCGCATGCAGTTATATTTCACAAGTTGTATTAATTACATTCTGGACCCTGGAGTACGGCAAGATTTGAACCCAGGTGTATTTTTAGAGATCATAATAAAATGTTACTTACGAAATGTTAGCTTTTTTATATCCGAAAACGCAGAGCCAAGGGGTTAAAACTTAAATTTCGAATGTGTGGTTTCCGACGAAAATACATATGTGTGGTTTAATTATAAATAATATATATGACTGTATGTGTATGTTCTGTTTAGACCAAAAGAGAAGATTTGATTGAGCTTAAGATCTGGCCTATTTTTAATATTTCACACACAATATAATAAATCTTGAAATTGTTGGTTTAAAGTTGTATATTATTGCTACTTTAGTAATTAGCAACAATAGTAATGTTGCAGTTATTGTAAATGGTAAATGGCGCATAGTTTTGGTATGCTTTAACATAAGATGATACATGTAACGCATGCCAACATCCACAACCTAGGCTAATTTGAAAGTTGAAAGTTAACAAATGTATGAGAATATATGTGCATACCGGTAAATGTGTCCACGGACATTCTAATATGCACCATTTTTGTTGAATCGGTGCTATACAATAAAGCTTGTTCTAGGAGCCTGTAGAGCGCACATGGTCATAATGGAGGACACACTGTCTAAACATACATACAGCCCAAGCCCATATACATCAAACTATTGAATATAATGGGTGCTTTCTAATGACATTGTGTATAGAATGGTTAATAACTAAATACCAAAACGCTTAAATATGTGATTATATCATTTACCTTTGTAAAGTACCTGTTATTGACCCTTTGCCATATCTATGGGGAATACAATCGTAAGATGAAAATAAATTTACAGAGTGGGTTTAAGCACACAAACAACTATAATTAAACAAATACCATGACATATGCATATTCAGTTACATCAAAATCGATCAAAACAATCATATATGATATAACATTTTATGTTAAACACGAGGATTTTGTGCTGACCGCAAACCGAATGGTAACATTAATTACTGTAGAAAACCACAACTTAATTAATGTGAGTACCAGTCTTTTTAGCAACTAGTTGATTAATGTGTAATTCAAAACGGTGTTCTGTAAGTTAAATCAGTACATTTATATATGTTCATTTACTATATAAGTCTTTACTAACCATGTTTCCCCTGAGGCGTGGCTATTTTGGACACCAGGGACATGAATTGTACAATATAAGTACATGCTCAGTAAACAATATTACACACCAAATAATAAACTATTGACATTTGTGGTTTACGAGAAGAAGACAGTTAACCGTATTTTTAAATCTATATATGAGATTAAACACCTGCAGCATAGGTATTAACCCAAGGAACATGATTTGAAGAATATAACTATAGGATTCAGGCACAATATGTTGACACAAATATAAAACCAATTACCTTACAAGTTCAGAGTAATCGATTTTGTACAGCATTGGTGAGCTCAATATGATCAATATGAAGCGGACTAAAATGTTTTAAACAACTTTAAAAACAAGACTCGTCAAGTTCAATGAAATTCGCCCTGCGGTTGAGAATGAGGATTTGTCTAAATGAAAGTTAAGGGACCAATGATGATTTAGGACGAACAACCTACGAATGTCAAAACGCTCCACTTGTGCATAACAAGAGCTAACATGAACTTTGGAGAAAGTTAACGTTATAATTAATTTGATATTTCTTATAATTCTTGCATACACGCATAGCTATTGAATTGAAAACCAAATATTTTAACTATAACCCAAATAATCAAATTGCAAAGAAAACAGTTGTAAAGACATGATACTCTTGCCATTAACAAAACGAGCAAAATTAGAAGCAAAAACCTTCCTTACTTAAATATATATGAGTCTATAGATAGACATCAATTAATATATATCAAAACCAAAATATTATCGCTATTTTGTATTTGAATATTAACTGAATTGTATTGTCTTCAAATGTAAACTGCATCGTTCACGTGTACTTAAGGAATATTATTTTGAAAACAAAATCAATCCAGTTCAATATATCATTGCAGCTTAAGATTGTATATTGGTTGAAGCAATCTTAGCTACCTTACACCCACTACTGTATACAACTGACTTAAATACATGTATAACATAATGCTTGTGCTTTTTATGAGTACTTTGTAACCAAAGGAGTTACACACAAGGGTTTTTAATTTAAAAGCAAATTAGTTTATAACAAGGGGAAAAACTCACAGGTCTCCAGAGGTGTGCACAATCATTGAGACGAGGGTAGACAACCCAGGGTAGAGACAGTTGTTGGCCAGCAAGGCGTACTTGAATTCATCTTCACAAATAACATGCTCTGAAATCAAACATGCACAATTCGTTTGTTTACATTTTTCATAACTAAAATCTTGTTATTTGAACTATTCTCACGTCACATGCTTGTAACTGAAAATTATTTAAATCATATTTATAGGAGATTGACCATATAAATATGTTCATATTCAATCGCCAAGTTCCTTTTGTTTTAGGGCCGGTATTCGAACCCTTGATTTTCGAAAATGAAGCCTTGCAATTTACAAATTTAATTATAAGGCCTGATACGATTATTTCGTTGTTTTACTTGTTTAATTTGTCTACACGCAGACTGTGTTCAGTTCTTTAAAATCTTTTTTTTCTGAAATACACAACTAAAGCACATTAAGAATAATATAAAGTGCTAATAATGCATCCTGCTTGTTGGTTTGGTTTGTAGTTAAACCGTACCGTACAAGTATGATTTCTCCGGGTTATTTCGTTTCCCCCAAAAGACAACACAAACAGTGAATACATTTTGAAAGAAAACTTAATTTTTGAATATTGCAGCTTTAAAGTTTGTGTCACTTTCAATGAGTCTAATAAGCAAAGGTAGGAGCTGGGGCTAGCTAAGACCACTTTGGGTCCTCATAACGAATCCTTAGGGTTGGTAGGAGTCATAAACTTAATAACACACACGTGTTATCAGTGGTTTTCTACATTTTGCGTCAAGTACGCAGTTATATTGCCGTTGATGCAACGATTATGTACATTCATGCGGCCCATTTAATTTGAAAGAACCATGTCCTGTCTGGCAGGTTTAATGGATTTTCGATACATGTTATAAATGCATTTAAAATTTACCATTGCACAGTTCACTCTTTTATTACAACGATAGTTGTATACTTGTGTAAATCCTGGTCTTTCTCGTAATTATGTTACTCTTCCCAGTCATGGAATGTGTGGGTCCTGGGGCTAAAACTCCTCTGCCCCACTTTAAAATGCAATTCTATGAATAAGAATAATATATACACCTTTACCTTCCAAAATGGAAGTGCTTCAAAATTGCAAGGGTGAGTGGATATGTTGAACGATTAAAAATCTTAAGGTTCCTCGTTCGATCCCCACTCTGACAGAATTATCAGTGTATCCACGAGGACACCAAGTCCTGGGTCTTCCAAAGATAGAATTATCAGTGTATCCACGAGGACACCAAGTCCTGGGTCTTCCAAAGATACTGGTTCGATATCACCTCAATAAGAAAAGCGATCAAAAACAAAAACAGTTTGAACTACGGTAGGAACAAGAACATTTTAAGCATACGGGACAACAAATGAACAGCGGTTTCGTTCTCTAGGCCTACCTGCAAACTTAACATGTATCTTGTTCTCTGGCTTGAACAGCTGAATGTACTGCTTGCAATTAGGGGCAAAGTCCTTTACAGCCCAGGAGCGAATAATAGTGTGCTGGTCCTAGACCAAGAAAATATAACTATATTTTAAGTGGTGTAGTGTAAAAAAGACAGCTGTTTAGAATAAAGTCGACATCAAATAGAGCGTGTAACAATACTGAAACTGAAAACGCAAAATGGAAGAGTAAACAAGTTTTTTTCAGTGTTTTCATCATTTTGTAGACAATATTGGAGTTATTTAAAATGTGATTTCTTCGTTCCAAAGACTAAAGTAAACCAGGTGTTTCATTAAATAAATCCTTGGTCAAATCCTTATCACAAAAATGTTATGATTTTTTCTAAACAAAACACACTGTTAATAATTTATCAGATCTGATTTTCAAACAAATAAAAAGGCGCATTTGGAAACGGGAACCATGCTTCCTCAAAGTATAAATATTACTATAGCAAGCTGGATCTTCATTACCACCATCTCTCCTCAAAACATGACGTTGACATAAAAATAGCAGGAAGAATATTGATCGAGTGCACCTGTCATCAAACTATTAGCTTGAAAATTAATATAGCAAGCTGAATTTGGGTGGAAAATATGTTCTCAAAACAGTACGTTGACCAAACAACAAACTTATATAGCAATCTTGTTATTGCATGCAACGCGTCGCAAGAAACCTGCAGTTCGTGCCGCAATAAGTTTTTCAATGGCGATAGAAAGCCATAGTTCTGACAAGCGATAGGGTGTTAATGCAGGCATTTTCCCAGGATTTTGGTCAGTTACATTCGTGAGACAGCGCAAAAGGGGGTTGATGTGGAAGAGGGCAGGCCCCGTTTCGCGTGTCGATATTTACATATTTCGTTAATGATCTCAATAAAAATATAACTACTTTAAAGCATGTATCTTGTTATTAAAAAGGAAAATAGGTGCATATACAGGTAACATAATTAAATGGTTAATTTCTGATCAACTGTTGATTGTATTAGGAAATATTACAATATTGTGTTCAGAAGATTGGAATCATATTTTTAGTCCAAAGTGAACATTTATTTACATAAATAATGATACGGCGTTGATTTTATTTTCTAGTTACCTCTGCATTTGAGGGTGAAAAGACCTTTTGTTCTTATTTAAAATTACAGCATGCATTTTAATAAAAAAGAGACCCAAAGCAATTGTTTTTTTTGTAGGTATCACATACAGTAAAATAGTTAAATCTCTTACTGACATTTCAAATCTCAAAATAATGCGTTCAACTTACAGCAATTCCTCTGTTTTCCATGTGTCTCGGCGCCAGTATAAAGCACGCCTCGGCCTGGGCAATGCGGCAGCGTTTTAGGTCCGTTACCTGGAGCACGGATCCGCGCATATATACTACACGCTGGGACCAATTGGGATTCTTGAGGATCACCTGCATATTTCTGTCAAGTTCATCCGCCGCCATCAGTACAACCACTTGCTCCTAAAAGAAAATGTGGAAATTAAGGGTAGATAAGAACAGAAAAAAGTCTATGAACATGAATGCGCTTTACAAACAGCGGTCTCATATCAAATGAGAAATCACATTCATAAACAACACCATGTGTGCAAAATGTTTTCTTGGATTAGCCTCTGTAGACGCTTGCTTACAAGTAAGTGTGGGAAAAATGCCTTGGTTTTTTGTTCTGTCTTTTTATGTATGATAAATAAATATGTTCTATCTTAGTTTTTCTGATGATGATCTGAGTTAAACTGTTTGAATTACAGCGCATTTTAATATTACAATTTTTCATTACTCTAAGGCAATACTACATAAGTTCATCATCGGATTAAGGTGATAATATATTTCAAGTTTTATTTTAATGCTTGAGACATAAGGCAGTAGTGTTCTATTCAATCTTAGGACATTTAATTATTTTTAAATACAAAGGACTTAATTCAAAGTAACACAAGTCAGGACTTCTCATAAATGGGAAAGAAAAACGACATGGGAATCGATATCTCATTGTAATGCAGTACGTCAAGTGTAAATTACGCTGGATATCAAGTGTAAATTACGTTGGACGTCAAGTTCCTATTCTGTTGGACACCAAGTGTCCATTACGATGGACGTCAAGTGTTAATTTCGTTGGTTGAAACATGTTTTACTTTACAGTGTTCACAAACAACGCAAAAAGGCTACATGATTGTATTTATTTAATTAATTGCCTTAGATTAAGTGCGCATAAAGAATACAGAGGTATACGCACAAATAAGGTCTTGAACAAATAAGGTCTTCATAGCATAAATAACATATTCCTATATTTTCCGGTTGAAACGCAGAAAGGTGTACGACTAGTTTACAACACATGTTTCACATATTGTACAAAGGTGTAGGTATCCTATATTCTAATATAAAATATAAAAAAAAATACTTAAAAATAACTTCTTGCCCTTCTTCGTCGTATAAGCAACATATCCATAAAGTATGACGTAGAAAAAAACAACACTGAGAGACAAGTTGAGGATACAAAGTACAGAACTGTATAAAGACTATTGTACCACACGAGGACTAAGTCCTAGGTTTCTGCTAAGTACATACTGAGAGACAAGCTTGCGACACAATTTACACATGTGCATCGTGACAGACCGACCAACCGACCAACCAACTGACCGACCGACCAGGTGATTTCAACATGCCCCCGCAAACTTAATTCCCAGAGTTATTATAACAGTAAATAATTCCTCAATTTTAGGTTTAGATAAATACGGGAAGTTAAATAGTAAGTCCATCTTTACATGAACTAGGCGTATTGTCTCTTAACTAAGTAGTATAAATCCCTCACTTCCAGTTTTCGGTGAGCATAGAACTCCGACAGAAAGTCCATGACGGTTTCCGTCTGCAGGGTGCGAGACACAACCACCACGTGCTTGTTGCCCGCTGCACGACGCTCCGAGTACTCACTGCCCATCTTCGTGCGCTCAACAATCGTAGAGACTATCGTCTGGATCTGACATAAGATATACAATAAGGGTTTGTGCATGTTTATTATAACACGTTGGCATATTGGCATACATTTGGGAAATCAATAACTAGAGCTGTCTACTGACACCATGCTCGATTATTTATCCGATTTGATGGTAACATGAACATATTTTATATGTCACCTGCCATATGACCAACGCAATATATTATTGGTTAAAAATTATAGAAGTTATAATGGATGTGATATACAGAATAAAATACATGGATAAGAATAAGAAATGCGTTCATGCCAATAAATAAGATTTCCTCATATGTACCAACATAGTAAGCACATTAAATGGGCCGTCCAACATATTTTGGGATGTATTGAAGCATGTTAGTAAATGCTTTATATTGATAAATTTAATAATTTGACATAAAAATCTGCAGTAAAAAAAGAATATAATTTGAAAAAGGGAAAAAAGTAACCCCCTAACAGGGCTCTCGATTCACTGATCCCTGGAGTCCTGGAGTAACAACTCTCCCGCCTAGACCACTCGACCATGCATGCTCATGCTTAGTGCGGATGTATGTTTTACCTTTATAAGCAATCCGCGTAGTTTCACAAAATATATCTACAACAACAGAACTGTCCGATTAATTCAATTGTTTCGCGTCGCACGACGCTTTATTATTTTCAGGTTTCAAAATCGTCAAAAGATGCATATTATGGATATTTAAGGGCATGGTAAATGGTCAGTATTACTATTTCCTAAAAGATATAATAACAAAAACGAAAATTTGCGAATCTGAAACACCTTTTTTAATTTTGTCAATTTACCAATCTGTTGGACGGCCCCTTTAAATTAACTGTGCTTTAAAGTTTTGCAAGTATGCTACCTACACATACAGTAAAAACATAATTCCTGACTCTTGAGTAATATTGTTTAGTTGCACACACACACAATGTAGTTCCGATTGAAGCAATACAAACTTGAAAACCTCTTTTTAGGAAATGTGTTCGAAAGAAGAGTGTTTTTTATTGACTCTAGCTATTTAAGAATACACTCAAACAAGGTTAAATAAGTCTGAAGGTTATAATTGCGATGAGCATTTTTGCAATCATTTTATTTGTCATGAAACCACTCATTGTAAAATGCATTGGTTCACTCTCGCGTATGCGATAGTGACCAATTAAAATAACCCAATTCTGCATTCAAACCTGCTATTTAAATATCATGCGCATCATTATCAATGATTGTTAATTCATAGTCACTGTGTTAGTCTAAACCCATAATATTTATATTTTATTAAATATTGACAGAAGGGATAAACATTTGTTTGCACTCACTAGCCAATGACCATTGAATGTGTAGCTAGCCCCTAGATTTTTTCAGAAAACGCATTGGGCCTCAAAACAAGAAGTACTTTAACACGAGGGCGGGTGCAATAGTATAAGTTTCCTTTCCTTCTATTGTTTTGTAACCAAAGGAAATGCAATCCATCACATTCTTTATAGAAAGGTTTATGCAAGCCTTCATTCACTTTAAGGTAAAGGCTACGAAAGCCCAGACAGTCTTGTAAGGTAAGGAACTGGCAAACCCACACAATCTTTTGTAGACACGGGCCAGGCAAACCAACACAACATATTAAGAGTTGATTAGGCAAACGATCTCAATCTTTAAGGTATATGCCCGGCAAACAAACACAATCTTTGGATGATAATGGCCAAGCAAATATCACAATACTTTGAAGGCAAGGACTATGCAAGGACAAAGCATTATCAAAGTGCCGAAATAATTTACAGTAACGAGATGATTTGACATCGATACCTCAAAAACATAGGGCGTCTGTTTTATTTTTTTAAAGTAAGCACTTAAGCATTGTAATGCTTGTAAGGAAAAGCATTCAGAATATATATTGCGAAGACAAATGAACAGTCACCAGTGGAAAAAAATTCGACCATCACCTTTGACCTTTTGCTATAAAAATCGATAGACGTCTTTCTTTCCTTTCAATAAACCATATCAATAATAATCATTGTCATAGGTCAACCCGTTACTTAGACATTGCACTGAAATCAAAGGTCTACGATTCGACAGACCGGGGCAGCCACAGACAAATGCAATGCCATACACCCCACTTCTTCGAATGGAGGATAATACAAAATAGGGCAAAGCCCGGAATTTTACCTGCATGGGAATAAAAGCAACTGCCACACTGATCATGGCGATCGTGAAGAGTTGCGATGGCCAGATGTCGGGCAAAATGTCACCATAGCCCACCGTCGAGAATGTCACGATTGTGAAGTAGATCGATTGAAACAACGTGAGCTTCTGCTGCGCACTGGCCCGCTGGATGTGCTCTATACCACAGACACTGAACAACAATATAATGGTAAAACATGTACACGCTAAATCCACCCAATATATTTAGTCAAACTGTTTCATATGGTTTAAAAGTATTATTGTATGTTCAGTCTCTTAGAACTCATTTATTGGCGGCTATGTGAATATGTTCGTACTCAATGTTGATTAAGAGGTATAATGTCATTAAATATTAAATCGTTCTTTTTGTCCGTTTTGTAACATTGTATAATAATTGTTTTGGATAGACAACAACACAAATAGTAATTGCTAGACCCGATAGGCTAAATATAGAATATAATTCATGTGGACTGATTGCTTACGTTGTGAATATCAAACAGCATAAGGTTGCTATGAGCACCAGGCACTGTTGGGACAAAGTAACTGAGATGGTCTGGAAACGCCGGCACGTCCGATGTAATTCATTCTGAAATAAAAACATACTCTTTCTATATCACAACATTTGTTTTTCTTTTTGTGTATACTGCTTAGATATTATGACTCTTCCAAACTTAGCTATAATCAACGACTTAGGATACAAATACCCATGTGTCCTTTGTTTTTCATTTCTCCAAATGCTTTGCAATTAATTGCAAAAGGGGCACATTAGTACATTTATAAACTGAATATTGTATACACAGTAGAATTGAGGGTGTCCTTCAGATAAATTGCCTAAGTAAGCTCACAAATTAGTCTTAACATATTAAAGGCACGGTACTTGATTTACAGCTTAACCCAGGTGTGGCCGAACCCCCTTCCCCCTACCAAACGATAACACTGACTAAAATATTTAAAGCTAATGAAGCACTTTGCCAATCTCCACGCAGAGTTGCCGTTCCTTGCTCTCACATACAACTCTGCGAAAGGCTCAGCCCTCCATTTTGTCTATACGATAGATAAAACCGAACAAACGCATTCAACGTATATTTGATTGGATATTTAAGATCGCATGCATTAAATTAAGAAATATGACTTTTAAATGTACGATAAATCGTGCAAAAACTTGCGAGTTTTAATGCAACTCTTTGGAACTAATTTATTTCCCATTTAAGCAGATGGAAGCATTCCACTCACTTCACAAATGTTAACAATTGAACATATTTTTTTTGAGTGACGTTAGGAATTGCTTCGACGTGTGTATGTATGTTGGTTTCTTAACATATAAAAAAACATATCAATTTTATAATAATGAATTAAGACTGTGTGCACTTATTTAAGTATCAGACATTGCCCACGGGCACATGACTCCACTAAGGATATTGCAGCTTATACAAACATAAGAGACAAACTGAGATATCATTCACGACATATCTTATTTACAATTATGTATGTATAAAACATTTGACTTAATTCAAGTGCACACGATTCTGATAAATATCAACACCTAAACGATAATAACGTGTTGTGCAAAATAGTTAAAACATTTTAGTTTTCAAGATTTGCCGCAGTTAAGTTGCTGGTCACAATACAAGACGGGTGAACTTTCTCCTGGGTACTCAAGCCTCTTCCCACAACGGAGACCACATCAACCTTGGAAATCTTTTAATAAAACGTAAAAGCTGGAAATTTACCTTATAACGTTCTGTTCGGTTTCTACCGAATTTTGTCGAACGTGAACATTATGAACGTGAACATTATAATTTATCCAAATTCATATAAATATTAATTTAACATTGTAATTAACTTTAATCGAAAAGTCCATTTTGTTTTCACACATCAAATGTATTCAAATTACAGTTTTAATTGTGACCATTATGACCATCGTCAGAAGGATTTAGCTGGATGCAGATTTAGCATGCGATTGTTAAAATCTTCCGCCTGTGACCTTCAACTTAAAATGGATATAACAACCACGAATCGTGGACAGGTTGTTATTCAGACGTCGGTACTGCCATTAAAACATGTTCTAAAATGTTTCTGAATTGCTCCCAGAATACTTGCTTTGAATAATTTTTTTGATTTAGTCCAATTATTGTTGTATATTTCTCTAACTTTGCTTTTTGTCTGCGGACTATTTAAATGGAAAGTGTTATTGTCCGTAGGGTCAGTCAAGTTAGATGGAAATTGGAACAAACCGGGCATAAACAATTTTGTCACGTCGAGAAGGTCAGGCATAGGAAATCCAAAAATATGTGATAGGAAAATAGACAAGAATGCTACACAAAGTATACAAGTCAAATGCATCGTTACAGACCAACTGACCAACCTACCAAAAAAAACAACAACCGAACCATTGACCGACAAATTACTTCCAGTATTCCGCCACACTGCTCGTTTACGACGGTATTATTATTAAACAAAGTATCTACTTACCAGCACTTTTTCTAGAGATCTCTTTGCAAGCCAGCATCCGATGAATGAGGGGACATAGAGATTATGTAATATTGGGGGATACGCCAGCTGTAAAAAGAATTAGGAGACATATGGATTCTGAAGTATGGGCAAAATGCCAGCTTACAATAGAATTCGAGAAAATAGAGATTATATTGTATTGGGGGATATGCCAGCTGAAAATAGAATAAGGTAATATAGAGATTGTGTAGCACTGGCGAAAATTCAGACTGAAATTATAATGAGGGGGGGGGGGGCGAAAATATAATGTAGATTAATTTTAACATATATCTTGAGTCAAATGCCTCCTGGACATGGTGAATAGTTTGTTTTCTGAAATATGTGGGGATATTGTAGCTGAGGATATAATAAGGGGACAAACATATTGTTTAGCATGGTAGAATATTCCAGTTGTAAATAGAATGATTGACAGATAGATTGTTTTAGTATGGAGGATATGTCGTCTAAGAAAATAATGATTGACATAGTGATCATGGAATATGGTTTGATAGTATGAGGGGACATACTTCATAATATATATAAATAAATGAATATAAATATATAGATACATAAACAAATAAATATATGGATATGACAGATGAACAAAAAAGAGTGAGGGGACATAGAGGTTCTATAGACTGGGATATATGCCAGCTGAAAATATAATGGGGACAAAGACATGCTGTAGAAGTTGGATATGCGAGCTGAAAATGTAATAAGAGGACATAGTGATTCCGTAGAATGGGGGTTATGGCAGCTGAAGTAATAATCATCCTTCATCCCTATTAAATATATATAAATAACTATTTGAGGCAATGTGACGATTTCAAAATCATCATATTTGGACTTTTAATATATTTTAAACCACCTACCGTGATAATATATGGAAAAAAAGTTAAGACTTCCATGATGAAATGGGTTTTCAGTAAATGGTCGCTACGTCGGCCCTGAAAGTATGTAGAACATACTGCTAAAAATGTGCCAAATCATAACAATATTCATTTCGAACTAAACTAAAACCGGGGTGTCATTTATAGCTGAGATTAAAATGAATGCTTATCAAATTTCAAAACAAAACAAAGTGCCAGCATAAAGCACTTATACACCTCTTTATCTAAATTGATCCATGTATAAGCATCATACCTACATATAGGACATATAGGCCATGCATTGCACACATGAATCTACAATTGCAAATCACATATTAGTCGTTGGACCATGGAGGAATAACATTGAATTTTAATGTTCAATCTGCAAAGAACTATATCAATAAAAAAATTGAAGTATTTTGTCAAACAATCTAAGATAGATCGTCTCATGTCAAACTCATAAGTAAGCATATTAAACAATTGACGCAAATTAAAGAGTAACTTAGAAAAGTTGGCTGTTGCTTTCGTAACTTAAAATGTCCTTTTTCGTATTTAATCTAAAAATGCTCTACATAAAAACCTATATTAAAGCTACATTAATAACACAAAAAAAACACATCCAGACATAAATACATATAATAAATGACATAATTACTAAAACATATACATGAGGGTTGAAGAACTCTTTGACATTTGTTTGGACAAATGTTTGCCGACGATATCGCTCCAAGCAAGAATGCGCATGTACAACCTATATATAAGCTGCTTATTAACTTTAATACAAGTCGGATCATGCCGGATCATGAGTGACTGAGAGCTCGGGCGAACTCTTAAAGTATGCTGCGCGGAAAGGCTGAATGACGGACAGACGGACAGGACACAAGTACCAGAGAAACACACATCGATAATTTTTTATCAAGCCAGTCCAAACTATATATCATTAAAAGTAGATTGCAGAGAGACAAAGGAGAGACAAAGCTCTGGCTATATATTCCGCCATTTCACGAAGCATACAATAATGAAAGGGCGACACGTACTCAACCCTTTTGGGGAGCATAAAAATGAGCTAATGTTTAACTGTAACATTCAATAAACTATTTTGTTTATGTTCAGGATTTTCTGTTTGATGATACATTTATAAATGGTTACTTAAAGGGTAAATAGCTTAGCTTAAAATGTTGTATCTTTATAAAGTATCTATATAAGAATTTCTAGTTGAGCGCTCAACCATGAATTTATTAAAAACCAATTGAATAGTATTTAAGTAACATTCCCAGAATAGCGAGAACAAAGTCGTGCGGACTGCTTCAGAAGCTACATAGAATATATGCCGTGTATTCAACCTGAGAGACAAAATCAAGAAGAGATTTCAACAATATAGAGGAGCCATGCAACAACATTAAACTTACCAGGTACCCTGTTGTGCGCATAGGACAAAATGTTTATAATGACATTCAGAAATGCCACGCACACATGCTTGAACAAATGCTTACATATTAGTAGTTATTATATGTTACAAATCAAAATATTTAGGACGATTCGGGTATAACTGTTTGTTACATATGGTATAGAATCTTTATTCAAATATACACATAGTTTCTCGAGTATATTTGTTTAGCTTTCATATAAAAATGAATTTTAACAAATCGGCCGCTGTATCTCAAATAGATTTTAAAACGTTGGGCAGTTGGCCATTTGTATAATTTAAATCTTTCACACACATTTTAATTTGACCTAACGTTAAAATCATGTTTATCTATAATCATGATGCACATGATAATATAATTTTAAATCTTTAAACTTCAAATTGTGAAACAACAGGGCCACGCCAATTGTTCTTCGAATACTGTAATTTAATATTAGTGCAATTCATACAATTGCGAGTCCATAGTAAGTGTACCTCTGTATTAACTAATCAATACATTATTATGAGAAGTTGTGCACATTTAATGAATTGATAATTTGTTAAAAGGAAGTCTGCAGTCAGCATAACTATGTGCATCTATCTCACATTCTCAATTTTCTGATATTTGTGTCATGACCCAAAGTTTATGACATACACCTAGGTCTTATGGTGTAATCCAAAGATATGTACACTCTAATTAATTAACGTTTAAATAAATTTCTCAATGTAATGCATTACCTTGGCAACATAGATTTTCAGCAAGCACTTGAAGAATGTGACAAAGGCTAGCACGACCTGTATGATCCACAGCCACAGAGGTCTCTCCACCCATAGCAACACGTACCTAGCAACCAGACACACACAGGTGAAATCATTTACCAAACAAGAACAAGGATGCTGGCATTGCGATAAGTTGCAATGATCCAGTTCGAGTGTTTCAAATGTTAAAGATAACCGACACTATAAGTATATTTCGTGTTATTATCCGATGCCCCATTTAGTATATGCTTCTTTAAGAAATCACTTCATCATACATAGTTGGATGGTGTTTTAAACAAACTAGAGCTTTAATGCAATCACGACTTAGACCACTCGATCACTTTAAAGGGGCCTTTTCACAGATTTGGCATATTTTGAAGTGTGTCATTAAATGCTTTATATTGATAAATGTAAACATTGGATCTTAAAAGCTCCAGTAAAAAATCAAGAATAAAATTTAAAAAAGGAAAAAACAAAGTAACCTGTACCAGGGCTCGAACCAGTGACCCCCGGAGTCCTAGAGTTAGTCTGAAGTAAAAACGCATAAGCTCTCTCGGCTATTCCGCCGAATATACACATTGAAGTATTGTATACCTTATATAAGCAATCTTCGTAGTTTCGTAAATTTAAACGACAACAACAGAACTCTCCAAATTATTCAATCGTTTCGCGTTGCAACGCTTTATAATTTTTAGGTTTTCAAATCGTCAAAAGATACATATAATGGCTATATTGGACTATGGTAAATGTTTCTTCACAAATATCATAACTAAAACGAAAATTTGCGAATCTGAAACAACTTTTTTTAATTTTGTCAATTTACCAAACCGTGAAAAGATCCCTTTAATAGTGGCAGGAAAGCTTTGCACCAGTTCTAGTTTTGACAATGATTGAACTATGCAGTATTACCACTTCACGTCGGGGTTATATAAAGATATCAAGTATTGAACTATTCAGTATTATCAGTTTACGTTGATGTTACATTGTGACAACAATTATCGAACTATGCAGTATTATCAGTTTATGTTGGTGTTATATATAGATACCAAGTATTGAACTATGCAGTATTACCAGTTCACATCGGTGTGATATATATATAGATATCAATTATTGAACTATGCAGTATTACCAGTTTACCTCGGTGTTATATAGAGAGATATCAATTATTGAACTATGCGGTATTACCAGTTTACCTCGGTGTTATATATAGAGATATCCATTTTTGAATTATGCAGTATTACCAGTTCACGTTGGGTTTATTTACAGATATCAAGTAATGAACTATGCAGTATACCAGTTTACGTTGGTGTTATATATAGATATCAAGTATTGAACTATGCAGTATACCAGTTTACGTTGGTGTTATATATAGATATCAAGTATTGAACTATGCAGCTCACCAGTTTACGTTGGTGTTATAACTTGATATCAAGTATTGAACTATGCAGTATTACCAGTTTACGTCGGTGTTAAATAATAGTATCAATTATTGAACTATACAGTATAACAAGTTTACGGTAGTGTAATATATAGATATCAAGTATTGAACTATGCAGTTTTACCAGTTGACAGTAGTGTAATATATAGTTATATATGTATATATTCAATATATATATTAAATATCAAGTATTTAACTATGCAGTATTACCAGTTCACGTCAATGTTAACTATAGATATCAAGTATTGAACTATGCCGTATTACCAGTTCACGTCAGTGTTAAATATAGATATCAAGTATTGAACTATGCCGTATTACCAGTTCACGTTAGTGTTATAAATAGATATCAAGTATTGAACTATGCAGAATTACCAGTTGACGTTGGTGTTATAAATAGATATCAAGTATTGAACTATGCAGAATTACCAGTTGACGTTGGTGTTATTTATAGATATCAAGTATTAAACTATGCAGTATAACCAGTTCACGTCGGTGTTACATATATAAAGCAAGTATTGAACATTTCAGTATTACCAGTTCACGTTGGTGTTACATATAGAAAGCAAGTATTGAACTATGCAGTATTACCAGTTCACGTTGGTGTTGGATTCCTCCGTGGTGGTGTCAGTGTTGTTGTCAGTCTCGCAGGGGGCAGGCAGGCCGCCACTTAAGCAGAGAATCAAATATGATATTCAATCAGTAGTAGGTAGGTAAGTTTTTGGTTTTTAAAATAAGTAAAAAGCGCCTGATGTAAATATTTAATCTTGCGTTATGCGCTTTTTCACATCACACAAATCAAAATAGATATGTTAACTTTTTTCCTCATTAATATGTTATTTTAACATTCCACTAACTTGTTAAATCCAAGTTATACTTTTTGGAAACATTTCTACATCTAAGTAGAAATTGTGATTTGAGTGCCCCGTTATTTGTTGTTGTTCTTTTTACTACCTGTTTATTTTAAACATATGAGCCTCGCTATGTGAAAGGGTGTTCAATGCATGTGCCTAAAGTTTCATGTCAGATTAGTCCGTGCAGTCCGCACAGGCTTATCAGGCAGGACAATTTCCGCAAAAACTAGATTTTCGCCAGAAATAGACTTTCTTAAAAACAAAAAAAATCATTAAAGCGGAATGCGTCGTCTCTTATTAGCCTGTGCGGACAGCACAAGCTAATGTGAGACGACACTTTACGAATATAAATAAAATCCCGTTTTTTAGGAGCGAGGCTCATAGCATGAAAGAAAGCTTCAATGGTGTTTTGTTCTGAGAAAACTGGGCTTAATTCATGTGCGTAAAGTGTCGTCCCAGATTAGCCTGTGCAGTCCGCACAGGTTAATCAAGGACGACACTTTCCGCTTGAATGGTATTTTAAGTTTCAAGGAAGTCCCTCCTTACCGAAAATCAAGTTAATGCGGAAAGTGTCGTCCCTGATTAGCCTGTGCGGATTGCACCGGCTAATCTGGGACGACACTTTACGCACATGCATTATGACCAGCTTTCACAGAACAAGACACAATGAATCAACTTATTGAAACGTTAACGAGCCTATCTTCGGATAGAAAAGTTGCTGTTGTTTATTTAAAGCCTTTTTTTAAATCGATTGCATTTAAAGTACTTACTACTTATCTGAAACGCTCTTCGGTCCGTTTCCTGGGCCTGGAACCAGTACTTGGTGTCTATGAGAGAGATCTAAAGAATGCTCACACAATGGGGATCAAACACGTGAACTCCCGGTCGCCAGACATCATATCCATAACACCTACAGTATTTTTTTTCTCAGGGAGATCTAAAGGTCACTTCCTCACTTAGGATCAAATCCACTTTACTACTTATATGAACATACTTACTCGAGTCAAACACAGTTGCAAAATGGACTGTGTAAAAACCACTATAAGTACTGCAAGAACAGTAATACAATAGAGATTCGCTCTCTTAAAACCGGGCTTAGAGTCCCAGTTCGCGGAATAGCTCGTTGTTTTGCGTATAAATCGTATAGCGAGAAATAAATTTTACATAAATTCATTGAAATATATTTTTGATCGAGGTTGTCATCGAATACCTGGACAAAATCGGTTTTGAATCGATCAAATAAAATATAATGATCACAAATACATGCAATAGGCAAAAATCATTGCAGCGTCGCGAGTTATGCAAATTATATCTATAATTAGCTTTCGCTAAACATTAATAGCATGGGAAGATAAAAACATAGATTTAGCAAAAACTTAGCGTTGCAACTCAGTTTTCGTCTGTAACAGATGTATTGACATTTGTTTTTACCTTCTCTTACCTAAATTCGCCCGTATTCTCAATTGTGTTTGTTTAAGTTTGGATGAACGTGTCGAATCATGAACATTAGTTAGGTCGTTTTCGTACATTACCGTACTCGACCCTAAGATAAATATTGTTATATCGTTTGTTTTCAACCGATTTAAACCGGATTTTCAGTAATATCCTCAATGAGAACACGTTTTCTTACGATTATGCCCATATATATAGCAATGACCGGGAACTTTAATGCGTGTGTGCAATTTATCATTCCAGATCAGTCTGTATAATCCGTACAGACAATATCCGCTTTTATGGAACGTTTCATGTAAAGGATTTGACTTCTATACGAAAGGTAGAAATGGGAGAAAGTTTTGTCACGTATGTGCGGAATGCGTTATGCTTATGGTAATATTTTGACTGGATGGTGCAAATTTATTAACCCCGGTTTAAGAGGATTGTGCTTGATATTAAAGTTGTTGTACTTGTACCCTAAAGTAAGATTGTTAACTAAAATCCCCAACAGAGAAGGTTAAAATACTCACCATTCATAGTTAGTGGCATCGTCCAGGAAAACTCGTACCACGTACAGGACGCATACAAGGCTGCTGGATATCAGGTCAAACACTGTGGAGGCCAGACCTGCGAGCCCAATCAAATAATGGGTTACTATTCATTCTTATAATAAGCATTTGGATGATAATGATGATCAGTATTATTATAATGATGACAATAATAATAATAATAATAAGAAGAAGAAGAAGAAGAATAATAATAATAATAATAAAACAATAATAATAATAATAATAATAATAATAATAATAATAATAATAATAATAATAATAATAATAATAATAATAATAATAATAATAATAATAATAGTAATAATAATAATAATAATAATAATGATAATAATAATAATACTTATTATTATTATGATAATTACGTCATTAAGTTTGGCCTTAATTAAAATAAACCATTATTTCGATTGTAAACTGTTCAGTGCCTATATGTTCAAGTATTTATAACAAATTAAATTTTGGTTTCAATATACACGGTAAGTTTTCATATGAGGTTCGGCATTTTATTTAACAAGCCGATCACCATCATCATAATCATCACCACCACAATTATTGTCGCAATTTGAAATGGGAGCGAATAACACTCTTTTTTTACCACAAAAATAAACCATACCATGAACTTATAGCCTGTAAACTCACGTGTTGTGGTGTTTTTTATAAGAATCCGTCTAAGTTTCCCTCGTATTGTTTGATGTGTGACATACCTCTGGGTTACAGAACTGTAAAAAGAACAGCGGTTATGTATTTCAATTATAGCATAATACGGATTATATTAAATCACCATCCTTGTGTGGACATAATATGTATCAAAACAAAGCTACATTGTAAAACTTAAGTAGAAAAGATGCTGCGTTCAAAACACGCTGTTTCCCATGGTTGATGCCTCGTTTGTATTGATTCGTGGCTTCATGTAACCGTTCTCCACTCAGAAGCAAATGTGCAAACAGCATAGAACCAGAACAGACTGCGAGTAACTCGCAGTCTGTTCTGGTTGTATGCTGTATGTTATTAACAAGTATCTTGGGGTAGGAAATGAAGCCTTTAAAATTTGAATCTTGTAAGAAAGAAGTTACATTAAATAAGATTTTCAAAAGGAATTTAAATGCGTCAATGTGCAAAGTGAAAAGGGTTAAATAAGTCTTTTTCCAAAATTAGGAAATGTCAAGATTGAAATGAGGTTAAGTGATGTGGGTGTTCACCGTACAAGTGTCCATAGATCACATTCATAACGTGATGTGGGTGTACACCATGCAAGTGTTCTTAGATCACATTCATAAAATGATGTGTGTGTACAACGTACAAGTATTCATAGATCACAATCATAAAGTGATGTGGGTGTACACCGTGCAAGTGTTCATAGATCACATTCATAAAGTGATGTGGTTGTACATCGTACAAGTGTTCATATGTCACATTCATAAAGTGATGTGGGTGTACACCGTGCAAGTGTTCATGGATCACATTCATAAAGTGATGTGGGTGTACATCGTGCAAGTGTTCATGACTCACATTCACAAAGTGATGTGGGTGTACACCGTACAAGTGTTCATAGATCACATTCATATAGTGATGTTGGTGAACACCGTGCAAATATTCATGGATCACATTCATAAAGTGATGTGGGTGTACACTATGCAAGTGTTCATGGATCACCTTCATTAGTGATGTGGTTGTGCATCGTGCAGGTGTTCATGGATCACATTCATAAAGTGATGTGGGTGTACACTGTGCAAGTGTTAATGGAATGTTGGTATTCACCGTGCAAGTGTTCATAGATCACATTCATAAAGTGATGTGGGTGTATACCGTGCAAGTGTTCATAGATCGCATTCATTAAGTGATGTTGATATACACCGAGTAGTGTTCATGTATCACATTTACAAAGTGATGTTGGTGTACACTGCGCAAGTGTTCATATATGCCATTCATTAAGTGATGTGGGTGTCCACCGTGCAAGTGTTCATAGATCACATTCATACACGTTACAAAGCCTTGTGGGAAGCGTTATTTACGCTTAATGCAATGCATGATGTATGGTAAACCAAGAATGTAGACCTTTTCAAATAGTCTCATTACAAAAGTAGGTCACGGTAGGGTAAAAATGAGGTTAGGTGGATGCCCATTTTCCCCGAACATGAAGGGACTTGTTGACAGTTCATCTGAATGACAACATCTTGTTTTGCAAATTTTCGAACGAAAAGCGTGTCAAACGCTTTTTATCTATAATTTAGTGTTAACGTGTATTATCTACAAATGCATTAGGCTACTAGGCGTAAGTCAAAAACCTGTGTGGTTGAAAGGCTGTGCTTCTTTAGGGTGTTGATGCGAACACCATAACAAGATCAAACTTTTATTTTATTTTGTCCTTGTTATTATATCTTTTTAAAAATGTGCCCAATATAACATTCACCAAATCATTTAATATGTTTCGGTAACGAATGTTTCACATTAACCAACTAACTCTTTCTTTTATGTGGAAATCTTAACCTTAATTGTGTTCCAGGTTGTGTTCGAACACATTTGTCACATATTCTTCATTATAATTGTAATAGCAATTAACGTGTGTATCATATTTCAAGAAAGATGGTTTCGAAGCTATTTTTAAAATTTCTGAAATTCAACATATTGAGTATTACACTGGGATTTGATTAAGGCAAAGTACACAAAGTTAGCAATAACAAACAAACATTGGTCGACCTACGTATCCTTTTTTTCGGCGAAGCTGACTAACCCATGGTTTGACATATATTGATTATACAATGTTGAGAAATCTCTGATTGGTAGACCTGAATGAATTCTTTATTATTAAAGATTTTGGTAAGGGTTCTGTGCTACTGTACATCAACTTATTTCCACCTTTGCCCAGACAATCAACCGGAGTTCCATCACTCGTGAGTTCATTCAAAAGAAATAGATTTGTTTGACCTTTTTTAATGAAAACTTGGCATACAGACTTACAATATGGCCGACATACCTGGGCTTTTCACCTATAGACTTTGTACGTTCTGGACTTGTCTTTCTCATAAACTCTGTGACGATGGCATTCTTGTAGACGTCCCTGAAACAAAACAAAAATATTGATTAAATGTTGCACGTACTTTACAGAACGTTGCAGCTATAAAGGGTGTGACTTCTTTTTCATTGAGCTCATTTATGGTTTGGCAAAATAAGAGTATTTACAATTCTGCCATTAGCCAACATGTATGTGGTTACACGCTAATGAAATGAAGTATTTCAAGACATTTAATACATACAGGAGTAAAGCAAAAAAAAAAATCTGAATAGTTTTCATGAAAGAGTACACTATAAATATATGTAACGGATACGTATACAGCATTAGCAGTTTTTGTAGACATGCCAAGCCGCTTATTTTTTTAAGTGGCAATAAATACAATGTGTGATAATGTCACTATATTTTTAAGAGTTTTAAATACAAGGGGTGATAATACATGCAAACTTGACGGATCAAAAAATTCTATACCAGAGATAACCCTTACACCATTTTCACTTTGCAGAATATATTTTATTTATTTACTTACAAATGGATTGCCAAGTATATGTAGACTGTTTGTAAATATATGCAAACATTTAACACACATTACTTTTGTCATTCAACGGTTTTGCAAACAAACAATTTATTATTGAATATACTGTAAATATTATTTTTATTAAAACGCTTAAGATAATTATGTTCAAACCTTTGAATCCAAAGGAGTTCCCATGCAATCCTTTTATATGTAAAAATAACTTGCTAAGTGATTTGAAAGGCAGATTATGCCTGCATATAGACAGCAAAGATTTGCAAATGGTAACTTTAAAATATTGAGGATGCCAAACGTACGAAAGGAAAAAGGTAACATTTTAATGATATATTAATTTTGAATCTTATTATAGAAGGAAGGAAAATGGAAGCTGACAACATGGTTTGTCCATTGAAATACATATTTAAACACACAAATATTCAATATTAGTACCATAACTTTGTTTTTGTTTTGGTTTAGGTTTGAAATCATTCTTCTTGAAATATGGTTGATATCAAGAAACTTTTCATACAACATATTACAAATAATAATTAAAGACATTGTAATTTATCAATATTTATAAACACATATGAGACAGTGTTCATATTTTATAAGCTGGAAACTTTAAAATTCATTTCCTTACTTTTACAAATGCGAATAACAACATTTAATGCTTAATTGGTGTATGATAATGATTTTTTTTAAAGTTTCAGACCCCATTTCTTTTGCAATCGATCACACTTTCAATACGTGATTCCAGCTTTTGTTGAAATGTGTTTGTACACATATGGAAAAGATTTTCTTTTATAATTAATGGACATTAAAAATCCCATTGCAATACCTTCTAAACTATTTTCTATTATGTCATTTGATTATGCCATACATTTGGAACCGCATGAAATTATTTTTTAATTCGTTAATTATATTATAAACTTTTAAATGTATTTGCCAGTTCTATCCTATAACAAGGAGCATCAGGCCTTTAGCAATCCCGGGGGTAAATTAGTATGTGAAGCAAGATCCACCAAGCAGTTGAAGAGGAATTAAACACAACTTGTTGGCAGTATATAAAATATGTGTATTGTGGTAGAACTGCTCTAGTAATAACTACATGTTTTTCCTTATGTCAAGAATGTCCCAATATTCCACTTTTGTCTGAAAGAGGGACACATTTTCGGATACAGAAATATCAAGATGACTAGCTTTCACAGAAAAGTCGTATTCAAATATGTTAATTGTGCACTGCAAACAGTTCAGATATATTTTTTTACATTTTGTTCAGCTGCTGTTCCTTTATGCTCACATGCATATTAAGGTTATTCAACTGTAAAATTGTGAGCAGGTAACGAGGAGTGAGAATAGACAATGTGGGGAACAGTTTATGTAATCGTGCAAAATACGAAAGGCCATTCATTTGCCAAAATACGTTAAGCAACAAACATTTAAAGAGGTAAAAGATAATTCGAGTATGCCCTTTCTCCTATTTTTATTTCGAAACAACGCTTTTGTCACAAACAAGATGTTTATGGCCACATTGCACTTTCTTGTGAAACCATGAAGTGTTATGTTATGAGGCGGATGATGCAAACGAGTCTTGTAATGGCAGTTATTTATGGCTGATTTTTTAATTGCGTGATAAAGTACAAAGCCACAATTTGTTTATAGCCAAATATGACTTCCAAGGTAAGTTGAGAGATTACAAAACGGGAAATGCTGGTTCATTTTGCTGGTCATAAGATGTAAGTTAATATAGGTCTATGAATGTAAAAGTTATGGTGCGTACAAATGGTTTTATGGACCCATTTGGAATTTGAACTCTAAAGTAAGCCTATTTTATTTGAGGTAGGGATACAAGTTCAACACACGACACGTTGCATTTTGATATTTTGGATTTGTTTCTACAAACACATCAATATATGGAAAACGTATATCTGATAAAGGAATGTGCATATTGTTCTATTACCACATTGTTCTTTGACCACTTAGTGTGACCTTGATTTTCAATGTAAAGAGACAAGAGTTACCCTTGATGAGTGTTAGGGTTTATGTATGTGCCATTCATCAATACCGGTATATGGCAGAGTTGGTTGGTTTCAGCAGTAATTTTCACGCTGTTGTACACTTGACCTCAACGTGTGACCTTAACTTTTGATGTGAGAGACGGTTGTTGTTTTTTCTCGCATAGTAAATGCAAAATCCATCATTATAAAGCAAATTTACAGCTGCAACAGAAAACCGTGCACACACGGACAGACATACAGAGGAATGGTCTGACATGTGGATGGAGATATAACAAATTACCAAAAACATCTTTAAAAAGATAACTGACTACTTGGAGTTTAAAATGTATCCTTAAAATAGAGAACTAACAAGGCACTTTTCTAGGACATCTGTCATTGATTTATTGTGTATAATAACATTTATCAGTTTAAGACATTATAACTAAAAACTCGCCAATAACATAATCAATAGAAAATAATATTGAAAAAAAACACTAAAAAATAATGTTCGCTTTGAAAACTTTCATGCATTATAGCAAATGCCGATTGTGACTTCAAGAAAAGACTTACTCACGATTTGGAGCGATTTTGGAAAAAGCAATTGATATGAAGCTTAAAATAAAGCTGGTGCATTGAAGATCCTATCAACCTTATATTTTATTGCAGTCGCTTGAAGGGAATATTATATATACTTTATACCATTCGGTTGAAGCGAAGGGAATATATACTTGATTGAAAGCCCTTATAGTGAAAGGGCTTTATACTTAATTGCTAGCACCTACACTGAATAGAATGTATACTTGATTGAAAGCGCTTGGAGTGAATGGACCATATACTTAATTGCAAGTGCTTTAATCGAATGTGTATATACTTTTTTTAAAGCGCCTGGTGTGAATAAAATATATATAATTACTTGATGCACTCAAGATGGGATCGCGGAGGTTGAACTATGCAATTCATAATTGACATACTGTCAAGTTTTAATCAAACTCAAGCGCTTTTTCACTATTTGTGTGGGGAAAATGTTTTGACGAAACGATACTGTTTTAATAGTCGGTCGAGTTTTACTTTAAATTGTAATTCAAGACGTCCAAGACTTTGAAAAACATGTCACCAAGGACAAAATTCACTGAAACGGTGCGAGTTTTTGTCATGCTGACTTTTTTCTGGTAGCATGCTAATAATTTATAATTTATAAATCAAGTTCAAGAAAACTGTGTTTGGTGACAAGTACATCAAACTTCAGTCAAACAACTGAGATTTTCGGCTCATTGTTTATTCAAGTGTACATGTCAAGAAGCAAATGTAAACATGGAAAATGTGTGCATACCGGCATACATAAAAAATACACACAATTACAGCTAAACTTCGATATTTTCCTGTAGATTTGTAATTGGCATTTAAATGCATACAAAGGCACATGTTTAAACAGGGTTTCTTTCTTCGCTTCGTGTTTTGTTTCATATGTAGATGAATATATGTTCACTTCAATGATAGTTAACGTAATTCTACATTTACCGAGAGTCAAACTTTGTGAATTTTACTGATTCAAAAAATCGGTAGTTTTCAATGCGTAAATTATAAATATTATAAATGTTGTTAGATATTATTAATATTTATACTTAATTTTGAATATATCTACATTTAAAAAATCCATTATTTATTGTGATGGTGCTTAGGATGATCAATTATAAGAGTGTACACAATAGCAGAGGGGGTAATCACGTGATAGTCAAGATGGCGACGTCCATGCCGAGGCTCGTTTTATACCACGTATTACTTGTATTAATGTGTTACATGCCGCTCACTTCCGGGCCATTACAGCAAGAAAGTTACTGGCGTTTATTTTTATTTGCTCTTTATCTCGACTTTACTAGGTGCGAAATTTCTATACTGGATGACCTTATTACAGCTCCACTAAGAAAATTTGCGGGGAGTAAAGTCGAGAATTAAAGCGAATTTAAATACGAAATTAACGCTAATCAGCTTTTTATTGATACAGCGTGAAAGTTAGCACCATTTAAAAATTAAACAAAAGCAATAAAGGGTATAAAACTGCGAACAATAACTGTCTCGTCATGGACGTCTCCATCTTGACTATCACGTGATTACCCACTCTGAATAGTGTTTAACTGTGGTTGGTGGACCATGCAAATAAATCGATAAAGCGCGGTAAGTAAGTCAGTAAGTAAGTAAGTATGCGAGTTAACGGTGGTTTTTGCCCTTTCTAAAAGCATATATGGCAACTTAAATTTATCACCAAAGCCTTTCCTATTAGAATATATCAATTTGATAAACGATATGTTGCAAACAATACGCGCAAACATACGTGAACTCTTTATTGCATTTTTCAGGATAACGTACCGCTGCTTCCACTTTATCATTTACTAAATAATCTTGCTTTGTAATATTGCCTTTATTGTATATTGTGTATATACTTGGGTGAAAAAAAAACGTTGTGTTCTGTTGTGTTATGCTTCCACTATACAAAGACGGAAATCAAAAGCGGTATATTTTGCCACAAACAATTACTTTGGCGAGTTTATGGTTACGATGAGAACAAATGTTTGCGTTCAGTTAATTAAGCAATAAGTCTGAATGTATTTATTTAATAAGAATAAAGGGTCTTGTTTGTGGATTTTCGTAAATTTGATTTGTTTCATAGGTTTCATTGACGAACACGTTATAATACTTGAAATAATTTTAGCCCTTTCCCACTTAGAGCCAAGTTAAAATGATTATGGGCGAACAGCATCATACCAGAACAGCCTGCGAGTAACTCGCAGTCAGTTCAGGTTTTATGCTGTTTGCTTCTAATCCGCATCTAAGGTTTGGAGATGAAGCCTTAAAAACTTGAATCTATTAAGAAAGGTCTCAAATTGAATATAACTTTCTAAGGGACAACAAATCCGTGAATATACGTGTCAAGGTGGTAATGGGTTAAACATGTATAATGACAAGGAATAAATAACATATAAGCAACGGCCCTGTGGTTCGAACCAATGACCTCTAGAAGCACAACCAAACTCGTAACCACTACACCAAGCCGATGTGAAGTTACAAACCGATGTGTGTTATAAACGCATATGCTTAAACATCAATGAAAATAGTTTCATAGGCTGTTTAATTTTTAGGATTTCGATAAACCATTTTTAAAAGACGAGCAAATATTTATAAGTCCGACTTTGTCAGTCGTTTTGCTTATTTAAATTGAATCTGTGACAATGTCAATTAATATTGACATGTTGACCAAGTGTGAATAACTCTCTTAATAGAAACACGAACATTAGCTAAGATGTCAATTGAATAATTCTCTGTATGTTTAGGAACGTTGCATACTTCATTTTTAATTGCTGTGGTGTGTTGACATCGGTACAACCAACAATGAGTCGAACATTCTTTCTTAATTATCTTACTAGGGACAGTAATCTAAATCTCAATTCAACGTTATAATCTGTAATGTGTTCTCACAGCACATTTGTCAGAAAAATTAAAATCTGTAACGTATTTACATACGCTTATTTGATGCTATGTTTGTTCCATTGATGTTTGTATTGATATGTATAATGCTATGCATACTATATTATAATTTGTGGTAAAACTTGGGTATTAATTAATATATATTCGTTGAATATAATAATGAAACTGGCATGATCTGGAAGACAATTAGATCCTTTAAAGGGGCCTTTTCACAGATTTTGGCATGTTTCGAAGTTTGTCATTAAATGCTTTATATTGATAGATGTTAACATTGGATACAAAAATCAACAGTAAAAAATCAATAATAAAATTTAAAAAGAAAAAAAAAAGAAAAAAAGGTAACCCTCAGCAGGGCTCGAACCACTGACCCACGGAGTCATGGAGTAAAAAGTTTACCAGTTAGACCACTCGGCCATTCTTCCGAATACAATACCAGGTGCATTTTATACTCCTCCTCGTAGTTTCACAAAATATAACGACAACAACAGAACTCTCCAAATTAGTAATTCGTTTCGCGTGGCAACGCTTTATAATTTTAGGGTTTTTATATCGTCATAAGATGCATATAATGGCTATTTTAGAGCATGGTAAATGTTCCTTATTATTGTTTACTCACAAATATAATAACTAAAACGAAATTCTGCGAATATGAAACAACTTTTATTCAATTTTGTCAATTTACCCAAACGTGAAAAGGCCTCTTTAACGCCTGAAGCTGCAATATGTTGGTACCCGGATTGTGTCTCACAATCCACTTAAGTCACAAACATTTGGAGGAACTATGAAATATCGCATCAACTGATGTTTTAATATATCTTTTAATACTTTTCATTTTATATGCAATACAAATAAGCGTCAAACAACAGTGTCGCGTTGTTAAAATGCAAATACACGTACATGTATATGCAATAGTCCGCGATATGAAACCGTACACCATTTGTTTTCTTTGTGGGATAGCCATAATTTATTCAGTGTTTACAAGATGCACGCGATAAGTCGACAATATTTACGTTAAAGGATAACAAAGATAGTTTACGATTTGACATCGGGTATGTTAATTTGTTTTTTCTCATAAATAGTTTAAAATATATAATTACCAAATATGCACAGATTACCATATTTCATATCCTTGGCGCTGGATTAGACTGGAAGTGTAGGCTAGCAT
The DNA here is from genome assembly GCF_020536995.1 of Dreissena polymorpha. Taxonomy (NCBI): domain Eukaryota; kingdom Metazoa; phylum Mollusca; class Bivalvia; order Myida; family Dreissenidae; genus Dreissena; species Dreissena polymorpha. Next base: position 74,446,504 of record NC_068368.1, read on the forward strand.
TCATGAATATTATTCTAAATTTATACTGATATGAACGTAGTGAAATTCATGACATCTGAGATTGTTGCACTTCACGAAACTAACAATTTATTTTTCAACCCACTTATCTAGTTCATCTGCCAGCTGACCAGACAGACCGACAGACAGATAATTTTACTGGCGAATACAATCAGTACATAGTCATATAAACATAGTAAATATTTCAATAAAATAGCACGACAATGGAATGTGATTGATATAATAATGTTGTTTACTTGCGGAGAATATTATTAGCATATTCTATGTGAGTTTAATATTTGGAGTCTATGTATTACTGAAAAAGATGAATAATTAATTAATTAATTCTACAACTATTAAATAACATTTGACCATTCGTATTATCAGATAAAAACGACAAACAAACTTCAGCAGACAATGCATTAAGTTTGATCAATAACAGAACATAACGAACTGTTGGAACAGCACGACGGTAACAAAACAGAACATGCAGTTAATTAAGACTTATACATATGTACATCCTCTTTCAAGCACTAATAAGATGATGCCACGTGTCAGTATATAATGATGATAACCAAATCAATAACACAATAAACCTGTATGTGTGTAAATTCCATGAACAATAATTGCAGAGAGTATCAAGGTTTTTAGAAAGCAAACAATGTAATTAAAAGTCAGTGAAGATAAACTATTTCTTTAAATTTACTATGGTATATATATATATATATATATATATATATATATATATATATATATATATATATATATATATATATATATATATATATATATATATATATATGAGTGAAATACAGTTCTGTACTGCTAAAACCACCAACAATATCAGCTGAGAACCGCCTATCAACAAGTGTTTCGGCCCTTTAATTACAGGACACTCTCCAGGCGGCGGGCCCGCAGTGTTGATCAGACACTACGTGTTGGTGGTAGGCTTCCAGCTCCTCTCCTCTCTCTTCATCCACAACCAACTGGATGCCCTTTCTGCTGCTAGGCTCAGTTTGCCCACTGCTCTCTTCCTGTCTGCTCCTTTGATGCCCAAGGCACTGAACATTCTCCACAGCGACTGTGCTGGGAATCCTCTAGTGCCGATTTCAACAGGGTAGAGCCACACTCGCCATCCTTTCTCTCTGCACTGTTCTTGCAGGTATGTATACTTGGCCTTTTTCCGTTCGAAGGCCTCTTCACAACGAGATTCCCAAGGGACTGTCAGTTCAACCATGATCAGACACTTATCTTTAGTGGACCACAACACAATGTCAGGCCTTAATGTTGTCTGGATAATGTTCGGGAACACTAGCTTTTGCTTCAAGTCAACAGACATTTCCCACTGATCAGATTCATCTAATACAGAACTGGAAGGCTGCAGTTTTTTAGGCGCCTTTTGTCCTTCCTTCACGTACTGAATCATTTGGGGTTTCTGTCTGGGCCTCTTCTTGGTCCTCTCGCGCTCCAACTTGTCAGCGAGTTCCTGAAGAACACTGTCGTGTCTCCACCTGTAGCGTCCTTGGGTGAGGGCTGTGGTACACGATGACAGAATATGTTCCATGGTTCCTGTCTTGTCACACAATTGGCACTTGGGGTGGTCCTGTAGACCCCATCTGTGCAGGTTTGAGGGTGACGGTAGCAGGTCATAGACTGATCTGAGCAGGAACGCTATCCTCAGTGGTTCGTAGCTCCAAATATCAGCCCAGGTCAGTTTTCTTTCTGTCGTTGTCCACTTCGTCCACGCACCTTGGGCACCCATAGCCACAGCTTTCGCTCTTCTGTCTTCTTCTTCTGCTGCTCTGACTTCATCTTGCACCATTCTTCTCCTTTCCATGTTTCCAGCAGAGCTCCATAATGTTATCTTGGAGCTGCCAAGCCCCTGTCTGCCTACAGCTGTGATGCCGACAATGTCTTTTTGCTGGAGTCTTTTCTCGGCCTGTTCGACTGCTTGGCTTGCTGACCACTTTCTCCCTGTCCTAGTTTCAATCCCAGCATTTCGGATTGAACTGTCCTGCGATTGCTTGAGCGTCACTACCAGTCGTGTCTTTGCAACTTTGAACTCCTCCACTAGTGATGATAGCGGGAGCTGTAGCTGGTTCGATCGCCCATACAATCCGATGCTGTTAAAGCTTGGTGGTATTCCCAGCCATCGGCGCAAGTGTCTGCTGATCTTTCTCTCCAAGCATTCGACAGAGGATGTAGGTATTTCATACAGCATAAGGGGCCAAATCAGTCGGGGGAGAAGTGCATTCTGGAAGAGCCATGCCTTGAACTTTCCTGGTAAAGCGGATTTGTCGATTTGTTTCAGCCCTTCCTGGAGCTGTGACCTGATGCGCTCTACGTTTGCTTTGTCACTAAGGCTCGAATCAAACCACTTGCCCAGGCACTTTATGGGGCTGTCCATAATTGATGGTATGTCTTCCCCTTGGACTTGTAGGGTGAACCGTTTTGTGACTGATCCGCGCTTGATTACCAGGCTTCTGGACTTCTTGGGTTTGAAATTCATTCTAGCCCAAGTGGCTGCCTCCTCTAATACCTTTAGTACCCATCTTGCCTGTATGTGTGTCTGTGTTGTCACTGTCAGATCGTCCATGAAGCCTCTGTTTGTTGGCAGGTGTAACCCTGTAGATGTCTTAGGCCGGCGGGTTTCTTTGTTTGCAGGGTTGATTATGAGGTTCATGCCCATCACAAACAGGACAACTGAGATGGTACACCCGGTCACTATTCCCTTCTCCAGTCTCTGCCAAGCTGTCATCTTCTCGCCAACCATGAAGCGCAGTTTCATTCCACTGAAGTACGCATTGATCATCCCTTGAATGTGTTCAGGGATATGGTAGTACTGGAGGGCTGATTCGATGAGCTTATGTGGAAGAGATCCGTAGGCGTTTGCAAGGTCTAGCCATACTACAGTCAGGTCTGATTTGTTCACCTTTGCTTCTCTAATGAGCTGGCTGATTGCACTGGTATGCTCCACACACCCTGAGAAGCCTGGCACTCCACCCTTCTGAACTGTCGTATCAATGTACCCATTTGTGGTCAGGTAGGTTGTCAGTCTTCTGGCTAAGATGGCGAAGAATATCTTGCCTTCCACGTTTAGCAAAGATATTGTTCTGAACTGGCTGATGTGTTTGGAGTTCTTCTCCTTTGGAGTAAATATACATTCGGCATGTAGCCACTCATCATGTATTATCCCCTTCCTCCAGATCACCTTAAGTAGGTTCCATAGTCTACGCAGCAGGAGAGGGCACATCTTGTAGACCTTGTATGGTATCTTGTTTGGTCCTGGGGCTGATCCCATTCTCGCTTTCCTCACAACTTCTTTCACCTCTAAGAGCGAGGGCTCTTTACTTTCCAGTGGGAATGTTGGGGGTGCCACAGGTTCTAGTCTTGGGCAATCCCCGAGTGGTATTAACCTGTCTGGATCTGAGTGAACCTGTCTGAGGTGTTCCTCGATGTCTGCCATGCTGGTTTCTAATTGGCCTGACCTTTCTTTGTCCAGAAGTTGTTTGGAAAATTTGTATGGGTTAGATACAAACTCCGCTCTCTTTTGTGCCCTTCTTCTTCTCGCCGTTCTCACATTCTCAGCCTTCCTTAAAGTCTGTAGCTGTCTCCTGAGAATGTCTCGTAGCTCCTGGAGGCCCAATCTCTCTTCTTGACTTGCCTTCTTGTATGCCTTGTTGAGGCTCTTCAGCTCTCCTCTAATCTGTTTCATGCGTCTCTGTCTCCTGTTGGGTGTCTGCTGGGGCTTTGGTCGACGTGTTTTCTTGGTGCCAAATCGCTCCTTAGCCACCGTGTAGACTAGAGTTGTCATGCACTTTAACTTCCTATCTACTGGTCCTTGCATGGTGGATGTCAGTATGGCATCTAGCTCCTTGTCTAAGTCGTTCCAGGCTCTTTTGTCTGTGGTCTTCGGCCAGTCAATTGGTTGTCGTTGTTCCACTGGGGCCTGATTGGCTTTGGGCTGCGGCAGGTCGTGTATTTGCTCAGTTAGTTCTTTTTCTCTTAGTAATTCCAGAAGCGGGTCCTCTTCATCCTTCATCTCGCCAGCTAGTGTCGAAGTAGCACTACTTGTCTGGGCAGTGAGCTGTTCAGCAGCGGAGAGGTCCCCAGTACTATGGGTTGTGACCTGACTAGGATCCTCCTGCGTCTCACCAGGGATCAAACCTGCGCGCTGTTGCTGTTCAGTTCTCTGACCACACACAGTTCTGGCTTGGTGGATTCGTAGGCCTCTGAGGTTTTTGCAGACCTTGCCACACCTGCATCTAACAACTGTCGGTGTTCCAGTCAATGTCGTTTGGACTAGCTGTGTCGTTACCGTGAAATCCGTCCTATTGAGTCTTTCTTCCACCCTCCCTCTCGGAAGACTCTGAGGGTATTCTTCAATGTTCGAGTCTGTAGCTGTTGTATGTGGGTTGTCCTCTCTCGAAGACTATATATATTTATTTATTTATATTTATATATATACTTGCAACAAAAAATACAAAAAAGTAAAACGAAATCAAATTAGTTCAATTATTACAGTGACTAAAAAGTGATACATAATTATACTTATTTAAAGATAACAATCATTGGGCCCTTTTTACTGAACATCATAGGCCAAATTAACACTGCGATACTATTTTAAACGCTAGCCTAGGGAAAGGAAGATTTCTGGTTTAAATCTCGCTCAATCAACTTGAATTTGTGTTTGCAAAATATTAATCCACGTTTTAACCTCCGTACCTAGGTTTATAAATGTGTACATTGGAAGAACATTTCATAAATACGTTGATACGCGGTCTAGAGGTAACATACCGAACTCATATTTCACAGGTTCGATCCCACATCCAAACCTAACATACTCACTCGTCTTTCGTTTAAAGTGCATTGTACTTGTTGCTTCACACAGGCTAATCAGGGACGACTCTTTCCGCCTACACTCTATTTTTTGTAAGAAGAGAAATTCTTCGAACAAAAAATATCATACAAGCGGAAAGTGTCGTCCCTGATTAGCCTGTGCAGACTGCACAGGCTAATCTGTGATGACACTTAACGCACATGCATTAAATCCTTTTTTCGCAGAGCACGGCCCATTTTATAATACCCATTTTTGCAAGACAAGGCTCATTTTATTTCTGTGTACATGAGTATTGTACGAAAACAAACTTCTTAAGGCATTAATGATATCAATACTCATAATGTATACAATTTTGATAATATTCAAAAGGAAACCTGCTTTTTCCTGAAATAAAATGTCAAATATTTTATATGATCTCACCCTTTCATAAAAAAATACCAAATAAAATATGCACGTTTAGAGAATGGAGCAGAATTGACGTAAGTATTTGTATTCATAATCATTTGGAAATCCAAATGTAACTAACACCCATGCTTTTATTTGTGGATTTAAATAAGATAACTGACAGCTTTTAACAAGAATAGTTTGTTAATATGAATACAAGTTCTGTATAAAAATGTATACAATGTTTAAAACTTATCTCATATATACGGATTACACTGATGCATTGCCCAACAGGCTGCGTAATTACTTTGTAAAATCACGAACGTCTGCACATCCATTAAGAATTCAGTCAAGCGGATACCCTAATAACAAGATCCCTCGTAAGGAACATAATTGCTTATGTTGTGACCTCATAGATACACTTTATAGAGAGGAAACATTCAAGGTTTCTTGGTCTCGAATGCGGTCAGAGTGGCTCGTGAACAGACTGTGCAAATGCATATTGGGTCGCATATGACATAAGACCCAATTTCGCTTGACGCGGTTCATATGTTCTTGTTATCGTGCATCCCGATAAAAAAATAAACGTGTCATGTTGTCAAGTTCCATAATTTATAAATATCAACGTGTAAAACTGAAATTTTCATTTTAGTAAATACTGATTTGAAGCTTTAACTATGCAAAATACTATTATAAATACCATATTAAATGAAACACAATAATACAATGTAGTTATTTCTACTGACTTTATAAATACCACATTAAATGAAACACAATAATACAGTGTAGTTATTTCTACTGACTTAAATCATAGTTATGTATTTATAAATATATATTATATTTAACTATTTTTGCAATTGAACGTGTGTGATGACCGCTTTTTAAAATTTGAAGTGGTTAATAATTTGGCCGGAGCATTGGTCATTGAAAAATTAAATGCATGAATTGTAATATATTGGAAAGTGTCATTCTTTATTGTAAACAAATATGTTGCATTTAGGTTACTAGATTCTTTCGTTAGTTTGTTTTTGTATGATTAAAGTGTATGCATTGCAATAAAATGACACGTGACATAACTTTATTGCAACTTCGTATGCATCAATGTACATACACACAAGTTTGAAATACATTGGGATACATTGTCGCGGCTAAATAGACGTGTGGTGCTATTTTGAATCATTTCTTGCCATACAAAACAAATACTATTGTTTCGGCTTGAATAGCTGTCAAGAAGTTTGCCTGCAGCTTTAGCATTTTGTTAAGTAATTAATTGTTAACCTTTCCGATGTAACCGATATGTCCGGTTGACCTGTTGTTCTTGATGCATCTCCGTTTTTTGCAGAGCGCGAAAACCGCACCCGGTTTTTCGATGCCATCTTATCGGGAACCGCAGCAGCAGGAAAAACAACAGCTATAACTGCAACTGCTAACAATATGATCGCAGTAGGGTTTTTTTCAACGTCGCAGCGTCAGCTGAAACAACGCGTACGAGGGTTTGCGTGTTGCAGAATTCACAATCGGCTAACGTTATAATTACTACACGATAACGACTAAAACGGAAAATTAGGAACCACTGTCGTTATTTAAAATACCACAAAAACTATAAATCCCCGGTTTTTCGACTACAAAACATGTCTGTATGTCGTACGTTATTTATCACTCAGTAATGAAAAATATTTCAAGGTCAGTTATGATGTCAATTTTTCATTTTTAATCCATTTTTAATCCAAATTACAAAGTTAAACATCCTTCTACTAAAGCGTTGTATTGTTACACATCCACTGAATCAAATGCACGCAATTTAAGTGTCTGTCAAAACAAACTTAGATCTGTTTCCTTTAAAACACCAAGCTACGCTTTAAAGTATGTAAAAGAACGCATCAGTAGTTCTTTATGTTTTTGTCACAAGAAAATACAAACATTAAGTAATGCATAACTTAAACTCGCATCAGTTTTCATATACGAGTGCTTTTAACTTTAGATCGACCGGTGACAGCCTCTCCATGCATGAATGTCTAGGGTCAGTTTACAATATGACGGACAAATGCTTTAATAAATATAAAAACGTACATATTTTTGTGACACAATATAGGTAAAACAGTGCATTAACAAGTAATACCGTAATTACTCTATGTTTTCGGACACTTAAAAATAATATAAAAAATTCGTGTCCGAAAACTTAGATACGAAAAATATTAACAAAATACAGGTGTCCGAAAACTTAGTGTCGGAAATAACGGACGAACATTCGTGTGTCCGAAAATAAAGAGTCACGAAAAATAATTATTTTTGCTAAAAAAGGGGGTGTCCGAAAACTTAGAGTGTCTGAAAACATGGAGTAATTACGGTATATATTTTTAAAAACAACAACGGCATTAAAGATTATAATATACAATAATGCTGAAATTTTATTTTGGCATAGAACTGCCTTAACATAAACAGCAATCAGCTACTGAGCATTATGATTCCAAAAAAAATATTTACTGCTTTTAACGAATATAATACTGTTCTGTGTTGTGTATTATTATAACAAAATGAATTGTCAAGGACCTAATAATGCCAATAAGTGATATACGTTACATTTATTGAGATGGATATGTTATACATTATTTAACTTATTACTAAAGTGTAATGTAGTATTTAGCTGATAAAGTATAATATACTATTAATTATGCTTAACCCATGTATGCCTAGCGTCTAGAAAAAGGCCTTTGCAAACAGCGTAGACCCAGATGAGACGCCGCATGATGCGGCGTCTCATCAGGGTCTGCGCTATTTGCTAGAAGGAGTTTATGTAAGAAATATTCTAAACATAGAAATAAATATACTAGACATCCCTAATTATGGAAATAAATTGATCCAATTTAGAAGGATGGGAGAGTCCACTAGGCACAAGTTGTGCACAAAGTCTTCCGGAATAGCTGAAAAAACGCGTTGTTTTCGTTTTGTTTTTTGTTTCCCATATGCTTATGTAGGTAATGATACATCATGAGTTGTGTCAACTTATTTGTGCGTCGGATCGTTCTACTTAAGCAAATTTCATCTCGATAATGTATTGATATTACCAAAGTAAAACAGGTTTGTATTTGTTAAATTTCTAAGTTTTTAATGAATCTGAAATCTTGGTGTTAGTTTTGGGTTCCTTCAGTCGAATGTTTCGTTAAACAGATAAACCTTACACAGACGAACATCGCGAACGCATTCAAGCTACAGGTTGACTGGCTCCGTTGGAAAAATGCTGGACTACACATCCGAGGATCTGAAGGTTAACCCATTTATGCCTCGGGGACTCTCCCATCCTTCTAGATTGGATCAATTTATTTCAAAAATTAGGGATTTCTAGTATACTTATTTCTATATTTAGAACATTTCTTACAGAAATTCCTTTCAGCAAACAGCGCAGACCCTGGTGAGACGCCGCATCATGCGGCGTCTCATCTGGGTCTACGCTGTTTGACAATGCCTTTTTTTTCTAGACGCTAGGCATAAATGGGTTATTTAAGTAACATAACTGTTGTGGAATTTGCTTACAAATAATTCTTACGGCATTTCGCACTTACCTGTAATTCATGAATGGCAGTTTTCAGTTTATAGCGAAAGTTCTTAATACTAGTTGATCAGCCGAACCTGTAAAAGTGTGATTAGGTTTACTGACCGCCTTCACCCCGATATGTGTGAAATTATCTTGAAAGCGCCTGAAACAGTCGGAAATAGCCTGAAATAACTTACCCATCCATACCAATTGTATGGTGGTGTTTTGCTTGTTCTGCTTTATTAGTTAGATTAAGACGGAAAGGTGTGAATTCTATCGTGTATGTGTCGAAAGGAGTAAATCCACAGACGACAGTTAAGTAAAACATTCAACAAAGGAAATGATAATTCCATTTTAATAACAACTGTTATGTTTCTCGTGTGCTGCACCCACTTTAATGAATTCTATGAAGTGTTCGTGGCAAACCCGGGACCTAAATACACACACTATTCTACGCAGGCTCTTGAACTGGAATGGTAATTTCAATGCTATGCCTGTAATTCAGGCTTTTAAAATTATCGAGGATAAGAGTTACAAACGTTAAATAAAGTGTCCGATTTCTATTGCTTATTACAAAAAGGAAAGTTTGTAGATATCTTTGTCAAGATTGTTTATTTGCTAATGCGAATATATTTTTTCTTTTGCCAAAAGTGAACAAGTTCGATTGGGTCATTCTTTGGCTCCATAAATAATGCGTTTTTGAGCGACTTAAAACAAACTATACAAAGAGCTATGACGGATAAAGCAACAAACTGAGAAAGTTTAAATTATATCAATAACAGTGTTAAACTGGTGTTACCGTGGGAGGTTTGGTTGATGCCAATCCTTTACTTCCGTATTTGGAAGTTAAGATGGGGAACCGGACTAAATTTGAGATGGGTAGGCTTACCGTCATGCAATGAAAAGCGCCCCGGTGAATGCTGTTTTCGACATCTTTCATTACGTAAAGAACGGCATCGGTTTAACAACATCTATCGTTCTCTCAAATTATAGGAATGTACCTTTTCCAAACATGTTTAATCCGGTTTAAGTAATACAATTAATAGAGATAAGCAGGTTTGATGGTGCATATAGATTACACGAACATGACACAGTATATAGTCAGTATTAGGCCTAAAGATTTAAATTAAGAACAATCACAATCAGCATTAAATCCTGAAGATTAAAAGTATGGATAAAAGATTAAAACGTTTGAATAGTGATGTTTTGTTTTTTAAATTTATAATCAAACGCAAACAAATAGATTTAAATAGCTTTCCTGTTTACTCTTAAATGGGCACGATACACAATATTTCGTAGGTATGACACTGTCTGAATGCGTCCATTTTAATACACTAAACTAACAGAGTGATTGAAATATAAATATAATTCACATTTACCCGGTGTAAATGCTACTTAAGGAACGATTCCATTATACAATCCGGTCCGTTTAAAGGGCCCAGTTGTTAAATTTACCTACAGGAAACTATGAGAAATGATCTGAATTTTTATCAGATACATGGCATTACTTAACGTGACATGTATTTGGGCTTTGCTCTGTGAAATGGGGTTTAATGCATGTGCGTTAGGTGTTGCCCCAGATTAGCCTGTGCAGTCCGCGCAGGCTAATCAGGGACGACACTTTCCGCTGTTATGATTTTTCTTAGCAAAAATCCACTTAAGGCGGAACGTGTCGTCCATGATTAGCCTGTGCGGACTGCACAGGCTTATCTGGGATGACACTTTACGCACACGCATTAAACCCCATTTTCACAGAACACGGCTCATATCTTTTAAGTGTAGTACATGTACTGGGATGCATCAGATTTGCTGTTGTTGAGTCCTGCATTACCAGCAGGTTGAAATTAACCCATTTATGCCTATGGTCTAGATAAAAGTCCTTGGCAAACAGCGTAGACCCAGATGAGACGCATAAATATAGAAATAAATATACTAGACATCCCTAATTTTGGAAAAACATTGATCCAATTTAAAAGGATGGGAGAGTCCACTAGGCATAAATGGGTTAAACAACTTTTTCGATATATTAGTAGCGGAAAAGTACCAAATACCACTGAAATTCTTACGTGTCACGAATGACCCCCATCCGTCCATGGTTATATTTCACAAAGGCTTGCTAAGCTATTAACAATGTTTATATTCGATGTAGGTATGTATGAAGTCATTGTTGGAAGGCCAATAAAACGCTCAGTTATATAGCGAATACATGAATAATGTGACCACAATGGTCTATACCGACCGACGAGGGCCGGTTTGGATTATACAACCCTATAGTAGCAGGTGCACACAAAGGTCCGAAACTCATAATGTCAGTGCCCTCATGCAACTATGTAAGGTGCGAGTCATGATGGATCAGGTACATTTATGTTAGGAATGTTACCAGTTTGCTTGTAATGCCATATGGCACATACATGTAAACACTTTATTTGTGGTGAACAATGTAGCAGCAGATTCTTAATTATGCATCACAGTAGATTGATAGTTTTTGTCAGATAAAAGCATCTGGTAAACGTAAAATGAGTTTGTACGTCGTATTTACTCAAACTGTCGCCTAAAGTTACCTGTGGCATTTTAAAGTAATTAAACATTACGCTATGTTTGATTTTTAGTTGGTAAAAAATAAAAAGACATATGGCCGCTTTATAAGGTGTTTATCTACTTTTTAAACAAAGAGATTTAAATAAATGCTTATATCTTAATTCATGAACTACGATTACGAATAGTTGGTATTTGTTTTACAAAAAACGTTGTCATATAGCAATACGAGGACTTCAAAATTAACTTTCCAGTAGTTGATTTGTACGATTCATGCTAAAATTGATCTTCTTTATTCATTGTTACTGTTGTTATGCTAAAAAACATATAAATTATTACCATTGCCTTCAGCAAAAAATGTTGTTTTATGATAAACGTAGCTTGTAGATATCAAGCACGATATGCCCGTCCTCTACGCTGCTACCTCCGCAGTCCCCGTCCCTCTTCCGGCAATGTAGTGAAACCACTACATGTATCTACCTATGGACAATTACCATCCCGCTCAAGCGATCCTTCCAAGTTCTGCGAGTCAGCAGAAGAGGACGTCCGGGTCGAGGGATGACGGTACTCGCTTGATTAACAGAAACCGAGGAAGTTCCCATATCCGACCCTCCTCATGCGATGTAGTTAAACCACTATCCTCCTACGGACAATTACCATTCCGCTTGGCGATTCTTTGGAGTCTTGAGGAAAATCTTCTGCGAGTGACTCTCCCTCCGATCGCAAAGTGCATGCTCCAGCTGCTGACTGAGCTCTGTTAAGCTATGGAATACTATATCTTTCATAGAGTTACCTTGATTTTTTAGACAATCGCCATTTTCTTTTACATTTTCAACTTTAATCGCCAGCTGACTGCTTCAATTGCCATTGGCGAGTTTGTCGATCGGAAACTCTAAAATATAATATCGTGACTTTGAAATAAAGTTAGAAAATTACGCTTTAAATGATTTAATTAAACAAAAAGATTTCAATTGTTGTTGCTTTTTGTCGCTTGTTGTCGCATATTCACCGCTGAAATTTGTGTCATAAATTGCACGTTTATTCAAACCACACGAAAATGTTCGCAAATAAAAATTATAATACGGGAGTTCATATCATTTGTGTCCTCTATTTGCTTATTATAAGTTTATTTTTTTCTCCATCGAAATATAAGGTATTCACATATTTGATTAGCATGCAGTTTTTTTTTACACATTCAAATCATACTTTTCAAGCCACGTCATGCGAAAATAGATATTATGGCGCGTTGGCTAACGAAGCTAAAGCCATGTCTGCGCAGTTGCGCAAAGTTTCGTGGTCTCATTATGTATTGACTTCCCTACTGCAAAATTCGGAGGCTGAACCATAGCTATGTTCGCCGCATATGACACAATTCGGAGGTGAACCATAGCTATGTTAGCCGCATATGACACAATTCGGAGGCTGAATCATAGCTATGTTAGCCGCATATGACACAATTCGGAGGCTGAACCATAGCTATGTTAGCCGCTAATGACGTAAGACCCATTTTTGCATAACGCGGATCTTTAAAAATATCTCTGTTTCTTATAAATGGATCATCTTAGCACAATCGATAGGAAATAGAAGTCAAACTGTGTTATTTGTAGCAGGAACCTATACAAACAAATATAGGTCCCTGTTTATAGCGAACTGGCAAATTTCGGTAGCATTGTTGTCTTTCAAGAAAGACTTCCATACCGACTGAAGAGTACGACAAACATTTGTGGCAAGAAAATAAAACGATTTCGCCCTTATTTGATTTTGCAGCACTAAAAAACTGGCTAAAAGAAATATAAACCTATTTTGTTGTTGATGAACAAGAATCGAATTTCGTTACATCCTGAGTATTTGTTAGAAGGGTGTGTGTATAAGTCATAGTTTATTTACAGTTCATCTCAGCGTCTTCGCGACTGGTTTAAGTGCGGACCATGTATCAGGGTCAACGGACCGAGACGTATAATTAACTCGAGACGTATAATAAACTGGTTATCTATACGCATGATCGGATTTGAGCTGCTGCGGGATAAAACTTAGCTTTTATTTCCTTGTTTAATCTCATGATCTTGACCAGTAAAAATGCTGGATTTAGTTTACACTTGTCAATGATCTTTAACACTAACAATGTTGGATTAAGTTTAGACGTGTCAATAACGACGCTGACATCTATAATGCTTTTTAAGTTGAAAATAACAACAAATAGTATGCATGTCTAGTTTGTACCGACCAGTTCGGATCGATGTTGTTAGTTTAAGATGTTATTATATTTCGTTACTTCGCTTATCTTAAACTATTTATTAGATTTTCTTGTACGACATCTGATCAGTTAAGTCTTTAATTATATAAAATCCGCTCTGTACCGGTATATTCATGACGTGTTTTTTTGAAATTGTAATGTGTTGATCGCCATTGTTCGTTGTAAGGTTTTGTAAATACAACACACACTTCAAATGCCATTTTGCCTGATACATCCATATCAGAGTCGCGCTCTAAGAACACGGGGCTTACTGCAGGTGCGTAGTGTCGTCCGCACAGGCTTACCAAGGACGACACTCTCCGCAGTAACTCGATTTTCGCTTTACTTTCTTTAACGAAATATACCATAAAAGCGGAAAGTGGCGCCTCAACAGTTTTTTAATTCTCAGCACATACATGTGTGATACGAGTCTCCAAATATATAGACATAAAAATGTGAGGACTGCACATGCTAATGTAAGACGACACTTTTCGCACATGCATTAATTAACCTCGGTTTTCAATGAGCAATAGTGTAAGTGTATATTGTGTATTCGCTGGGCCCACTTTGTACAACTAAACTCCGCGACAATATGGCGGGTTCGAGCATTTGGTCGGTTTAATCCCCTAGGGAAGACGCTTCGCCTATATTGGATTTTCGCTAAGAGACTTTCTTTAAACGAAAATTACCAATAAAGCGGTAAGTGTCGTCCCTTATAAGCCCAGGCCAGTCTGGGACGCCACTTGCATTAAGTCCGGATTTTTCCCGCAGCACTGCTCATTTTCGAAATTTTATCACACTTAAGTAAATATTGGTTAGATACAATGTTCTATAAGTTTTAAACTGCAAAGTTGGCTTTACAAAATCTAAAATTCTAGCAAAACTTAACAAAATCCAAATAAGTCTGGTGATCATAAAATCATTTCATTTCTTAAAGTATAAATGCGCCTAGTAAAGTTGTAAATGAAACTCCTCTCACTTAACAGTCCACTTTGGAGTAACCCGTACCTATGCTCGAAGCCGCCATATCTGCGCGGAGTTTAGTGAAGATTTAAGGAAGTGGGCCCGACATACGTACAACATACATCGCACACTAAAGGACATCTGCATCTTTATCAAGTCATTCCCGTCCAATTAATTTTCAGGGAGTCATCGCCGCTTGATTATTACCGGTAATGCGGATTTTTCTTTTCCGCCTGACATCCCAGGAACAAGATACACATTTGATAAAAGTTTATACGCATTTCCCTTTGAATGTGGACATGCGAATATTGTCCAGGTCGCTCGGATACATTGATTATGCCGGGAGTTATTGCCCTTGGAATAATAATTGCCTCCGGAGCTTAACGGCAGAACGGTTGGGTGTCAGGTTAGCGCAGTGGTCTGCAAACGCGTGCCTCACCTAGGCCGTTAAATTCCCATTCCCTGCGCATTTGAGCTTGGTCTGTGATCACCATACCATACAAGTCAGTTGGTCGGCGGTCACCATACCAGACAGGTGGGTTGGTCGATGGTCACCATACGAGACAGGTGGGTTTCCCTTCGGGTTCACACCACAAGACAATACGAAAATTAAATGCCGTTCAATAAATATAGAAAAAAACTTGAAATTGCAACGTTAATTCTAAATGTTCCAAATTTGTCTTCTAGTAAAAAATGCGATAAGAGTGCCAAGACGCTCTCCGAGTCCTAACCTAATGCAACCTTGTGAGTCGAAATACATAAATCCTTTCCAACTTAGATACGTATTTTGACGCATTTGTAGTCTCTCTAAAGGTAAATTTAATACAAGACCTTTCTTACTAGATTAAAGTTTTAAAGGTTTCATCTCTAAACCTTAGATACTGGTGAGCAGCAAACAGCATAAAACCCGAGTTACTCTGGTTTTATGCTGACCGCACATAGCCATTTTCACTTTGCCTCTGAGTGGGGAAGAGTTAATTAGGGGTCACTTTTTGCAAAGCTTAACCCATTTTATTTTATTTTACACTTTAATAAGCACAATTAACAATGGACAACTTGGAGTCATCTTGTTTAACCAGATCTGCATAGCCCGTGGCATGATTACTTGTCTCCATGTCTTAACCAGATCAAAATATTAATTTATTTGCGTCATTGGATACCAAAAAAGCTAGGTTTAAAACAACATTGATTACTCCTAAAACTGCTTATGAAAGTTGAGTTTCTTCCAGTATTAATGTGCAAGCACTAAGGGATATCTGACCCTCTTTTTTCGTGAACAACTTCTCAAGTAGTAAGTTTTTTCTTCGATTTGTGTTAAGCAATATGCCGAAATCTGCACAACAGCTTTTTTATTCAGATTTTAATAACAAAGAATACCCACACGTTGCAGTGTAAATACAGACATATATGCACACTTTTGTATATGGGCTGTGCTCTTTGAAAAGGGGGTTAAATGCAGTCCACCCAGGCTAATCAGGGACAACATTTTCCACCTAAACTGGATTTTTGCAAAGAAGAGACAGACTGCACGGGCTAATCTGGGACGACACTTTACGCACATGCATTAAATCCCCTTTCCACAGAGCATATGTACCATCTGTATGCAAATGCACATTAAAAGTATAAAACATTGACAATGGAAAGCTTGCTCACATGAGATTGCAAACAAAAATATAGCCATAAATGTGACAGAATTTAAAGAAACCATCTTTAATTGATGCCAAAGTGGTGTTATATTCTTCACATCTATATAATCACATCTTTGTAATAAAACAAGGGCTGTTTGTAAAACATGCATGCCCCGCATATGGGCTGTCCGTTGTAGTGGCAGCCATTGTGTGAATACGTTTTTTGTCACTGTGACCTTGACCTTTGACCTAGTGACCTGAAAATCAATAGGGGTCATCTGCGAGTCACGATCAATGTACCTATGAAGTGTCATGATCCTAGACAAAAGCGTTCTTGAGTTATCATCCGAAAATCATTTTACTATTTCGGGTCATCGTGACCTTGACCTTTGTCCTTGTGACCTCAAAATCAATAGGGGTCATCTGCGAGTCATGATCAATCTACCTGTGAAGTTTCATGATCCTAGGCATATGCGTTCTTGAGTTATCATCCGAAAACCATCTGCGAGTCATGATCAATCTACCCATGAAGTTTCATGATCCTAGGCGTATGCATTTTTGAGTTATCATCCGGAAACCATTTTACTATTTCGGGTCACCGTGATCTTGACCTTTGACCTCAAAATCAATAGGGGTCATCTGCGAGTCATGATCAATCTACCCATGAAGTTTCATGATCCTAGGGGTATGCGTTCTTGAGTTATCATTCAAATGCCATTTTTACTATTTCGGGTCACCGTGACCTTGACCTTTGACCTAGTGACCTCAAAATCAATAGGGGTCATCTGCGAGTCATGATCAATGTACCTATGAAGTTTCATGATCCTAGGCCCAAGCATTCTTGAGCTATCGTCTGACAACCACCTGGTGGACGGACCGACAGACCGACCGACAGACCGACCGATCGACATGAGCAAAGCAATATACCCCCCTCTTCTTCGAACGGGGGCATAAAAATGATATTACCGGTAATCAGATAATATATCATCATGTGTCAAAAATGTGATTCCACCATCAGGTGACACTGAGGAGAACTTCAAAGACAGAAGTTTGGGGCATGCAGATTCTCCATAAATTAAAACAGGAGTGCTGAAGTGAGGGAAATTGAAATCTTTTGTGCACTTAAAATGAAACCAACAATATGACCATGACTGTTAATCAGGGTCTTTATATCACATGTAGTAAATGCCAATGTAGAAAAGGTCATAAGCAGTAGTCTTTTTTTTACATGTCTCAATGTGTCAAATGTCATCTCTGTTTATAGATCTGCAAAGACTAATCAGTGAGAACACTTTGCACTAAAACTGATTTTTGGCTTATAAGAGAATTCTTTTCAAACAAAAAATATCAGAGAGGGATAACCCTTATTAGCATTTTGCAGATTGCCCTGCTTTCCAGAGTAAAGCTTATATGTCTTTCTAGATATTACTTTAAAAAAAATCAGAAATGCGTTTGTCGGAAACACTTTGTCCCCTCCTGTGCCCTTTGAATTTTTGTGACCTTTGACCTTGACGATGACCATGACCTTTAACCACTCAAAATGTGCAGCTCCATGAGATACACATGCATGCCAAATATCAAGTTGCGATCTTCAATATTGCAAAAGTTATTGCAAAATGTTTAAGTTGGAGCAAACAAACCAACAGACAGACCAACAGACAGGGCAAAAACAATATGTCCCCCATTATAGTGGTGGGGGACATAAAAATTATCAAGCCATCATATTGCTCTTTTGTTATTTCATGGTCAGGTAAATCATGCATTAAGCCCCGTTTTCCCAAAGTGAGGCCAAAATATTATTGCATGTTCCTACTATTGTCTCTGTTATGTAAGCCTCGTTTTCCCAAAGACCAACTCATATATTTTAGAGTTCATCTGTGTCAGATGTCAATGATGACAAAGACCTCGTGTTTCTCATCCGAGTCGTGGATCTGCATATTGGAGTAAGTGATTGCCTTCACCTCCGTACCCTGGGGATGCTTGGAGATATCAAACTCCTCGCCGTACCTGAAAATATGGGTGTCATGCTCTCAGAAAAAGCATTTGCAATGAGCGTCGTCTATAATCAGCAGTCTGCACAGGCTAATTAGGGATGGCACTTTGGATTTTTGTTGAGAAGAGTTTTCCTCTGATTGAAAAATTCAATAAAAGCGGAAAGTGTCATCGCTGATAAGACTGTGCAGACTACACAGGCTAATCTGGAACCACACTTTTATGCACATGCATCCAACTCCTTACCATACCTAAAAAAGTGTACATTAAGTGTTAATATAATCTAAAAGTGCAGTAAAAAAAGCCCCCCCCCCAAACACAGTCCTAAAACAAATCACCACATTCATTGGATTTTTTCCTGCAAAATAAACTTGATTTGAAGTGATTTTGTTAACCTTTCTTTTTAATTCTAAATGGATAGCCGAAAGTAGGCTTCATACCCCCAAATATCCATTAAATTAATGGCAGTTTATTTCCAAAATTGAATCATCCATCTGTACCTTTATATCAGCCAGTTAATGAATGCAATCCCTTAATTAGTTTGTTCACTTTCATTTTTTTACCCACAATTAAAGGCTAGGACATTTTTTCAAAGCCTTTTAAAAACTCAAGCAAAATAAAGTGATCTGGTTCAAAAATTAAAACCATAAAAACAAAAATAAACTTTCTTAACAAAGCCTTTACTGTGATCGGTAAAGATAGAGACCATTTAAAATAACTAATAAAAATAACATAAAAATTTCCATTCTCATGGCAATATAAACCAAAACCTTCCCACAGCTGAGTTTCAAATAACAACAAATGTATAACTGCATCACAACAATTATTTAACATACAATACCCAGACCTATTATCTAGTCTCATTTACATGAAATTAACTAACTTGAGCCTCTTAAATAGCGTCAGTTCACACACAGATAATTTTCTGTCTCAAAATTAGGCCATTCTTTGTAAGTAAGCACAAAGGTATATTTTTTAGGCTAATGGCAGGATTTAATGCAACACAAAAGAAAAAGTATACCTCAATGAATGCAGTGGCGGGTTATACAATAAACCGTATGCAAAGTTTCATGAAAGCATATCTGAGTTCTTTACTTGGCCTGAGAATTTAATTGGTTAAGTCCACATGAATACCTTTATACTCTATCACAGCACTGTTGATATTTTTAATGAAACACACTTTTCTGCACAAATAAGTATTTAAATACAAAAACTACAAAAATTCATCTGTGTACAAAAGGCCATATTAATGGCAAAATAGGTCACAGTCTGAAGAAATACCAACACACAATTTTGGGACTAAACATTTTCTGGGTTCATACAACAATAAACAAGATATGTGTTTGTCAGAAACACAATGCCACCTATTGCGCTGCTTTTAAATAAAATTTAAATAATAATTTTGCAGGTTAAGAAATTATCCCCCTTTTAAAGCTTATTACTTCACCTGGATTGTGTTTTGAGTTTTGACCTTGGATGATGACCTTGACCTTTCACCAATTAAAATGTGCAGCTTCATGAGATACACATGCATGCCAAATATCAATTTGTTATCTTCAATATTGCAAAAGTTATGACCAAGTTTAAAGTGACAGACAGACAGACAGCCAGGCCAAAAATAATATACCCCCGATCTTTCGATCCGGGGGCATAAAAACCTGAAAATTTTGCTCTTTGACCTGAAGGCTGCAAGGGCCCTTAATGAGTCTAGGATGAAGCCTGCCAACCTTGGATTCCTAGACTTTATTAAAATACACATAAAAGACTTGAAAAACAAGATGCGTTTGTGAAACACATTGTCCCCCTATATGACGTTTGACCTTGTAGGATGACCTTGACCTTGACCCTTCGCCACTCAAAATGTGCAGCTCCATGAGATACACATGCATTTCAAATATAAAATTGCTAGCTTCAATATTGCAGAAGTGACATTACATGAGCAATTTTGACCCATATATTTGACCTTGAAGGATGACCTTGACCTTTCACCACTCAAAATGTGCAGCTCCATGAGATACACATGCATGCCAAATATCAAGTTGCTATCTTCAATATTGCAAAAGTATTCATAAAATAAGCGATTTGGGCCACATATATTTGACCTCTGACCTTGAAGAATGACCTTGACCTTTCACCACTCAAAATGTGCAGCTCCATGAGATACACGTGCATTCCAAATATCAAGTTGCTATCTTCAATATTGCAAAAGTACTTATAAAATGAGCGATTTTGGCCACATATATTTGACCTCTGACCTTGAAGGATGACCTTGACCTTGACCTTTCACCACTCAAAATGTGCAGCTCCATGAGATACACATGCATGCCTAATATCAAGTTGCTATCTTGAATATTGAAATACTGCAAAAGTGTACATTAAATTAGCGATTTTGACCCATATATTTGACCTTTGACCTTGAAGGATGACCTTGACCTTGAGCTTTCACCACTCAAAATGTGCAGCTCCATGAGATACATATGCATGCCAAATATCAAGTTGCTATCTTCAATATTGCAAAAGTTATTGCAAATGTTAAAGTTGGCGCAAACAGACAGACCAACCAACCAACCAACAGACAGGGCAAAAACAATATGTCCCCCACTACTATAGTGGGGGACATAAACAGACGTAAAAGACTAGAAATTGACACACATTGACACAAAAATAAATACACAAAATACTAGTTTGCCTATCTGAACTTTTTTCACCGTTTGAATTCCATAACATGATAGATACCTACCCTTTGGCTTTGATGCGGAAATTTTCTGTGTCAAATTCTGTAATTTCTATTTTCTGAAAATAAACAAACCATTAATAAATTAATAAATAAATGCACCAGTACACAACCATGCTCTTGAATTAACATTTGATACAAGCATCCTTATAAACAATATAAAATGTACAACATTTAATACTTCAATAAATATGATCTTCTATATTGCCAAATATATTCAAATGTTAAAAGCACTCAAGTCAAAAGCACAACATGCATTGATATGCAGCACTTAACATCCATAATCCAAAGTCATCATGTACTCCAATTCATTTTAAAGGGGCATACCTAATGAATGTTGATTGTTTATGCTACTGAAAATGTTCTGATTTTAAGGGATGGATTAAAGGAGCATTTTGGGGCAAAAGCAGTAATATTTTATAAATGAGCTATGCCCTGTGAAAAGGGGGGTTAATGCATCAGCAGCATGTGTGTAAAATGTCATCCCAGAATTGCCTGTGCAGTATGCACAGGCTAATTTGGGACAGCACTTTTCGTCTTTACTGGATTTTTCTATTTAGTGGCTTTCTGTAAAACTGAAAATATCTTAAAAGCGGAAAGTGAAGTCCATGATTAGCCTGCGCAGACTGCACAGGCTTATCTGCAACGACACTTTAAGCACAAGCATTTAACCCCCTTTTCACAGAGCGTGGCTCAAATGGTTATTCAATAAAAGTTTTTAAACTTTATAATTCTCTTTTAGGTGCACAATTTGCTTAGTCATGATTTCATACATATTGTTTAAGGTAAGAGGGTAATGGTGCTGAACTTACATAAAGCATTTGAATTATTGTGTGCTCTGTGCTTCCCTTTTTTATTTTGATCTATCTACCTATAAATAGCTAAGTGTATACCTCTTACAGTTTGCAATATACGCCACATTCAAATTCAAATTTAAAATAGATCTTAACAAGAGCTGTCACCATAGGATGACTTATGCCCCCTATAAACGCTTGATAGAAGTTATGAGCTTTTTTCGAAACTTAAATGCAGATTTCGAAACCTAAACACGGACCCTACATTCAAGGTCAAGGTCACATGGGTCAAAATGATTGTGCATATGGAAAGGCCTTGTCCATATACACATGCATACCAAATATGAAGGTCATATCTCAAGGGACATAGAAGTAATGAGCATTTTTCGAAACCTTAACGCAGATTTCGAAACCTAAACGCGGACCCTAAGTTCAACGTCAAGAAACGGGAGTTAACATTTGTGTGCGTATGGAAAGGCCTTGTCCATATACACATGCATACCAAAAATGAAGGTTACATCTAAAGGACATAGAAGTTATGAGCATTTTTTGAAACCTAAACGCAAAGTGTGAAGGACAGACGGACGGACAGTCCGATCAATATATGCCCTCCTACCGGGGGCATAAAAAGTGAATCGTTGTGACAGACAGGCAGACAGACAAACTAAGTGACAGACAAACACAGATAAAGCCAATTCAATATCCCTGCGCACTTGATGGGGGATAATAAAGTCCTTGATTATTTTCAGGGGTGCCGTTTAAAAAAAATCTAACAAACCTGTGCAATAAAGTATGGTTCAGCAGAGAAAGCAAACAGCCACTCATCCATGAGGTGGAACAGAAGAGACTGCAGGTCCTCTCCTGGGGAGAGAAACACACAAACATGAACATGCGTATATCAACACACATATATGAACTGTGCCTTGCAAAAAAATGGTATTATGCACAAAGGCTGCCAGCCTAGCTCTAGACAAACCTGCGCATTAACACAGTCTTGTGAGAAGCTATCTATGCCATGTAAAGCCGCACAAGGTTTCCTGGTCTCATTAGGAGACTCATTAGCTTGTTATGGAGCCGTGTCATGCGAAAATAGGTCTTTTTTCCATATGCTGCTAGCATAGCTTAAAACCAGCCTGTGTAGTCATTCAAGGTTTTATGGTCTCGTTCTCGAACAGGGTAGCTCCTGACCAGATTAAACAGCTGCTCATGCTTGTCAGATGCCATGCTGGCTCCATATGGATTAAGACCAAGATGCTGCCAGTGTACCTCTTGACCAGCCTGCGCTTTCAGTTCACGCAGTCCGGTTAGCAGCTACCCTGAGCACTGTAAATTAGTGCAAGGTTTGTGGTCTCATACCTGAAAAGATTCACCACTGACCAGACTGTGCCAATGTGCTTGCAGGACTGGAGCTACCCTGGTCGCATGTGGCATAGGACCCATTTGTGCATGCCAGTCAAACTAGAGCTTTGTCACAGACGTGACGAATACCCCGGGCCCCAAATGCCGCATTGACACATAATATTTTGCATGTCGTCTTCATAAAAAAAACAGCGGACACCATGCTCAATTTTTAAAACGCACCTAGTGACCCCTTGACCTAGTTTTTTACCCAGAAAGGCCCATGTTCTAACTTGGCCTCAAGATCATCTCCATAAAACTTCTGACCAAGTTTGGTTAAGATCGGATGTACATGTAACTACTTGAATTAGAAGGGGACACCATGTTGAATGTTAAACAAGAGCACCGCCTTGCGGGTGCAGACCGCTCATCTATTTTCTTTTTAAAGGTGAAGGGACTCTCATTTTCAATCACAAAGGAGGGAGGAGTGGAGTGAAGAAGGGTGTATAGTGTGGGGTTGTGGACATTTATTACATTATCTTCCAAAAAAGCGAAAAAAAAAAAAAAAAAAAAAAATCGGGGGGGGGGGGGGGGGGGGGGGGGGGGGGGGGGGGGGGGGGGGGGGGGGGGGGGGTTTGGGTGCGATGGTTGGACGGTATTTCAAACATAACCGTTTTAAAAAAAAAAATGGGGGGGGTATAGTGTGAGGGTGTGGTGATAATTTGTGAGATGATCTTAAAAAAAAAAAAAAAAAAAAAAAAAAAAATCAAAAAAAAAAATTGGGGGGGGTGGGGGGGTGGGGGGGGGGTGTGGGGGGGGGTATAGTGTGAGGGTGTTGGTGGTCATTTGTGAGATGATCTTAAAAAAAAAAAAAAAAAAAAAAAAAATTGGGGGGGGGAGGGGGAGGGGGGGAGGGCACGGGGGATGGTTTGGGTGAAGTCTATTGTGGTATGTCAGGTAAGAGTAGTTTCATCAAAGTATCAATCAAATCTAATCATAAATAAAGAAGTTATGGCAATTTTAGCAAAATTTAATAATTTGACCTTGAGAGTCAAGGTCATTCAAAGGTCAAAGTAAAATTCAAGTTGCCAGGTACAGTAACCTCATGATAGCATGTAAGTATTTGAAGTTTGAAAGCAATAGCCTTGATACTTCGAGTGGATCGAAACACAAAATTTAACCATATATTAAAAGTTACTAAGTCAAAAAAGGGCCATAATTCCATAACAATGACAACCAGAGTTATGCAACTTGTCCTTTTACTGTACCCTTATGATAGTTTGTGAGTGTTCCAAGTATGAAAGCAATATCTATGATACTTTAGGGGTAAAGTGGACCAAAACATAAATCTTAACCAAATTTTAAATTTTCTAAGTATAAAGGGCCCATAATTCCGTCCAAATGCCAGTCAGAGCTACATAACTTTGCCTGCACCGTCCCCTTATGATAGTTCATAAATCTTGCAAGTATGAAAGCAATAGCTTTAATACTGTAGGAATAAAGTGGACCTAAACACAAAACTTAATCAAATTTTCAATTTTCTAAGTATAAAAAGGGCACATAATTCTGTCAAAATGCCAGTCAGAGTTACATTACTTTGCCTGCACAGTCCCCTTATGATAGTTAGTAAGTGTTGCAAGTATGAAAGCAATAGCTTTGATGCTTAAGGAATAAAATGGACCTAAACACAAAACTTAACCAAAATTGTCAATTTTCTAAGTATAAAAAGGGAACATAATTCTGTCAAAATGCATGCCAGAGTTATCTAACTTTGCCTGCCCAGTCCCCTCATGATAGTAAGTAAGTGTACCAAGTTTGAATGCAATAGCATTGATACTCACTGAGAAAAGTGGAACTAAACGCAAAACTTAACCAAAATTTTCAATTTTTTAAGTATAAAAAGGGCACATAATTGTGTCAAAATGCACGCCAGAGTTATCTAACTTTGCCTGCCCAGTCCCCTCATGATAGTAAGTAAGTGTACCAAGTTTGAATGCAATAGCATTGATACTTTCTGAGAAAAGTGGACCTAAACGCAAAACTTAACCGGACGCCGACGCCAACGCCGACGCCGACGCCAAGGTGATGACAATAGCTCATAATTTTTTTTCAAAAAATAGATGAGCTAAAAACGCACTAAGTGACCCCGTGACCTAGTTTTAGGCCCGAAATGGCCCATGTTCAAACTTGTCCTAGAGATCATTTCGATAAAACTTGTGACCAAGTTTGGTGAGGATTGGATGAAAACTACTTGAATTAGAGAGCGGACAACATGGTGAGGTTTAAAACGCACTAAGATACCCCGTGCCCTAGTTTTTGATTGGCATGACACATATTCAAACTTGACCTAGACATCATCTAGATACAACTTCTGACCAAGTTTGGTGAAGATTGGATGAAAACTACTTGAATTAGAGAGCGGACAACATGCTCAATGTTTAAAAGGCACTAAGTGACCCCGTGACCTAGTTTTAGGCCCGAAATGGCCCATGTTCAAACTTGTCCTAGAGATCATTTAGATAAAACTTGTGACCAAGTTTGGTGAGGATTGGATGAAAACTACTTGAATTAGAGAGCGGACAACATGGTGAGGTTAAAAACACACTAAGTGACCCCGTGACCTAGTTTTTGACCCGGCATGGCCAATGTTCGAACTTGACCTACACATCATCTAGTTACAACTTCTGACCAAGTGTGGTGAAGATCGGATTTAAACTACTTGAAATAGTCTTAGAGAGCGGACACCATGCTCAATGTGTAAAACGTACTAAGTGACCCCGTGACCTAGTTTTTGACCTGGCAAGGCCCATGTTTGAACTTGGCCTTAAGATCATTTAGATACAACTCCTGACCAAGTTTGGTGAAGATCGGATGAAAACTACTTAAATTTGAGAGCGGACAACATGCTGAATGTTTAAAACGCACTAAGTGACCCCGTGACCTAGTTTTTGACCTGGCAAGGCCCATGTTCGAACTTGGCCTAGACATCATCAAGATACAACTTCTGACCAAGTTTGGTGAAGATCGGATAAAAACAACTTGAATTAGAGAGCGGACAACATGCTGAATGTTTAAAACACACTAAGTGACCCTGTGACCTAGTTTTTGACCTGGCAAGTCCCATGTTCGAACTTGGCCTAGACATTATGTAGATACAACTTCTGACCAAGTTTGGTGAAGATCGGATGAAAACTACTTGAATTAGAGAGCGGATACTTAATATGGACCGACAGACAGACCGACCGACCGACAGACAAGTTCACTCCTATATACCCCCCTAAACTTCGTTTGTGGGGGCATAATAATTGGTAGTAAAACGTTTGATGAAAAACCTTACAAAAGATTCATTATTTTCATAAGTTTGTATTCATAATTATTTAGATATAGTAAACTTTTTTATACCTGTATATCTTCTTGTAACTAGTTTTTTAAGTGACAGTATATTGTGTAAATTTGAATGCATTTTTAATTTTTAAAATTAGTAAATATTTTTTTAATGAAAGTCTGTATTTGAGCAGCGCTCTGAGAAAACTCCAAGCTCCAAGATAAGTCTGTGCTATCCACACACGCTAATCAGGGACAACACTTACTGCTTTTATTGTATTTTTCGTTGAAGAAGATCTCTTATTAGCAAAAATCCAGTTAAGGCCGAAAGTTTGGTACCAGATTAGCCTGTTGGGGTTGCAACAAGGCTTATTTTGTGGTATTGCCTACCTTGTGCCTCCACCTCATGTTCATCTGTCATTTCAACAGTGGAGAAGTCAGTGGTCATATAGTTGAACATCGCCTGCACCGCCTGAAATAGTGACTGGCATGTCAACAATATGAGCCACGTCATGCGATAATGGGTCTTATGTCATATGTGGCAAGTCTCTGCTATGTTTTATCATCAGATATGATGTGCTTTTTAAAGTCACTCAAAGTTTAGTGATCTCATAAGCACTCGATTGGTCATTGTCTGCACGGGTACTACTTACATGTACCCCGGGTACGGTAAGTATACTAAAACATACCCGGTCGATATTAGACTGTACCCAAGTTTTATTCCCGCCCAAAATCCGATGTGGTAAAACGCGCTATCGATTACCGTAATTACAAATAAAACTTCAATTAAAAAATATCTGCATAAACATATTTTTTGAGTAGGAGTCTCGATAATAAAGAGGCAATTTAACAGAAAATTGACATACATATAAACATAATTAATTTAAAAAAAGATAGTCGACAACGACCAATTTAGCGTATATTTACCGTACCCGGGGTACATGTAAGTATACTTAAGTGTACCCGTTGTACATGTAAGTAGTACCCAAGCCGACAATGACCAATCGAGCCTCATTAGCAGCCATGGTAGCTCCTGACCACACTGACTGTTCATGCTAGTCTGCAGCTATGCTGGCCCTATATGGCATAAGATGATAATACCCATTGTCAAATGACACAGCTCATATGTATGTATTCATGTACAATATGTTTCTCCCATATAGCAATCAACCCCAAAATAATTGTTCGTTGGGTTATCAGGGATGGTTGAAACAATTGAGATGCCCTGTTCTACAGTAGAACCTTTCACACTGCACCACATTTAGACCAAAGGATACAAATGCATTTTAAAAGGGGAATAGATATATTGAAGTTTTAAAGAAATCCCAATACCATTCTTGAGAATATCTAAGCTTCATGAAAAACCTTAACCTCGCTAGTTAACTGATGCATAGCGTGAGTAAAAGAAATTGCCTTTTCTTTTCGAAATTTGAGTAAGAAAAAAGGAAATATTCAGACTGTAATGAAGTTTCTAGGATATTAATTGAATCGCAGAATGTCAAGAGTGTTGGTAGAATGTAATGGTACACACAAATAAGTATCAAACAAAAATTTGGAGCGCATGAAATTCTTTTGCACCCATACAACTCACCTGCTCAAAAGCCTCTTTCAGTGAATCTCCCCAGGCATGAATTCTGAAATTATAGTGAACCATTATACGCCTCATGAAACAAAATAAAATGTGTCAAATTTGTGATCAGTCAACTTAGGAAATCAACAAATAATGTCCAAAGAGTAATAATTATTTCACAGTACATGTATTAATCATTTTATGCATCAGGACTCGCGCTGTCAATTGCCAATGGAGCCATTTAATTTTTTTTGTATAATAACATTATATTAACCCATGTAACATGTTGTTAACGAGTAAGTTTTAAACAAATTAACAAAGTTTTGTAAGTTCTGCATAGCATAAGCAATGGTTTTGTTTTTAATTGTACTTTTTTAATCTAAGAACCAAAAGAAATTGTGTTAAATAGTAATACAAAGATACAATAGGTTACATACTAGTATACAAAGATACAATGGGTTACAAACTAGTACACGAAGATACAACGAGTTACAAACTAGTATACAAAGATACAGCTGGTTACAAACTGGTATACAAAGATACAACGGGTTACAAACTAGTATACCTACTGCACATCAGCTGTGTGATCAAGGTCTGAAAAGAGGAAACAGTGATATAAGACTCCTTACAGGAAAACTGGGCTTAATGCATAAAGTGCAGTACCATAGAAGCCAATGCAGTATGTACAGTCTGATCAGGGACATCACTTTACACCTAAACTTTCGTTTTAGAGAGATTTCCTATCAACAATTATTTTTTTAAGCAGAAAGTGTCGTCACTGATTAGCCACTGCAGACTGCACAGGCTAATCTTGAATGACTCTTTACGCACATGCATTTAACCCAGTTTTTCGAGAACGCGGCTCAATAAAACATTCACATAAGATACTGTTAAGAAGTAAAAAACAATATCTTAAATCAAAGGTTCTGTTTATTTTTTAACTAGTTGTTTGACATCAGGAATGTGCCTCCACATACTGGAAGTTAAATAAAAAAAATCAACATGAGCTTCAACAAAAGACAGGAAGACACTTGCGAAGTAAACTTACATTTGGGAAAGAGTCCAAAAACAATTGTGTATCATATTATTAGAACCTTGTTAATATATCCCGGTGTGACCCAAATTCGACGATGTAACAGTTACATGAAGCAATATATAGCAAATAATGAAAGAAATAATGAAATGTTTAATAGCACAAAATAATATTTTAAACTCGGCTGTATTACTTTGAAATGATTCCAAGACAATAATCATCCATTTAATCAATACAAATAGAACATCGTCGAATTTAGGTGTCGTCGAATTTGGGTTGCGGTAGGATAATTGGATATACATGTACTACAGATTTGGGAAAAACTAATTCAATATAAACATTTATATTAATTCAAAATATGAGAACAAAATGATATAAATTTTTATTCTAGTATATACTTTATTAAATTCAATATAACTGTTTTTAATAATTCAAAATATGAAAAAAAAACATATAAATTGTAGTAATATACCTGTACTTTGATGTTCATTTAAATATAATTATAATCAGATTATGAGATACTTAGATTGATTTTTTGAAATTGTGATTTTTTTTTTTAATTTGGATTTTTTTTACAATTTCGCTTTGGGAATGGATCCATTTTAAAGGACCTGAAGATACACCAGTATCATAGAAACATTTTCTTCATAATTATTATTTCACAAGAAAAGTTATATAGAGTTGCAATTGATTGTGATTTCAACCTGTCCAGTTTAAGCAATTCACAATTATTAAACACGATACATTACAAGCATTGTTTTTCTTGCCTAATTGGGAAAAGACACGTACCTGCCTAATTGGGAACTAAATTTGCGAAAAACGAAGAACACTGAAATTGGGAAAATTTGCATAGTAAAATTCATATTGGGAAAATGGTGTATTTGTTTTTTTGCTCTCAAATACTTTAAAATCGATAAGTGTTGTCAAGTTGTTAATATTACATTTACTTGAATCTAAGCCATAGAGCTGCATAGGGAAATTAACTAAAGTTTGCATTTTATTTATACAATTAAAAAAATAATAATTTAACCTTCAATTGGGAATTTTTTTGAAAGCAAATGTGAAATTTGTTGGTTTTCCCAATTGGTAAAGCGACAAATAATACCCATCACACAAACATGATGTAAACTAATAACTTTTTCAAGATGTGTGTATATTTTGGGCGATTTTGGAGGATTTTGGTAGATTTAGGTAGCAGGCAGTTCGAGTTGATTTTTTAATTGGATAGTATGGATAGTATGGCAACTAACAAATAAACTTAAAAAGTGTAAATCAAGTTTGATCTAAAGGACAATAACATATACTACAACCATAGCATGCATGACCACAATTTATTCAGTAGCAGAATAGTCAGAAAATAAATCAACTTGTACGTGGTGTGTAACCCATATTTATTCAAGTAATTTCTTATTAGGAAATTACATATTGTCACGAGTTAAGATGAAGCATTTAGAAATAAAAGTGCCTGTCACACAAACATGATTTTTTTTAAACTTTGTGTAGATTTAGGTCAATTTGGTAAGATTTGGGTAGATTTAGGTGTTTGAATGGGCAGGCAGTTTGAGTTGATTGTTTAAACTGTTGAATACGGCAACAAACAAACAAATAAACATAAAAATGTAAAACACGTTTGATCTAAAGGACAATAACTTATACTACAGCGATAACATGTATGACCACAATTTATTGGGTAGCCCGAACAGAAATCAATAAGCGAAGTGGTGTGTAACCTATATGTGATGTTTATTGGGGAATTACACAGGTGTATAGCGTGTGGCTATGATATTAATGAGTGAAAATATCATTTTGAATTATAAGTTATCAAATTATAACGAACAATCAACTTTTCTGAAAAAAATATAATTAAATTTATATGTAACAAGGTATCATAGAAACACGCTAACCACCTGCATGTGTCAAAATTTCATATCGTGCTGAGTAAAAATGAAGAATTAACAAGAGCACCGCCTTGCGGGTGCAGACCGCTCATCTATTTTCTTTTTAAAGGTGAAGGGACTCTCATTTTCAATCACAAAGGAGGGAGGGGTGGAGTGAAGAGGGGTGTATAGTGTGAGGGCGTGGACATTTATTACATTATCTTCCAAAAATGCGGAAAAATAATAAATTCGGGTGGGGGGGGGGAAAGGTATTTCAAACATAAAATAATAAAAATAAATCTTTGTGTTTTTTAACCGTTTCAAAAAAAATAAAATTGGGGGGCTGGGGTGTGTGTGGGGGGGGTATAGTGTGAGGATGTGGCGGTCATTTGTGAGATGATCTTAAAAAAAAAAATTGGGGGGGGGGGGAGGGGGGTTGGGGGTATTCTTGGGTGCGATGGTTGGAGGGTATTTCAAACATAATAAAAAAATAATAAAAATAAATATTTGTGTTTTTTAACATTTAAAAAAAAAAATTGGGGGGGGGGGGTGGGGGGGGGGGGGTGGGGGGGCTATAGTATAGTGTGAGGGTATGGTGGTCATTTGTGAGATGATCTTAAAAAAAAAAAAAAAATTATGGGGGGGGGGGGGGATTCAGGGGTGGGTGGGGTGGGGGGGGGGGTATAGTATAGTGTGAGGGTGTGGTGGTCATTTGTGAGATGATCTTAAAAAAAAAAAAAAAGATTAGGGGGGGGGGGAATTCAGGGGGGTGGGGGGAGGGGGGTGGGGGGGTATTATTGGGTGCAATGGTTGGGCGGTATTTCAAAATAAAATAATAAAAATAAATATTTGTGTCTTTTAACCGTTTCAAAAAAACACTATTTGGGGGTGGGTGGGGGGTTTAATATAGTGTGAGGGTGTGGTGGTCATTTGTGAGATGATCTTAAAAAAAAAAAAAAAAAAATAGGGGGGGGGATGGGGGGGGGGAGGGCACGGGGGATGGTTTGGGTGGAGTCTATTGTGGTATGTCAGGTAAGGGTAGTTTGGTCAAAGTATCAATTAAATCTAATCATAAATAAAGAAGTTATGGCATTATTAGCAAAATTTAATAATTTGACCTTGAGAGTCAAGGTCATTCAAAGGTCAAGGTAAAATTCAACTTGCCAGGTACAGTAACCTCATGATAGCATGAACGTATTTGAAGTTTGAAAGCAATAGCCTTGATACTTTAGAAGTAAAGTGGATCGAAACACAAAATTTAACCATATATTCAAAGTTACTTAGTCAAAAGAGGGCCATAATTCCGTAAAAATGACACCCAGAGTTTTGCAACTTGTCCTTTTACTGTACCCTTATGATAGTTTGCGAGTGTTCCAAGTATGAAAGCAATACCTATGATACTTTAGGGGTAAAGAGGACCAAAACACAAAACTTAACACAATTTTCAATTTTCTAAGTATAAAGGGCCCATAATTCCGTCCAAATGCCAGTCAGAGTTACATAACTTTATGATAGTTAATAAGTGTTGCAAGTATGAAAGCAATGGCTTTGATACTGTAGGAATTAAGTGGACCATAACACAAAACTTAACCAAATTTTCAATTTTCTAAGTATAAAAAGGGCACATAATTCTGTCAAAATGCCAGTCAAGACTTACATTACTTTGCCTGCACAGTCCCCTTATGATAGTTAGTAAGTGTTGCAAGTATGAAAGCAATAGCTTTGACACTTAAGGAATAAAATGGACCTAAACACAAAACTTAACCAAAATTTTCAATTTTCTAAGTATAAAAAGGGCACATAATTCTGTCAAAATGCACGCCAGAGTTATCTAACTTTGCCTGCCCAGTCCCCTCATGATAGTAAGTAAGTGTACCAAGTTTGAATGCAATAGCATTGATACTTTCTGAGAAAAGTGAACCTAAACGCAAAACTTAACCGGACGCCGACGCCAACGCTGACGCCGACGCCAAGGTGATGACAATAGCTCATAATTTTTTTTCAAAAAATAGATGAGCTAAAAAAACAATAGTGCCCATCTCACAAATGTGATGTAAAATAATTATTTGTATAAATTTTGTGTAGATTTGGGTCAATGACAGGAAGATATTGTAAGATTTGGGTAGTTGAATACATGTAGGCAGACAGTTTGAGTTTATTGTGGAAAATGTTAAGTATGGCAACAAACAAGTGAACTTTAAAATGTGAAACAAACCTTCAGGACGGTAACATATACTACAACGACCACATTTATGACCAAAATAAATGGGTATCGGATATTGGGTATTCGTGTCGCCCCTTTATAAAGATGGAAAAAATCGCTGAATACATTATGCAACATGCATTAAAGAAAACAATGCATGAAATAATAATTGTGCAAGTGTGACGCACAACATTTTATTGGACACAAGATATGTTTACTGTAATGTTGAACACTATTGTGCTTCGTTTTAAGCTAAATCTGTGGTGGGTTAAACAATTCTAGTATAGATGTGATATAAATCCACCATGAATTGAATTAGATTGTTGTTCGTGTGAAAAGGATATTTTAATTAATTCATAATTGTATAATTGCAAACAGCATTAACCATAAAAATTGAATTGGTCTTTTTATTCATATTGGTTGATTACTATGGTCGTCCACCAACAGTTTGATTAAAAAATCATCGGTTGGACGGGACTGTCACGATGACACCTTGGACATTATGCCACCCCTGCCTTATATAAAGGATGACGTTCTAGTGCTCATGAGCAGTTTGTGCATAGTGACGGTGGTGGCAAAATACATTTCAAAATTTATAAAATATTATTTATTAAGTCATTAAGTTTAATAAGACTATGGGTATAAAAATAATGTTGACTCACATTCGTATTTTCCATAAATGTTTGCACTATCACCGCCAGCACCATCATCATACGGATCATCATCATCATAACCATCACCGCCACCTCTATTTTCTTCATCATCAACGCCACCTTTATTATCATCACCCTCATATTCGCCATAATCACCATGATCATCTCTTGGACTCGCGTTTCCTTCAAGTCGCGGTTGTTTTTCTATTTTCCCATCACTGTCATGTTCACCCCCTGGACTCTCTGAATCGCGAGTTCGTTTGTCAGCCATTATTTTCACTTACAGTTTGAAGCACGCAGATATTGTATACAAATATTTGGCTCTAAAAGTATTCAGTGTTATTACATTGTGGTGCAATGCATGTAGTTTTGTTTACAAACTGACAAGCATGCTTCCGGCGGTTAAAAAGCACTCTTAGATGTAAACAGGCCAAGCTGGTCCCAATTCAAACTGGTCAAATAAGAAAAGAAATATTCTAATTGCTCAGATTTCGAGAGAGCCCTACGTGTCACCGTTTGTTGAGTTCATGTTTTTAACTTGAATTTATTTATAATATGATTATAGGTGCTACCTAATTTACGGGCAGAAGCTTTGTAAGTTGTTTTGATAACCATGTATTTTTAATGAATATATGGACATGATTGTGTTCAAAATATTATAATTGTTGCAATAATTAAGTAATGCATCCAAAAAAATCAATCATAAAACGAGTTACATGTTCCTAGCTTTAATCTTATATTTTATTTTTGTTTTCTAGCCACAAGAATTTAAAGCTGGTTCGGTGACTGTGATATAATGGATGGGGTGTCAGCTAACTGGCTTAGTCACTGGGAGGTCTCTGTATTGATCCCTTGAGTGGGGGCATTCTTTAGATAACCCTAAAGACATACTATGGCGTACCATTTATGTTGAAAGTCAAGAAGACCTACAAGGTAAAAAGTGAAATGTACGTCGAAGTACAATAATTGTACGTCGACATTCAAATATAAAATACACTTCAAAGTATATATTTGTACATCAAAGTACAATTTGTACTTTGACATACATGTTTGTACTTCGACGTACACATTTTATGAACAGCCAATCAAAACACTTGTCTCTTGAGCCGCTTTTCCTTCAGATTCATTCATAATAAATGTTTAAAATCTCTTTTTTACTTGAGGACACAATAAATAAAAATATCAGAATGGCAAAAAAATAACACATAGAAGATTCAAGTATTTAATGCATTGAAATAAATTATATACATATTTAAAGAAGATTCAATTATTACCTTTTTAAAATTAAAATTATTCAGCATATTGTGAGTATTTATTGATCATGCGGGGCGGAGTATCACGACCGTCCAGCGCATTACTGTGTAGGAAATTCCCAACGGTTACCAAACAATTACCAAACATTAACGGGATAAACAATGTATAATAACCTCCCTGTTGGTCGTATTTTGTGATAACCATAACTTGCATAAGTCAGAGGTTAATTTCGCCACGCCAAGTCAAATAATACGCACACTATCTATGAGTTAGCGGTCGATAGTCGCATAATTTGGTATACATTATAATAATAATGGTTAATAAATACGCACAATATCTATGAGTAAGCGGTCGATAGTCGCATAATTTGGTATAAATAATAATAATGTTCAATGTCTAATATCTCTTAAAGCAACAGATGTAAGGTGTCTTCTGATTGGCTAACACTCAAGGGTCGGTGAAAATTGTACGTCGAAGTACTTTTCTCGTTCTATCTAGTAGGTCTTGTAGACTTTCGACGTCATGGTACGTCATATAGACACTAAGTACTGGTCCTAACCAGGAAACAGTTTGTTTCATCAAATGTCTCAATTCAACTTGACAGCTTGCTAAAGCAGTTTCATTTAGCATACAGTACACTGATTTAAAATAATCAAAATCATGTGATGTGTCAAATCAATTTTGATTGACAAATTTGACAGGATTTTTTTTAATCCAATAAGTTTTCGACTGTCAAATAACACACACTACGTTTTGAAAGCCATACCTGGAGCTTTCGTCTGTATACCACTGACTTCATCAGAAGAATGATTTCTACTGTTGGCAAACGTTAACACCGCTAATTGTCTTCTTATTTATTATCAATGTATAATTATGTGTAACAGCATAACAACATACTTGTTTCGCAATTAAAATATTTAATAAATACAGGTATCTTGCAGGTTTCAAATTTTCTTTCGCAAACTATTTTTGAATAGTTTAAATTTTGTCGCCACTAAAAAACTAGCCATTTTGTAGCAATTCTTAAATCACAGTCTAAACTGCATACACTTAGCTCTATAGTTACAATTTGAATGCAAATATTAGAATGCATCATGTTATATCAAAAAATATTTTTATTTAAACATTCAAATAACACATAACACCGTACATATATAAAAAGGTATGTGGTATTGTGTGGAGATACAAAACACTTCACATCATTTATTTTGCACATAAAATAATACCGGGTAGTTACAAAATAAGTAATACTAAAACACAGTCATCAACCTCCAGTACAAGAATATTTACGTATATGATATTACAAAGTGATGTTATTTTATTACCTTTTACAAAATTAACAATGCTGGTTTTGTTCTTGCCATAAAACATTTATCATGGATTAACAAGTAACAACCTATTTATTAATTACACAATAGAAAGGAAATCATATTAATTGCATTATGCATTTACTAAACAAGCTAAATGCTTCTGTTAAGAATTACACTATCTTACTAAAAATGATCACAACAGGTACTTAGCGCTTTTACATACTTGTGGTAAGTTTTGTATTACTAGTTTGACATTTATTGACAGACACTTGTCGATATACAGACTAAATTTGCATGGGAACTTTCATATTTTTCAGCACAATTGCCTTCAAATTGTTAATTTTACAACCCTTTGACATTGTTTGCACATCTGATCTTATTATACCATAGCTGATTTTTGTTTAGAGATAGACAGATATAGTCTTTTCAAAGTTGTATAAAAGTTCACACATGTTCCATGCAAGTAAACCTACAGAACCAATAAAGATCAACACAGATAATAAGAGTGTGTATAGCTTGGAAAATTTGATAGTTCAGGAATCCCTCCTTTGTTGATTTCGGTAAACCAAAACTGTCAGTTTTGTTGGAAAGAAAGGCTTGTGTGCTGCCCAGCACTTGCCTTGGCAGAACAGCTTCTAAAAACGGAAAACCAACAAATATCTTAAAATTTGATCAATAATGCAGACAATCTATAAATGTCTTGTTTTTTGTTGATTTCAAATCTGGAAGATTTTTTACTTAAGATTGTGGTACGAAAATCCAACGGTATCGAATTTTGTGGTTTTAGGCCAAAACTTATTATATTGATATGTAACCTTTCGGGATATCGGTAAAGTGCGAGCAGACGAGGTGTAAATACGTTAACAATTAAAGCTAAAAGACTAAACAGTTAGATCGGAATATGTTTAAATTTTGTGAATAAATGTGTTTCTGATGGATAACAACGCCAATTTACCAGAATATTGCTCATGAACACACGTAAAACTTCTTTCTGAGAGCGAATGGAAAATGCGTCACGAATTCTGACAAATAAACAGTAGGGTGTCGTTATTGAAATACCGCGAGAATACTCGAAGAATAGAGATGCCAACTATAATGTTCAGAACAAAAATAATATTTTATCAAGCGTTTGTGATTTGTCAGGATAATAATAACAAAAAGATATCGAAAATATCAAAGCAAATAAATTCGACAGAAATCTGAGATTCGGCAATATATCTAAGACGGGTTATGTTCACGTAAATTGTGTTTGGTAAAGACTGTCACTTTATGTAGTGAACCAGTCTTTGGCTTGTATCCACTGAAAATGAATACTCAGGGGAGATAATTGAGTAATGACTTAATTCTGGAACGGTTGCGAAGAAAAACAAATAATGCGAGAATATTTAGTGCGATTCGCTACACAATTATGATGTCATTGATATAATTTTTCCTGAGGTATGTATTTACATGTGATTTAGCATATGTCAAAGTGTTTTTGATTTGTTCAAGGTTATAAATAGCATCGCGAAAATATATGTCGCGTGGCAATTATTTTTTAAGACGCATCCCTATGTGGTATTCTTATGTAATTTTATGTCTAAATTTCCATATGTATGAACAGTCAACGCCCGCTTCGCGGGCCTTTGCCCGTAAATAACAATAAAAATATACATGTATCATTACCAGTTTTATCTTGATAGTTGATACATGTCTACAACCTAAACACAGTGCTATGTCTTAGTATACAGACCATTTCACACGTTAAAATAGTTCCCAACCGATATTTTGAGATGCCAAATACAATTTCTAGATAAAAGAGATACTTGGTGTAATTATAGAAATCAGGCGACCTCGCTGAAAGTAACTACATACAATTTATAATTAAACAAAATGATTTATAAAAAAAGATCCATTACCGTCCGATTCAATGTATAAACTACACTGAACATCTCCGCGATATTCACCATATTAATACAATTGTGTTTATTGATTAGCAGCAGAGCTTCTTTCATATTGGGATTATATTGAAAAATGTAAGAATTGATAATAAATTTATAATAGTTAGCGACATTTAATAGCAAACATATTCACATGAGATTAAATTAATGATATTAGGACAACCACATTTTGGCCAGAAGTTATGTGAAGCGCAAAAAGCAAGACCTAGTTTGTTAATTTTGAAGCCAGGCAAGTGCGATCGGATAATTTAAGTTTATAACCAGTAAACACGTTGGGTCTTAATACAAGCCGAATAACCTTTAACGGTTATTGGTACAGAGTGTCCAGGCGTTTAATAAGTGGAGGTTATTTCTAGTTGACTCAGGTGTTCTTATTAATCATAACTCCACCAAATCCACTTAGACGTGTCCTTTTGTTAATAACTGATTTTATGGTTGTTTTATAACTGAGGGATATGTAACAGACGATGGAAATCCAGCTAGGTGGCAAACAACTCTTTGTGTGTTTTAACATTTTAAAGTCCGGTATAGTAAGCAGCTACAACGAATTTGAGCGAGCCATACTTCATTCTACATTTAAGACGATGTCACGGCAATACATACAACATCCATATTCTAATCTGAAACCATAATACTTATTACTAAAATTATTGCCAAAATACTGCACATTTCAAAAATTTTCCATTTTCAGAACAAAGGTATACGTAAAACAATTACGTATTGCACCAAACCAGTAAGAACATTTTAAGCGATCCCATAAAAACACATATTAATAAATATATACAAGTGATTTGGGTATTTTTTTCATTTCTGTGACATACATTAAATACATGTATTGAAATGAATAAAAAATGTTATTGTAAGACAATTAATTATCTTATTCAATTAAATAAACTGCCATTTGTTTTCGAAATTTAATTATTTACTCATTTAAAACTTTGGGAGATACAACCTGTGGTTCGTTGTATAAGAACTAAAGCAATGTAAATATAAATAATAAGCAATATAATGTCTCTCAGCAATGAAATAATGCAAGCAATGTATGGCATATTAGTGGAGTTGCATATGCCCGGGAGGGTACCTATGGCTCCGATGTTAAAAGGCGTAAGTTCAGCATTCTCATGTATTCGGAACCAAACGGTATCATAGGAAAATCGTTGAGACAACTCAATGACTCTTATTGCCCTCAAAGTATTGCAATTCGTCTCTGATATATCTTTATTGCATCCATTGTTTGAAGATGTACATGATACAACAACGATACAAACATAGCACAATCACAAATTACAGTCAATTTAAATAAGTAAAGATTAAGTTAAATGTTAAAATACATAGAAAGTTTCTGAGCGTGACCCTTAGTTATCGCAAGGGTGTATTTTATTTCATAGTTCTTTGAACGCGTCATTTCCTAATCAGCATCCTGTGCACTTCACGAACAAAAAAATAGATCGAAATTCGAAAGTGCCAGGTTTATGGTTCGTCGACATGCATGGAGTTTGTAGTAGGCATTGAATTTGAATTCGTAATTTGCATTGAATTTATCTTGGTGACTAGACCGCGAGTACCTATTGTAAGAACTTGGCACAGTCATGACCTCTCGGTAGAGTTCTATTAGCATCAAGTCCGCTATGACGTCGTCGATCACTCCCATGAGGTACATCACCAGTGTTGCAGGTTCTGCGTTTTTAAGTGTTCGTGCAGTGGTGCGCTTTGTGACCGTACTGTTTCTATGAACGTTTGCAGACATGTCGGCGATTCGGTAAGGGGACACTCAAAAAGTGCGTGCACCACTTTGATGTGCATGTGCTGGTGTGCACACTTCGAACATAAGACGGGTTGTTCAGGAGGATTTTTGAAGCATAAACGAGACAGGAATCTCATGAGCGAAAGGCTGGGCGGATCTTGGCGACTTTCCATATGGTAGCCGTATCCAGGTTGTTGTGAACTTCTTTGAAAAACGAAAAGTATTTATGTTGTTCAAGCCTCATTCGACAGTGACTGGTTTCGTGTTGGCGCATTGCCTTTTTACAGACAGATTTCAATTCCTCTCTTGACGGGAATACACTGTTGGTTCCAAAGCTCGTTAAATATTCTTCAAGGTGATATTTCTGCGGAATTTTCACAATATCTGTAATGAAGCCAATTGTTTGGTTTTCGCACAAATCAAACTGACACAGTCTTAGAATGAATAGTATATGACACGATTCGTCTGTAGGGGCGTGGCAAAGTGAGACAAGGAGCGATCGATCGATTTGCGCATCGATTGCTGTCATTCCCGCAAGGCCGAGCACCATGTCTAAGCGCGTAAGGCGGGAGAGACATTGGGCACGTTTCAAACATAAGTGGTGGTATATCTCGAGTTGTTGCATTTCGACATTGGAGATACTGTTCCACAGCACGCAGCCAAGCAGCGCTTTGGGAACGACTGCGATGTTGTAGAACTTAATTGCGGTGTTTGGGTTTGTTCCGGACCTTCAGGACAATTTCTGGGAGAGAGAAAGGAACGTGCCTCTAATTGTCAACAAATCTACGTGAGATTTCGCGACTGGTGCAGTTTTGTATTGACTCAAAGATACCTCGGAGCAACTTCCCACGGAAATTAAGCTGGTAAAGTTTGCAAACCAGCCCGTTGATCCAAATTTTTCAAGGCTGACTGAGCGTCCAGATAACACACGTGGAGGCTGCTTCCACGTTCGCAGCATAAGTCGCGAGACTCCTGAAGCATGTATGATACCATTTTGAAGTTTTTGTTTTTCTGGAACCCGTATTGTAGTTTAATGAGTCGAGACCATGCTGAGATGTTTTCTATGCGTTTCATGAGCAGTCTTTTATTTAGTTTTGCGACTACTGGAATGAGACATCTAGCCATTTAGCTGTTAAGGTCAGTCGGTTGGTTCCCGTTACCTTTATGCAGGGTGACAATATTTGAAACCGTTAAGTACTTGGCCTTGGGTCAATATCGTGTTGTGCCGCCATATTTCATGTGTGCATAAGTGATGTTATCGAGTGATCCTATTTTGTTATTTGGTTATTTGAGTCGTGTTCTGAGAAAAATGGGTATAATGCATGTGCGTAAAGTCTCGTCCCAGATTAGCCTGTGCAGTCCGCCTAAATTTGATTTTCGGTAAGTAGGGACTTCCTTGAAACTCAAATACCATAAAAGCGGAAAGTGTTGTCCATGATAAGCCTGTGCGGACTGCACATTTGATCCGATTCCGTTTTCAATATAATTGATACAATACATGTATGAAACATTTTTTAATTCCTCACGCGAATATTAGTAAGTCATCTCATGTTAAAATATATGTTTATATGAAACGTATAAACTGGTTCTTGAACTTGGACTTGTATGGTGGAATAGAACTGCTTTAAGAAAAATTACTTCTAAATGGTAAAGTTTGAACAAGATTAACTACTTGTTACGAAAATATTACTATTCTATATTTGTCATTATTAAAACTCTTTTCACAGTCAATAACGTAATAGTGCCGACAAATTGTACGGTATAGTCATTTGGACTGCAAGTTTAACAAACATCTTTCGAAATACCTCAATTATGCGTTTATTGTCTTTCAATACACGGTTGCATAAATAATGATACATTATGAGTCCAATTAACTAATATGTATGGCGGGGGTTTCTATGTTTCTCACTTAATCGAATTGTATTTCGTTACTATTTTATAATGCAAATGTAACACATTCATATCCGATATTTCTCCGTGAGATTTAAAAGAAACTTAAATATTGGTGTTAGTTCTGGGTACTTTTAGTCAAGCATTTCGTTAAGCGGATATGCCATACGCAAGAAAGCCCCGTGCACGCTATTAACCCATTTATGCCTAGCGTCTAGAAAAAGGCCTTGGCAAACAGCGTATACCCAGATGAGACGCCGCATGATGTCTAATATGTTACTTATATGTTTAGCAATTAATAATTTTCACACATACCAAGTATGTTATATTCAACGTCAGACTGTCAAAAACAATAAAATGGCTCACGGGTTGAATATGTTCCCTGTAGAGGTACGGTTGATTCGTGATTACTGTTTTTTGTTGCTGACGCATCGGTCTTGTTGAATGGCTTTCTTACATTGGAATATAACAATCGTATCTATAAGGAAACATTCTGAAAACTGGTTCAAACCATCATCATTAACACTGACTCCCTTGAGTTAATAATCCGCCACCTGTCATACCATTTTCATGCCAGAATGTATTATAGTATCTCTAAAATCAGTGTTTGCAGTAGTTAAACGCTATTTCAGTATTTGCATAAGCATATTGGGCGAGTTGTAGTAAGCCAGCATTAGCACACTGAGCCGTTCTAGTTGCCGACTTTGTTTGCCTTACAATCAAATTTAGCATGCTTTTATCTCGATTTGCAATAATTGTATATCTGTTTGCAACGATTTATCTATGTTTGTAACACGCTCGATTGTCGCATGGGATCATTAACGGATAAGATTATAGAGAATATGCATTCCAGGCTGATATCGGTCGAGACAAATGTTATGCAAAAATATAGGTAAATAAGATTTACATTGAAGCTCTGCCACAGTGCCACGCCATGTAGGATACTGCCTGTCAGTGACGCACAATCGTACGCTTGCAATAAGCTGCAATTTGTGATATCGAAATAAGTCACTTGCAAAACATGAATGCTAAATGGAAAGAAACGATAATTCCCTTCCTGGTAAAAGTTTATGTTTCATCTTTTCTATATACATTGGAGTTGTGTTGCTGAACTTTTTAAATAATTCAATTAAATCCCCATAGTCTCATAAAAGAGACCATTCCTTGAGATATACTGTATGACTTTAAAATTTCGGGTGAGCATAAAACATATAAATAAATGTAGTATCAAATACTAATTCTAGGTCGGTGTAACAGTTTTACCCATTTTTACCTTAATTGGCTTTTATCAACAGCAAAGAATAGACATTTCCCACCAGTATGCCCGAATAAATGACTTGAGTGTTCGCGTTGTTTAACAATTACTTAAAT
Source organism: Dreissena polymorpha (assembly GCF_020536995.1). Taxonomy (NCBI): domain Eukaryota; kingdom Metazoa; phylum Mollusca; class Bivalvia; order Myida; family Dreissenidae; genus Dreissena; species Dreissena polymorpha. The sequence continues at coordinate 74,489,643 of NC_068368.1, forward strand.
AAGCTAGATCACAATTGTTCTGTCTATCAAAAATTACTATATTTTAACACGAAAAACGTCTTTACTATCTGTGTTGTGCAGAATAGCGTAAAAAAATGTACGCCGTTTGCAAACATTTGAACTCTAATATTTACCACGCACTACCATATGCTTAATCAGTGTAGGGGTTAGTTTGTTACCGCTTTGCATCAGTAAGTTTGTTTTTGCTTCAAAACATATTTTGACAATATTCTAACTAATTGTTAGTGAATACGGCAACATAGCTTTTATCTATACAAGCAGTGGTGATGTCCTAAATACACGGCTGATAATCACGCGCGCCACCTCTTTTTTTGAGATGCATTAATATGAGCCAATGCTACTTCCGAGGTGTCGCTCAGGTCCGGATGTTTTGAAATTTAACGGATAATTTTAAAGGGTTATTAGGTTTTATATGGGTTTTTTTCAACATATTTCGCATTATTGTTAAAAATCGGCCAATGTTGTGCGATTCAGCGATTATAAATTCACCAAAGGATGTACAAAAACATACAATCACAACTCATTTGGAAACGTGAGAACCTTTATAAGTTGTGGCATGGTATAATTCGTAAAAGCAAATCGATGTCTTTTGCCTGTGTGACGAGCAACTTCCAGCCAATTGAATCGCTTATTACATAAAAAGATTGCTTTGAACATGTACAAGTTAATGCGTGCACAAAAATATCGGCTTCTAGCCGATCTAAAAGATACATTTGCATTTTTCCAAAAGAGATGGCGCCAATGCCAATGAGGTGGCGCTCAGATTAGGAGGTGGCGCCAATGCACATTCATAGCTTAAATAAAGTGAAATATTTTATTTTATAGTTTCTATAATGTTTACAGGCCTAACAATATTTTTTGTAAGTTGACTACTACAGCACATTTGATGCGCGTGCCTTTTTAATTAGAAAATGTAGTTTTCAAATGATGCATTGATGGATTTAAATGTTCGTCTTAATAAGATAAGAAAATTTAACATGTATTATACAAAAAAAAAGTTAACGGAAAAGACCGAGCAATCTTCATTGTTTAGTTGATAGTGGGAAAAACAACATATATGAGCCGAATTAAGAGCGTTGACCTTGGCCTTTTAGTAAATTAATCATTTGAACTAAGGGACACAAATCATCGTTTCAAGAAGAAGTATTATCTTATATTTATTTCGTGAATTATCATACTGTATACAAATATTGCTGTCTATAAATTATCTTGATAACGTTGAACATTAAGTTAATGGTATAATTGAGTAATACAAATGTTGGTATATATCGTACAATATGTTTTATTCACGTTGGTGACTTCCTCATTGAGTTGTCTCGACACTTATATATTTAAAAAACTACATCTTGTTTACTACATCTCATTTATTATAGAATGTGTTTATGTTCTGTAAAGTTTTGGGCCTTCGTATGTGCGTTGAAAAGTAAATTAAATATAAAGTAAATTAAATATAACAAATAACATTATCTATCAAATGCACGTCATGTGATAATGTTGTTGCGATACGACTGTAAATTGATACACCCTGCATTGGCGCCACCTCCTATCATTAGCGCCATCTCCTAAGCATTGGCTCCATCTCTTTTGGACAAATGCAAAATTATCTATTACGTCGGAAAGAAGCCAACATTTTTGTGCATGAAGCATCTAATGTATTTTGTAAGCAATCGTTTGGTGCCGTAAGCGATTTAATTTGGTGGCAATTTTCTCGTCAGAAAGGAAAATATCATCAAAATGCTTTCTAAAAATCCACCATGCCACAACTAATAAAGGTTCCCATGTTTTTAAATGGGTTGAAAATCTATGTTTCTATACTTTTTTGGATTAATTAATCTCCGCTGAATCGCACTACATCGCCCGATTAAAAAAAAAGGGAAATATGGTGAATTTTTTTTTATAACCCAATCACCCTGTAAAATTATCCATGAAATTTCAAAACAACCGGACCTGAGCGCCACCTCGGAAGTTGTATTGGCTTATTTATTAATGCATCTCAAAAAAAGATGGCGCGCGTGATTAACGGCCTTGTAAATGTAGAGGAGCGCGCCCACAAACTGTATTGATTTCGAGACTTGATTGTATAACTATTGTATTGTAAAATATTTCACACTGAACATGCATAATTGGTATATTGTTTACGCTATAATACACAGAATAAATAGTGAATTAGATAATCTGAGATAAAATTGTGTAGATTGCATGATTTATTTTCGTGCATTTTTTTCACTTAAACGATAATTTATTTGATTCATTCGGCCTGAAAGGCGGGACATCTATTCGAGAGTTTATTAGAAAATGACAAAGGTCGAGTAAGGTCAAAACCTGGGTAAGACGGCTACGCTAAAAAGGTTTGACCCTGACGTGATTCGAACACGCAACCTTCTGATCTGGAGTCAGACGCGCTACCGTTGCGCCACAGAGTCGTCATGTTATGTATCTTAAAACGGTTATAAATATTTGCTGCGAAGAGGGGCAACTTTTGTAAGTCTCTGCGCTTGCGATATATCGTGTTTAATATATCGTTCGTCGCCGCAACTGTCGCGCAAAATATCGTACGTCGCCGCGACTTTCGAGCTAAATTTCGTGCGTCGCCGCGACAAATATCGCGTATCGCTTCGTTTGTCGTGTCTAGCGTTCAAAGGGCGACGCACGACACACGAAGCGACGCACGAAATTTTGCGCCACAGTCGCGGCGACGCACGATGTTTGTACTGTTCAAATATCGCTGTAATAATATCGCCAGTAGCCCTTCTATATGTGATTTTTCGCCCTTTGAACACAACCGTCGCATCTTACGAATGCGATCGTCGCTCTTTATGAACGCGACCGTCGCCCTTTTATATGCGAGATATCGCACATGCACATAGAATACTTATCGAAAAGCAAAAACACGTCTCGAAGAAAGGTGCGTGTTTTTGCGGTAGGAAAAGTGCCCGGATGTTGGCAGACGATGAGGTTAACTATACTTGCTATGATTTTCTCAAACGTTTGCGTGGCGCATTGGTAGCACATTTGCTTACTACGGTCTCAGAAGACACGGGTTCGTATCCCGGCAACATCATATTTTTGTTCAACTTTTTGTTTTGCTATACAGACTAGTTAAGACTATTAAAAAAGTAAAAATTTGTAAGCAATCATAGTTAATGTCATTTGAAAAAAAGCTCAGATATGTGTAAAATTCCCTTAAAATCGGGGGTGGTAACGAAATTTTTAATATATTTTCATAGTTTCACAACTTGTGTTTTCTAGAGGTTATCATTCCAATCAATATCATTCAGCTAAAGCGTATCGAGGGGATAAGAAAACATCATTTCTGAATGTGTGCAAAAAATTCAACAATAAACGATTTCACTTCACATATGTATTCGATACCCGTTAAACCGATGTCAATATGGTTTATTTACAGTGTGTCTAACCACTCAAAGCCGGTAGTTCCATACACACCCACAATAACATTCAATACGGGAATGGTTACCTCGTATCGAGACGTCGCACCGGAAAGGGAGAGTACTCTATTGCAAAACGCATAAGGACAACTAAATTTATATGAATATGAATTACTGAACATGTTTTATATTAAACTAAACCTTATATTACACTGTTTAATAACTCCTTTTTACTTTTTAACATTTTTTGTTATATCGGTTATTCTTCTTTGGAGTCACATGTGCATATAAAGTACTGAATAATTCCATAAACACAACCGTTCGACATATCTCCAAATAAAGTTCGGCATATATGTAACTATTTACAAATTTCCTGAAATAAAAGTCCAATCGGGACGTTGTAGGGTGACATTCAGGGCTTTAAGAAACAGGGACCTGGACACCATGTTGCAACAAGCAATGTCATATACCAAAATGATCGGAACACCTTGAAGTTTATCAGACCAGCGGCATAAATTTGCATAAATCGTGACGAGCTGAGAAATCCAAGATGGCGGCCAAGATGGCCGCCATTTCTTTTATTATTGGGTAATGAGAAGAATATGGTCATATTTTTTTCACGTACATTTGATTCAATTAAATTGCTTGTGAATATTGTTCATGTCTTGAATACTCGAGAAAATAATGCATGAAGGTTGTCACTGAAGGTCAGCACCAAGGTCATATGTAAGGTCAAAGGTAACAAAATAATGGAAAATACCGTTCATTCCACGTATCTTTCTGTTTGTTTTAAATTAAGTTGATAATACTCAACCAGATTATATTTCAAACTGAACTTAAATAACTTCCCTCTAATACCATGAATAGATTTTGCAGTCACGTTGATACCGGTAAAATAATTTCCAATATTGCCAAAATGCATGCAGGTAAATGTGAAAAAAACCCAACAAAAACATGATAACCTGATAAGAGTTGACAAATATTGCATTCTGATTGAAAGTAGGGTCAATATACACTTTGACCCCCAAAAAATTGCTACAAAAGGTATTTGAACTGATCCTGGTAGGTTAGAAGGTCCTTTAAAACATATCAAAAGTTAACCACAATCGGACCACCGGATTTTTTTTTTCAAAATGGCCGCCAAGACCTATTAATGATCGCAACTATATAACTATCCAATTAAATTTGATGAATTTGGTGTCTATACCTAAGTTTCAAGGGGCAAAGAACACAAACTGATCATCTGACATTGTTTAAGTTAAATATAGTACACACAAATCCAACATGACGTCAAAAATGGCCACCATGATGGCCGCAATAACATATTTATGATCATAACTATGTAACTATCCACTCAAATTTGATGAATTTGATATCTATACCCAGGTTTCAGGGTGCAAAATACACATTTATATCATCAGACAAAGTGTAAGTTAATTATGTTTCACCGAAATCCATCACGGCGACAAAAATGGACGCCAAGATGGCCGCAAAATCCTATTAATGATCATTACTATGTTACTATCCACTCAAATTTGACGATTTTGGTGTCTATACATAGGTTTCAGGGGGGCAAAGAACACATAAAGATCAGACATTGTTTAAGTTTATTTTATTACACACAAATCCAACACAGCGTCCAAAATGGCCGCAAAAACCTATTTATGATCATAAAATATAAATATGTAACTATCCACTCAAATTTGTTGAATTTGGTGTCTATACGCAGGTTTCAGGGAGCAAAGAACACATTGTATATAATAAGACAAAATGTTAGCTAATTATGTAACACAGAAATCCAACACGGCGTCCAAAATGGCTATCAACACAATATGAAGGACCACACGTCCATAACTTGTTACTCAAACGTTATGGTTTTTATGTAAAACGCCATAGTTTAGGAGACAATGAACACTTTAATCCATTTGAGGTTATCTCTAAGCAGTTGAATACTCATAAAATCCAATTTATGACATTTGGAAGAGAGAATAAACTAGCATATGACTTCATGATAGGATCAGAATTTACTGACTTATGTAGACTTCATTTTTTATCGTTGCTGAAAATCATTGAAGATTAATTACAGCCTGATTATTATGAATCACATTTTGAGTGTTGAAAGGTCAAGGTCATCCTTTAAGGTCAAAGGTAAAAAAAAGCGGCGCAGAAGGAGACATAGTGTTCCCGACAAACACATTTCTTGTTTACACGAGCTTTGCTTTCACAATATGATTCACCTTTGTTTCATCGTCTCAGGTGCCTGTTATCTTTGTTATAATGACCGTCTTCGTAGCCATAGAACCCCAATGTCGCTTGTCCGTAATGCCTTTCTCTGAATCTACATAAGACTCGGCTATTGTGGTATATGAGCCGCCCTTCTCCATGGCCAACGACGTAGCAAAGTGCCACCATCATGCATCTGTTTCATGAATACAGTTCATCTCAGCCCCACATGATGTGTCTACTCTCAAAGTGCATGAGCGATCTTAGGCTAATCTGCTGTACAAAGTATGTTCTTGGCTTCAAAGAAAGCAGCAGGATGGGAGCTCAGTTCCTAAGACAATACGACTGCAAGGAAAGGATCTCCAAATTTTGACACCACCAGGAATCGCTGGAACAGAAGAGCAGGCAAAAGCACAGTCAGAAGCGATCTTAACAGCCAAGCTATTCCCAAGAGCTTTGGCTATGTATTTTCTCGTTACTTTATAAGACAAGGCCGACTTTCCTATGATATCTCTTATGATTGTTTTCCCAGCCGCCTCAATTGCATGAACATTTACATCTGACCCAGCCACTATCTCATTGACTATGTTTCTCAGAGTAGGGTTAGCTGTGTAGGGTGAGCAGGTTGTAATCTGTGTCTGCATTTTTCTCTAGATCAGAAGAATCCCCTTTGATGCACGCCTCAGTTGAGTCTTTGTATTGTGTAGTATAGGTCAGGTCTGTGAAATCCTGCATCGCACTGTTGTGCTCGGATGTTGCAGATAGGGTCCCAGGGGTTTGTGTTTCCTCGGTCAATTCACTGCCGCGAGTTAGACAACGTGTGTTCTATAAAAACATCATCAATGTTTGCTCAATGACAAGATCACGTCCTAGCCCAGCCTAGCACTGATGGCTCCTACGAACAACATGAAAACCAATACCGAACATTCGATAAACGTCCCGTTGCGTTTCCTCTATGTTGCTTATTTGCTGCATTTACATGAAGTTATAAGCAGATTGCAGGTTATGTACCCAGCTGCAGCAAACATGGATAGCAAATCGGGCACTGCCTGCTAATGCATCAGCCAACATCCAGTAGGATATGCTCTTATCAACACCATTGAATTGTTAATCATAGGCTGATAAATAAGCAATACTATGCTTGTCTTTGAGGTCTGGGCAAGTTCATGTTTCTTCTTCTCTGTAGCCCTCTCGAGTTTGATCAAAATCGCATAATATGTATCATCTGCTTGCGTCGGTTTTTCCCTAAGAAGGGAACAGTACAAATCCTTGGCATGATCCAGCAGTATCTGAATGTCTGGATCTTCCTGGGTCATTTCGGCTGTAAGCTGGCTGTGTTTGCACTTTTCAACAAGAAGATGGCCCCGTTACTCTGGACAGCATTTCATGTTACAATGTGCACAATTGCATTTTCTCCACAGACAGCCTCATGTATGTGTTTGAGACCGTTTTCTTCCATGAGGGATCCTTTGCCCCCCCCCCCCCCCCCCCCCCCCCTCAATTTTTTTTAAATTCTGAACAACCTTTTCAACTACTGTGTGGTGCATCAATGATGATTTCTGCAGCCTTCTAATACAAGAGTTGGTCAAACGTTCCAATGGTGTGAAGGTTGTGGCAAGGTTGCAAACTAAGGCTTATGTTGACAGAATGCACGATTTGTCCCCATTGTATCTATTAATCATAGGCAAGAACTTGACTTACAACAGTCCAGGGTACTGGCTTTTCTGATATAAGATACGCATCATTTCTTGCCAATTCAGTGTTGCATGAAGCTGAAAAATATCGATCCTCTTGTCAAAATCCAGAAATCACGGCAGTTCCAAACTATGGCGTTTCACATAACAAGCATCACGTCAAAAGTAATAGACCTGTGGTCCTACGTATTGTGTCGTTGGACACCATGTGAGATTTCTGTGTAACATAATACACTATAACTATGTCTGACAATCTTAATGTGTTCCTTGCCCCTCAAAACCTCGGCATAGACACCAAATCATCAAATGTGAGGGGATAGTTACATAGTTCTGATCATTAATGGGTTTTGGTGGCCATCTTGGCGGCCATTTGGTTGCCATGTTGGATTTGTGTGTTTTATAATAAACTTAAACAATGTCTGATGATCTTAATGTGTTTTTTTGCCCCTTGAAACCTATGTAAAGCCACAAACAAAATCAAATTTGAGTGGATATTTACATAGTTATGATCATTAATAGGATTTGGCGTCATCTTTGCGGCCATCTTGTCGGATATCTTGGCGGCCATTTTAGACGCGATGTTGGATTTGTGTGAACTATTGTAAACTTTAACATGTGTGGTGATCTTTATGTGTTATTTGCCCCTTAAAATCTAGGCATAGACACTAAATTCATAATATTTGAATTGATAATTACATAGTTATGATCATTAATCGGCTTTGGTGGCCATCTTGGCGGCAATTCTGGACGCCGTGTTGGATTTGTGTGTAATATTATAAATTTAAACACTGTCTGACGATCTTAACGTGTTCTTTGCCCCTTAAAACCTATGTATAGCAACAGGGGGTTTTCAGCACTGCCTGCGCCTCCGGAAAACGGAGGCACTACGAAAGCAAACGGACCTGATCCCAAACCGAAATTAAAAAAAAAAAATCCCAATTTCCAAAAAAAATACATATTTATTTTTTAAGTGTCTTATAACTTGTGTGACTAACCAGTGGTTTGTTTTGGTTAAAAATATCTGCTATAAGGTTTTAACTGTTCAGTTCTTATCTCAGAGTGTAACTGTAACTGAAAAACAAAAATGCAGTACTTGAATAAACGTTGAACATGTCCAATATTGCATCTGTTTATATAAAGAAGACAAAATAACAAATAAAAACAAATTCATTTGTTAAACCACTGAATTATTTAAGCATGATAAATTTTCAATTTTTCCCCAAATGAGCCGTTTCATCGAAGCAAAAATTCCCAAAATGGCCAATTTTGTCGATAAAAAATTCCCAGTTTGGTCAGACTCCTTTTACCAAAATAGGCAGAAAATCCCCTGAGCAATCAAAATAATCAAATTTGAGTGGATATTTGTATAGTTATGCTCATAAATAGGTTTTGGTGGCCATCTTGGCGGTCATCTTGGCGGCCATTTTAGAAGCGATGTTGGATTTGTGTGAACTATTGTAAACTTAAACATGTGTGATGATCTTTATGTGTTATTTGCCCCTTTAAACGTAGGTATAGACACCAAATTCATAATATTTGAGTGGATAGTTACATAGTTATGATCATTAATAGGTGGTCATCTTGGCGGCCATTGTTGACGCCATGTTAGATTTGTGTGTAATATAATAAACTTATACAATGTCTGATGATCTTAATGTGTTCTTTGTCCCTTTTAACCTATGTGTAGCCACGCAAATAATCAAATTTGAGGGGATATTTACATAGTTATGATCATTAATAAGTTTTGGCGGCCACTATTCAATGTAATAATCACATCGCCGTCATTTGAAGACATAACTTTCGTTTCCATGGGAACAAAATTGTTGTACCGTTTGCATAAACATAAAGTACAGTAAATGCCCTTCGGTTTGATACAAAATAACCTTGAATACCTTTTATATATTTTGCCAAAAAGTGAAAATATGTGTAAGATCGATAATGTTTCTGTTTTTTGACCTTTGAACTTTGATATGACCTTGAACTTGACCTTCGAAGATGACCTGAATGCATCACATTTTGAAGTACTTCTAATATAACAATTTCCACCAGTAGATTAATTTGTTTCATTTTTATATCAAAACGTATCCCTATGTTTTGATTACTATTCAGTACAAAACAGAAATGGCGGCCATCTTGGCGGCCATCTTGGATATCTTAGCTCGCCACCATTTATGCCAATTTATGCCGGTGGCTTAGTAAACCTCAGGCTATCACGCTCATGTTGGTATATGACTCAGCTTGTTGCAATATGGTGTCCACGTTACCCCTTGAAAAATTCTGAGCTGAAAGTCACCCAACCAACGGGGTATTACCACCGAACATGTAAATCACCTGATGCGATGTGCGGGTACAGTTCTTATGCTAGATTTTTTCATGCAACATTTATTTGAGAACCGGAAAAAAGTCAAAGTATTTTTGCAAAAGAAATAAATTAATGAGACTGCTGTGTTTACAATAGCGCCGTCGTCTGCTTCACTTTGAAATTTATGTGGAGTCTAATGAAAAGACCAATGAAATATTTAATATGGATACATTGTATTATTTTAGTGGAAGTAAAACTTTAATATGAGGATATACGTGATGTTTCTCATTTTGGTTGTGTTTGCATTTCTTTTAAAGCGTATTAATATAAATGAACAAAATACTCGGAGCGCATGCGTATGACGCATCACGAGAGCCTCGTTCTTAATATAAACCAAATAAACGATACCAGTAGACGCTCGATTTGAGCGAACCGTGCGATATTTCCAAACTTTTTAACCAAATGTTCGCAAACTTAGTGAAGTGTTTTAACTTGGTGAAACTCGTCGTATTGGATGTTGTGATAACATACTTTTCAATGTATTAATTAATCGGGTACGTTACATGAACTTGAGATAGTTGTAAAGAAGAAATAATTGTCTTGTTTCTTGCAAGAGACTGGCGATTTTTAATGGTTTTAATATCGTTGAAATTTGTGACGGCAAACATTTACCTTGCGATTTGGGGCGGCAAGAGAGGCGGGTAAAATTATAGTATTTTGATATTAATCTGCAAAATAATGTTGCATATTATTTGAAATTCTTTTAATCGTTTGAATATAGATTAAACACTTCAAAACGTGTGCTAAAAAAAACAGCGTCCATGTAATCATTTGCGCAATTTACGTTGTCGGTAAATAAATCAACAACAAAAACAACATCAAAGAACAACAACGAAATTTTTCTTTTTGCTTAAATGAAATGAAACAATCGTAACAGTATAATGAGAAGTAAATAAACAAAACAGGAAAAACTAAGATATAACTTTACATTCGCTTCCGAAAAAACGTCGTTTTGTCTCTGGAATAAAAAAATGATGCAATGATAACGGTAATTACAACTTAGTACAAAGATCTCAAAGGAGCCTGTTATGTTCGAGAGAAATATTTATTTCATCACTTCAACAAAAACAAACAACTCACAGATCTGTAGGGACCATTTTTCTCCAAATTTAATTCAGAGCATACATAAACGTCCAGCCAATCAGAAATAACATTTGAAATTTGCTTGCTCGCAATTTACCAAGCTCCCTTGATACTTGTTTCTGATTATCCGATTGATATAGGGTGATTTGCAATATTTCATCATGTCTTGTTTACATAATAATATTTGTACTTATACTATTTTTTTCGGTTGATAGCCCTTGAGATTTTCATTCAGTGAACTGTTACTTTTAATTAACTCTTCAGACGAAACTTCCCTGTATCTTTACAATAGACTTTAATCCGTTAGCTTTTGATTATGACATTTTGTTTTTGCGAGTTTGCTGATTTAAATGGCGCAAACACGAAATCCTCTAGAACGACAAATACACGTGCAAAAAAGTTCATGAAGGCATTGTTGTTCTTTGCTTTGTCAAGGTCCTGTGGCCCAATGGATAAGGCGCCTCTACGGATCAGGAGATTGCAGGTTCGAGTCTGCCAGGATCGGATCTATCTTTTGCAAAAAAAAAACATTAAAAAGATAAGCGGCGTCGGCGTCGATGATCGTCATTAAACTCAAAGAGTTATGACAATGTGCGGATATATTCTGTATATTTCTAAGCCGCATTTATTTCGCATAAATTTCATCAGAACGAACGCCAACCGAATACATAGAGAATAATAGGTTAGTGTTGATTATAGATCAGGTTTATCATGCGAGGCTTAGAAAACAAAAAGCACGAGCTTGGCGAGTTGCTTTTTCGTTTT